>NW_023270377.1:78647800-78788722 GCF_011800145.1 Mirounga leonina | reverse complement strand
ATGGAACTTACTACATGTCTAATCTTTGGAGGAGACAAAATTTGAGCTGGCCCATGAGAGGCTGGTCGGATTTGAATAGTGAGAACAGATTATTATCCCAGACCCTAGGAATGTTCTGTGAAGAACACATGGCTGGGAGTGCACTGCTTTGCCTAGAGCATCCTCGACATGTAAGGGAGGAAGACGAGGCTAGCAAAATAGGCTGGGGCTGGACCGAAAGAATTTCCTGTCCCAGAAGGACAAGTTTGCACTATATGCAATAGCATTAGACATTGAAAGTTGTTGAGTAGGAGAATAATTCCATACACTCAAGTTTGAAAAGATAAATCTGCTGGCATACAGCATAAATTGTAGGAGAGAAGTATGAGAGGACTGCTACTGTAATGGAGAAGATCAAAGGGGAGAGAGACCTGAATTAGGGCAGTAGCTATTAAAAATGAGAGAAGTCTTCCAAAAGAAGAATCAAAAGAAGTTGGTGGCTGAATGCTCCCTTGCTTTGCTCCCACACCCTCCCAACATCCAGCAATCCAAACAAACGAAAGCAGTTTTCAGCCTGGATGATCCATGATATAATATTAACAATAACTGTAATAGCAACCACATTTCCAGGGTGCTCACTGTGGGCCCAGCACCGGTCTAAGTGCTTTACACGTAATAATTCATTTAGCATTTGTAATCACCCCATGAAATCAGGAGTGCAATTTCCATTGCACAGATAGGAAACCTGAAGCTAAGCGAGGTTAGAGGATGTGTTCAGTCACAGGATCATGAGGGACAGCCAGGACTGGAACACCAGTGATCTGGCCCCAGAGTCTAATGCCTCTCCTGATGGCCCCATTAGCAAGTACTCCTTTGTGGGTTAAAGACCTTTTAACTTTAAATGTGTTGAAGTGGAAATATTGGTGAATATTCAAATGGGAATATCTAGCTGGGAGGGGAGATGGGAATCTAAAATTCAGAGAATAGTCAGTATTGAGGAGACAGAATTGAATGCTCGGTGTAATTCACTCAACTAACCCGAATCCCGAAACTCTCCATTACTGAATTTGGGATTAGAATTTAACTCACTGATTTTCCCTACTCCAGGGGAGGGGACCTGCTCGGGTTGGTAGTGAGACAATAAAGATTTTCAGCCCCATTGGAAATAGTGCCGACAGACTTCCTCACCAGAGCTTGCAGGAGTAAGGGTCTGCTTATCTTTTGTTTTCTCTCACTGTAGTTCTAATAATCTGCTATTGGATCAAGTACTATATTCACTTCCATTTGGTTCTAGGAAATCAGGTGGCTCACGATATTTTCATGCTCATTTCAAAAGTTCCAACCTGTTTTAGGCTACTGAAAATCTCAAACATCATGCCATGAAATACTGAGTTCAGGTATCTAGACACTCATTGGGTAATCAAAGAACTGTGTAGCATCATGGCTTTAAAAAAAAAAGAGAGAGAGAGAGAGAGCTTTGCAAAACACCCGGGTTTGGATCTTAGTTCTGCCACTCATAAGTTTTCCATTCTTGGACAAGTTACTTTCTGTCTGTGTTAACACCCATCTAATGGGAAGACTGTAAGGTTTAGAGGAAATGACATATACAAGTCATTTGTTACATTTCCTACAAAATAGGTCAGTGAATTTTAGCTGCTATATTATCTGATCTCTAAAGATGTACAATTTTGTGGACATATAAGCAGTAAAAATTATCCCCAAAATGTAGTTCCTTAAAATTATAATACAACCACTTCAAGACATGTGTGACAGGACGTTTTAGTACTTAATCTAACCGCAACTTTGGAGAGGGAAAAATAATACCATCACAAACAATTCAGGACATCCAAAACAAATAAGCAAAATACTCCCACCAGCTGTTAACACACAGATAGCGTGTTAACTGAGGTAATCATGGAATCCACTGCTTTAGATTTATTCAGCCATTACATGCCCACAGATATTTGTCAGAAATTGTTTATTGGTGTTTTAAATAGTTTTCCTTTAGTTCGGTGGGCAGTACTTCTAAACCCAACACACAAGCACTGGATCCAACAGAATTCTACGTCAAATATTTAAAAAGATCTATACATACACATACTGTAAGAAAAAAAGGGATCTGAAATGTATCCATATTTATAGGGACGGATGGTATGTGTTTGTGTAGCGAAGTCTTAAAAAGTCCTACCTGAGGCAAAATAGTTCCCTTTACGGAAATTTTGCTAGGTCGTTGTAAAGGTCAGACCGTTTATTCACGTCTATTGTGATGACTCGATTTATAAGTCAATAAGGGATAGAATTAACAGGTTTTTTTGCACAGACGTCTTCTGTTGAGATTTACATAAGTATCTCATTCAATATTCACAAAAACGGTATGGGGTAAGTGAACCTATCTCCAATTCATGAGGAGGAAATCAAACTCAGAAAAAAGAAATAAGAATTAAGGCCACAAAGTTTTTAAGTAATGGGCTAGGAACCGAAACCCAGGTTTTTTTTCATATGAAAGTTCCCATCTTTCCTACTGCATTGCCTTATGAAAATCACCGGTCAAGCTTCTCACTTTTGGCAATAGCTTTTGTATATTTTATTGGAAGGAAGGGCTGTTGATGGTGGGGAAGTGATTTAAATGTCATTTAAAGTGATTTGAGGGGTGATTATTTTTAGGTATTTCTAGGTCGTAAATGGAAAGACATGATGGTACAAGATTATATGGCAGGCTGTTCAGAGTATGTTCTGCTGCCTCTGGAAACTACAAGTTCCAGAAGCCACTGAGTCCTGGTTTTAGAAAAAGATCACTATTTTCAGACCCACTAATAACATGTAGATGAAAGTAAAATTCTTAATATTGCAACCCCTGGAATGATTCCTGAATAGTGGAATATCTTTATCATATACAATTCATATACTGTTCAACTTATATGGTGTAGTGGAGATCCAGAATATTATAAATACCTTAACCAGATTTTTGCTATTTACAAATTGATCATATGAATGAATTAGAAAGAAACGTATTGATGGTAGTCTTGATAAATCTGAATGGCTCTGGTTGCCCTCAAAAAAAAAAAAAAAAAAAAAAAGATTACCAACGTTTATGTGCGTGTGTCCAAACACATACAATTATGCACAAGTTTGATTTATTTCTCATATTATTCTATTATTTAGTAATATTTGGATGGTTAGAGTTACTATGAGGTTCTTGTAATCTGTTATAATTCTATGTTTGTTTATCATATCTTAGCTAGTATTCATACTAGACTTTTAAAGTTTGGAAGCAGCAACCCTGTTGTTATATGTTAGATAATCATCGCTACATTGAAGAAATATATTTCAAGGTGGGTTTTCTCCTTTCAGAAGAATGTTTTTAAATGCATAAAGTACATATATTAAAAAGTTGGTTATTTTTAAATACATATATCAAAATATTTTTGAAAGTTGTGATAGAATATATGTGCTTCTCATGAAGGTTTAGAATTACAAGATCCTAATTGTGAAGTATCAACAGTATAAACGGTATTGATATATTGGCAACAACTACACAGTGTCCCCAACTTATGGTGATTCACCTTAGGATTTTTCGACTTTACTATGGTGCAAGAGCAATACGCACTTGGTAGAGACCACACTTCGAATTCTGAGTTTGGATCTTTCCCCGGGTTAAGTATACACAGTTCAATCCTCTCTCATGATGCTGGGCAGTGGCAGTGAGCCCCAGCTCCCATCTGGCCACTGATCATGAGGACAAACACTTACAACCACTCTGTACCCATACACCCATTCCATGTTTCACTTTCAGCACAGCATTCAATCAATCACAGGAGATATGCAACACTTCATTAAACAACAGGCTTTGTGGGAAGATGATTTTGCCCAACTGTGGGATAATACAAGTGTTCAGAGCCCATTTAAGGTAGGCGATGCTAAGCTATGAAGTTTGGCGGGTTAGGTGTATTAAGTGCACTTTCAATTTACGCTATGTTCAACTTACAATGGATTTATCTGGACACAATGCCATCCTAAGTCAAGGAATATCTTTAATGTGATAGGAAAAGATCTGTATTTTCTGTTGGCGACAAGTCCCAGGAACTGCTAGTCACACTGGATGTGTTGCTTATATTCACAATGAAAAGACATGCTAAATTTCAGTGGAATGTTAGTGAAAAGATAAATGTAACGTTTTCCATCCAAATTCATTCTATGCCTGGACCTCACATCCAGAAAGCCTGTAAGTAATATATTTTCTACAAGTTTGTAGCAGCAATGATTATTTGCTGTTATTGTATGCTTTGGGGCTTCTACTACAGTATCTTCATACTATTTAAGGTAGACTAAACAAGCTGATACAGGCTTTGTGTCTCACATGGTGAAAGGCTTATTTCTTAGGCATATAACACTAAAGCAGGTGGGTCTCCTCCATAACGTAATTCAAGGGCCCAGACGTCTTCCATCTGTCTCTGCATTCGCATCAAGGGCCTTGCTGTTGTCTAAATTCTGCAGATGGAAGGGGAAGACGGTGTGAAAGCAGCACTCCTGCTTCTTAAAAGCTTTGGCCGAGAGCTGGCACACACCACCACCACCACCCACGTTTCCTTTGGTAAGAATTAGTCACATGGCCCCATCTGGGCATCACTTCCCGGTAACAACTCTATACAATGGAGTGGAGAGCACAAAACTTGGGTTGACAGTTAGCTGTATCTACCACAATCAAGTTTTCTCTTAGAGCTTTTATATGGTAGAGCTGGGGAAAGTTTTCCTAATACTGGATCACCCTTCACATTCATGAGATGAACCGTACTTGGTTTTGGTGGGTGGTTGTTTTTCTAAATTGTCAAGCTGGACGAGAGGAAAAACAAACAAAAGCAACTGGGAGGTAGGTCTTGCTCTGCAAATGGAAGCACCTAAGCTGCAAACCTAGGAGTCATCTTTGAAGTGTCCTTCTCTTTCCTCCTCAAAGGTGATCTATCAGCTACTACTTCCTATTTATTTTACCTCCTAAGTACTACTTAAATCCGACTGCCCCTGCCACAGCCTCACTTCAGATCCTTATCAGTTCTTTCCTGGATGACTTCTCTAATAGCCTTCTGACTGAACATTTGGCCTCCAGCTTTGTCCCTCTTCCAGGGCCATCTTCTCTACCAATGTTCTCAAATTCTGAAAACTTCACACCTTTGTAAGTAAACAAGCTGAATACACATCTCAACACATGCATTTTGACTCTTTATAAGTTATGTATGCTTACTCTTTCAACATTGTGTTTGTCCTAAGATGATATGATTTTAAAATGGAGATTAAAACATAATTAGGAGCTTTAACATGATCTTCCCCATCCAGTGGATTACTTGATACACACCTGTATCAGTCTGGGTTCTGTCAGGCTAAGAGACGCTAGAATATTACAGGACTAAGGGGTTAACAGAAGAATTACGCCTTACCTGGATGAGGCAGAAGCTGGGAAGTGAAGGTCTGTCTGCAAAGGGGTAGTCAGAGGGTCGGAGAAACAGTCTCTGCCTCAACTGGAAGCACAAAACCTGGGGTTTCCAGGAGTCTGAGAAGCAACAGGTCTGACCACAACGAGGACTGTGAAAGAGGAGCTTCCACACAGGTCTCCAGAAACAGCTCTGTAGGACTATCCCGTGACTCCCATAACCCTTCTGAGTGTAACGGACTGCGTTTCACCTGTGCCTGCTAAATCTCCACAAGTACCTCTCATCAGAAAGCTAATGCATAACTACTGGGAAGGTAATTAAAGGGAAATCTACTTCCCAGCCTTAGGAGAGAGGAGACGTGGTGGTGCCAGTTGACGACATGCATTCCAATAAACATACTTGGAATACGGCCATCTCGGGTTGAAGACCGATGCTCTAATCTGGACTGAGAGCGATTTTTCTAAAACGCACCAGAGTTGGTCTTATTCAAAATCCTTCCATAGCTTTCTTTTGCCTCCAGTAGTTTTGTTTTTTTTTTTGCTTCCAGTATTTTTTTAATCATTTTAGCCTTCCAAACTGTTATCTGCATACTTACCTGACAGCATAAACAAATAAAATATAATTCTTATTTTAAGACTTGGTTGAATAGTGGGAGAGCACTGGAAGCTTCTTCTATACCCTTATTGTCCTTTACAGTTTCCCCTTCTAGGGAAATATCCAGAGCCCCATAGAATTTCTTTAGAAACCACCATCCTAAATGGTGACATCCGAAGTCATCAGCAAGGTGCATAAGGCCCTCTGTCATCAGCCTCCAGCCTAACTTTCAGTTAATCTTCTAATAGCCTTGAGGCCACCCTGAATGTTGGCATTCCCAATTTAATTATTCATACCTCAAAGCTTTCCCTTGGCATTTCTGTTCTCCTTTATTTGGAATGCTTCTCTACCTTGTCTGTCAGGTATATTTGTATTCACAAATCATCACTACCTCCAGATCATTTTTCCTGACCCTAACAATCGCTTCCCTATAAGTACAACATTCAACACAAAGGAGGGCTCCAGAGTGCTTGATGTCATGAGTTGAGCTACCTCTGAAAATCCTCCCTAAAACATATAATATCTCCTATCTGCACTTTTCATTTCTCAATCGGTGAGTAATTAGAAACACATATATATACACATAGTGTACAACTTCATTTTTGGTGTTGTTTTAATGATGTATAGTTTTACCTCTGCTTTTGTGTGCATGTGTGGGTGTGGTTTTGTCAAAACCAAGATGTTTTCTGAAATTTCTCATTATCTTGCTTTTACTGGCGAAAAATTGAAAATCATTACAAAAATGACAAAACAAGCATTCTGTAAGTCTGATATTCATAAATTCATACTACAGCATTCTCACACCAGTCAGAATGGCTAGAATCAAAAAGATAAGAAACAAATGTTGGAGAGGATATGGAGAAAAGGCAACCCTTGCACTCTGTTGGTTAGGAATGTAACTTGGTGGAAACACTGTGGAAAACAGTACGGAGGTTCCTCAAAAAATTGAAAAGAAAAACCAGACAATCCAGAAATTCCACTGTTAGGTATTTACCCCACAAAAATGAACATGGTAATTCGAAAAGATATATGCACCTCTATGTTTACTGCACCATTATTTACAATAGACAAGATATGGAAGCAATCTGTTATGGACAGATGATGAATCAAGAACATGTGTGTGCACTATATACACACAGAATGGAATGTTACTCAGCCATAAAGAATGAAATCTTGCTCTTTTCAGTAACATAGATGGACCTGGAGGATATCATGCTCAGTTACATACGGCAGACAGAGAACAACAAATAATAAGTGATTTCACTTATATGTGGAACCTAAAAAATGAACAAAGAAACAAGAAATCAAAAAGCCAGGATAGACTCATAGATACAGAGAACAAACTGGTAGTTGCCAGAGGAAAGAGGAGTGGTGAGATGGCCAAAGTAGTGAAGTGGTTTAAAAGGTACAAACTTACAGTTATAAAATAAGTATGTAGCGGGGACTAAAAGTACTGCACAGGGAATATAGTCCATACTTCTGTAATAAGGTTGTATAGTGACAGATGTAACTACGCTTATCACTAATCATGGCACTGTGTAATCTATAAAATTAATGAATTACTACATTGTACACTTGAAACTAACGTTAACACTGTCAACTATACTTCAGTAACATAGCCAGTAATTTCCTGGACATAGGCTTTGGAAACATTTTTCTAGATATTTCTCCTCTGCAAGAGAAAGAAAAGCAAAATTGAAGTACTAGGACTATACTGAAATAAAATGTTTTTGCACAGTGAAGCAAACAATCAACAACAAAAAGGCAACCCAGTGAATGGGAATATCTGATAAGGGGTTAATATCCAAAATATATAAAGAACTTAAACAACACCAAACCAAACTAAACCAAACCAAACAAAAAACCTATTAAAGAATGGGCAGAGGGCATCAGCAAACATATTTCTAAGGAAGACATATAGTTGGCGGGCACATGAAAAGATGTTCAATATCACTAATCATCAGGGAAAGGCAAATCAAAACCACAATGAAATATCACCTTGTACCTGTCAGAATAGCTAAAATAAATATAAGAAATAACAATGTTGGCAAGGATGTGGAGGAAAAGAAACTCCTGTGTACTGTTGGTAGGAATGCAAACTGTGCAGACACTGCAAAACAGTATGAGATTTCTTAAAAAATTAAAAAACAAAGTTATCAAATGATCTAATAATTGCAATACTGGGTATTTACCTAAAGAAAATGAAAACACACACAAAAAGATATACACACCCCTATATTTAACACAGCATTATTTATAATAGTCAAGATATGGAAGTAATCCAAATATCCATCCACATATGAAGGGATAAAGATGTGGTATATATACACAATGGAATATTAGCCATAAAAAATAATGAAATCTTGCGATCTGTAGCAACCTGGATGGATGTATAATAGTAAGTGAAATAATTTAGTCAGAGAAAGACAAATACTATATGATTACACTCATGTAAAATTTAAGAAAAAAGAAAAAGGGACAAAAACAGACTTTAATACAGAGAATAAACTGGTGGTTGCCAGAAGGGAGGTGGGTGTTTTGCAACAAGTAAATCATAGTAACTTTTACTTACATATATCTGGAGGTGCAGGGGCCACATGAGACTCATCAGAACCTGAAGATCCTGCAGTTGAAAAGGCTTTGGGATTGACAACCCTTTTAACTAAAGAGCAAAATCCCGGGAGATATGAAACCAGCCTGGCTCTATTACAGAGCACCTAAGAACAACACAAAAATTAACATTATTTGTTCTGGATATATGTGTTATACTTAAATAGACAATCTCTGGCAAATCCTCACACTGCAATGTATCTTTCAAAACCAAATCTTATTCTATTATTGAGCAACTACCATACAACAAGCACTATGTATATAATTTTAAAAACAAATCAATTAAAAAAACCCCAAATAAGTGATAAAGTTACTTTGTGTAAAGTAACTAGCCAATAAAGGCTAGAATCAAGAGTGCCACACTAGAGAGGATAGGAACCTCTAAAAGTTGCCCTATTTGGGAACAACACTAAAAACGTAGAACAAATAAGATTTTTCTCTTGTTAAGGAAACTTCAACACCTTTAGTACAAAGCTTTGTGCTACATTTTTTGCTCCTATGTTCATTTCCTGGACTCTGAGGTCAGTTACAACGGGTGAATGTGTAAACATCTTTCACGCAGAAACTTCTAGCAAAATACTTGGGTCAGAGTAATTTGTTTTTTTACTATTTTTTGAAGATTTATTTATTTGACAGAGAATGTGCAAGCAAGCGCGTACACACACACACACACACACACACAGAGGCACGCACAGGGGGAGGGGCAGAGGGAAAGAAAGAATCTCCAGCAGACTTCCCATGTGTAGCCGGATACAGGGCTTGATTTCAAGACCCTGAGATCATGACCTGAGTGGAAAACCAAGAGTCTGATGCTTAACTGACTGTGCCACCTAGGTGCCCCAGGTCAGAGTAATTTAATGCAGGGGTTAGCAAACTATAGCTGAATATATTTATTTATGTATTGTCTGTGGCTGCTTTCATGCCATAATGGCAGAGGTAAGTAGTTGCACAGAGACTATATGGTACAGAAAGCCTAAAATATTTACTTATATGTCCCTTCACATTAAAAAACAAAAATGCCAACTCTTAGTTTAGTAGAAAATATGTAAGAATAAATTCCATATTATCTGTGACATGCTATTAAAAGATTTAAACAATTAAAAAATCCCTGAGGGAGGAGGAAAAAGTTTCATAGAGAATAAACTAGGGTTTTTTTTTTTTTTTTTTTTTAAAGATTTTTATTTATTTGACAGAGAGAGACACAGTGAGAGAGGGAACACAAGCCGGGGGAGTGGGAGAGGGAGAAGCAGGCCTCCCGCGGAGCAGGGAGCCCGATGCGGGGCTCGATCCCAGGACTCCGGGATCATGACCCGAGCCGAAGTCAGACGCCCAACGACTGAGCCACCCAGGCGCCCCAAGAATAAACTAGGTTTTGAAGAAACAAGAAATTTGCAGAGCAAAGGGGCATTTCAATGAGTGACTTTCAGGAACAGATGTATAATCATAAAAGGTATATTCAAAAGGGTGATAAATTCAGTGAGGTTAGATATTTAAGGGAGTGCAGTAAAAAACAGGCTTGAAAGTTAAGTTGTGGGAAATCATAAAAGGCTTTATATTTGACATAGTAAAAGGCTTGTTACATCAAGACAATAATCAGAATTTTAATCTGGAGGCAGGGAAGAATAGAGGAGCAGAATGTTTTTAGGAATGTACCACTTAGGGCAGGATGGACTGGAGTGGTATGAAAACTACCAGGATGTTGAAATAGTCTAGCCATTTGATACTTTAGAATCATTCCTTTTTCCCTTTCACAAAGTAGTCTGATTTCCAACACATGTGTTCTGACTTTTTTTCATCGTAAGTACAAGAGAACATCCTAACTTGTTTTTCTACCTCTCTGGCATAATTTCTTACTAACTTTACCCACCTTTTCCTTTTCAATTCTTTAGTCACATAAAAATATCTGCAACATTTCCCATATTTCTCTGCCTTCTTTTATACTGCCATAAGATTTCTTCTGCTAAAATGCCCTTTTCCCTCTCCTTCTAGGTCTAGCAAATTTCAACTCTGTCTTCAAGACCTAGATAAACAGAACCTTCTTTATGTATCTCCTAAGTACAAGACCTGTCTCCAGAGTACTCTGGCCACCTGAAAATTTAAGTATCCTTCCTTGGGTCAGGACCCAACCTGCCCCAAGAGATAAATGTGATAATTATTAGATTTTAACCTACTAGACTAACTCAGACTTTTGGGTGTTTCTATAATTTAAATTTACCTTTACAAATGAAGACATTTACATTTAACAGAATATGGCTCAGGATCTAAAGGCAATATAAAATTTTAAACTCCAAAAAGATTTTGGGCAAGGCCTCAAAATAGTAAGAGGCTCAGTAAGAGATTATCTGAAAGGGGCAATAAATATTAAATAGCAAATAATCAACAGATGTTAGTTACTGTGGGCTAGGTTCTGTGCTAAGTGCTTTACATGCACTGTTTTACTAATTTCCACAACATACTTCCATATACCATTAAAATTAAAGTATGATTATCAAAATATTATTTGTGATAATAAATTGCTTCGACAGCAAAAAAGGAAAAGAAGTATTATCCAAATTATTTTAGCAACTTCCTAATATTATTAAGGATTATTTTAACCTGTGAGTGCCAAGGCCACTAGATTCTACTTTAGATTTTTTTCCTTGATGGTAAAGCTTTTAACAAAAGTTATAATAAAATATGAGTTTTGTTGCCAATCTAAGAAAATCTAATCACTGAATTTCATGTTATTTTATTTCTTTATATTTCATTTTAATGGCAAAATAATCCAGTATCTAATTTGTCCACTAAAAGGAATAGCTGACGACAGTGTTAATGTGTTTCAAGTTTCCTTTTTAACATATAGGATCCTCAAATTCATTACTTGGCAGATTTTAGGACATTGGGTCAGCTGGTAAATATAACTAAATATGACAGCCAATAAATAACTCAAAAATTAGAATAGCCAGTTTATTTTAGTACGAGGATAAGTATGATTTTGTATTTGACTACTTCAAACCTAGGATTCTAGACTTGGAAAGATGACAGTTTATTAAAATATAATTTCAAGGGCGCCTGGGTGGCTCAGATGGTTGGGCGTCTGCCTTCGGCTCAGGTCATGATCTCAGGGTCCTGGGATCGAGTCCCGCATCGGGCTCCCTGCTCCTCGGGAGCCTGTTTCTCCCTCTGCCTTTCTCTCTCGCTCTGTCTCTCATGAATAAAAAAAAAAAAAAATATATATATATATATATATATATAAAATTTCAAAATCCTTATTAGTATAAAAAGAGAAACTGTCTTTTAGGCACTGTTTTAGGACTAAAGTCCTGCTTTTGGTCATGTGAGCAGAAAATAGGGTCTATACCAAAGATTGAAAACTCGTTATCTAGGAAATTCATCCATATCCATCTACAGACATTTTTGTGTGGTCCACACTGTTATTAAAAAAATCTGAGTTGGATATAAACATTGAGAAATTATAGATTTCACAAAAAAAGTCCAGATTTTCGGCTGTTCTTGAAAACTCAGAAGAGCTGGCAGCACTGGATTCATATTCGCAAATGGCATTAGTTAGCAATTAGTCACCGTAGCTAAGGAAAGGCTGCTCCTGTTATACCAGAAATGAAAATTTCAGTTTGTCAAAGTTCCCACCAAGGCATCTTAATTTACTGTCCAGCTTCTGAAGCACAGACATTTATGACTCTTGCTATGTATGCTAAATAGTTGAAGACACACATAGTTGCATATTTCATAACTGACATCCATTCAGTATTTACAATGTATATAAACACAAATTTTTAAAGTATATTTTAATATTAAAATTTATTTCATATGAACTTCTAACAAAGGATTTACAAAAGCATCTTTCAAAATATTCACCCTGCTGAGCTAATTCATTTAAATCAAAATAAAGCCAGGTTAAACATTAGAATTCTATTCTACTTTAAGAGTACCCCATGCTTCTTTTACAACATTCCCTTTCTGTGGTTCTGGCTAAGTAAAAATTCATGTTAAGATGGGTCCAAGACTAGTGGTCTACTTTTATGACTTGTCCCTAAAGTCACGTCAATAGACAGACTCTTGGGGCGCCTGGGTGGCTCAGTTGGTTAAGCGACTGCCTTCGGCTCAGGTCATGATCCTGGAGTCTCTGGATCGAGTCCCGCATCGGGCTCCCTGCTCGGCAGGGAGCCTGCTTCTCCCTCTGACCCTCCCCCCTCTCATGTGCTCTCTCTCTCTCTCTCTCTCAAATAAATGAATAAATAA
Organism: Mirounga leonina; assembly: GCF_011800145.1. Taxonomy (NCBI): domain Eukaryota; kingdom Metazoa; phylum Chordata; class Mammalia; order Carnivora; family Phocidae; genus Mirounga; species Mirounga leonina. The sequence continues at coordinate 78,775,877 of NW_023270377.1, read as the reverse complement.
AATCTTTAGGGCACTTGGGTGGCTCAGTCGGTTAAGCGACTGCCTTCGGCTCAGGTCGTGATCCTGGAGTCCCGGGATCAAGTCCCGCATCGGGCTCCCTGCTCGGCGGGGAGTCTGCTTCTCCCTCTGACCCTCCTCCCTCTCATGCGCTCTGTATCTCATTCTCTCTCTCTCAAATAAATAAATAAAATCTTTAAAAAAAAAAAAATAGACAGACTCTTAACATGTCATGTTCAGTTACAGGAATATTATCCTAACTGTTGCCATATTAACCCTCCTAACACAGCTCTGATTAAACGACCACAACTTGAAGAATCAAATCTATATACTGAGTGTGACATTCAAGGCTATTACTCGATTTCAACTCCACAATCCAACCTTATTTCCCTCTAATCTCTTTCACATATCTGACATTGCAGAAGGCAGAAATGACTTCTTGATTCTTGAAAGGGAAGGTGTCTCTGAATACGTGTTTTTCCATTCAAATGTCCGATTATCTAAATCCCACCATCTTTCAAACCTCAGATTAAATGCTTCTCTGAAGTGATCCCAAACCCCTTATCTCTCCTCTTCACAAAGCTTTGAATCTGCACGTACCTTTGTGTAGCTTTTAAGAAAAACTACTTTACACTTTAATTGTAGCTGTTTCATGTATGTCTACTGTCTCCTACTATATGAAGTCCTTATGGTAGGGTAAGTCTAAACTGGAGACTTCCAGTCAATATTTCTGGTCTATGTGAATCATATCTCTTGCTCTCATTTTGTAGGATTTGGAAGGTTACTTGCTAGACTGAAACTGTTACAAAACCGTCAGTTTAGCTAACCAAAGAAATAAAAAATAGCTTAAAAGTAGATTCTAAATATTTACTGAAATGTCTTTTAAAAATATTGAAAGGATGCTGGCATTGAATTTATTTCCAAAAATGAATTTGTAGAAACAAGTACACGAGTGTCGCAGAGAACCTTTGTGTTCAAACCACCTTCAAAGCATGCCAACTAATTTCACACCCCTTGCTTCCCTTGACATTTTTCATACACTACCTCTAAGCACAAGAAACATGCCACCAATGCCACCATAATTAAACCCATCCCTCCATTTCCCAGCAAGTTCCCAAACCACTATTCTGCTTAAGAGACTAATTTACTCACAGTGGCCATTTCCAGCGGGGAGGGCAGATGCAAAGTATCTTTCCTTTCGTGAAGTTATTCCTGAGAACGGACAAAACAAAACAGGCGAGTGACCTATTAAGCTCTAACAACACACAACTCGGGTAACGTCCACTATCTCCTACTATGTGTCGCTCCACCACGATCGAAGTCCAAGCTCTCCCCATAACCCAAGGCGGCCAGAATTGGCCCCCAGCCCCTCCAAGGCACAGATCCCTCCCCAGAGGAGGCCGTGCAGTACCCAGCCCTCCCGGTTTATGCCCCCAGCCCCCGCCCCCGAAGGCAACTCGGACCAGATGAGGGCGGGGAACGAGGAGCCGGTGGCCGAGACAGAGTCCCGAAGGTCGAAGCAGGTATTTTAACACAGGCCAGGGGGGCTTGACAACAGCTCCAAACAGGGGTTCGAACGGAGCTGACGGTGAGGAAGCGAAAAACAGCCTACAGACAGACGGGACTAGGGAGTGCGACAGGGACCCTGTCGGAATACGGGCAATACCGAGTGCTGTGGCACCAAGAAGACAGGCGAATTTGGAGGGGCTACGCGGGCGGAAACCATCCATACCAGTCCCGCCGCCGCCTCCAGCTGTCCCAGACGCTCACTCTTTCCGCCGTCAAAATGGCGGCGGCGACGGCCTCAGGGGTAGCTTCGAAGCCGGCAGTGACCAGGCTGAAGAAGTTGCTTCTGAAAGCATCGATGCGAAGGATCGTCGAATTGATGATGCGCATGCGCACAATAGGCCCGTAGAGCCTACCGTCCATTGGATAGTCGCGGGCAAACACGTAGGAGGAGAAAAGGTGAGGTGGGGTGACGTGAAAGGAGGAGTGTTCCTGATCTGGGTTGAGGGCTCGTTTCATTTCTCTCATTAACTCATTGATCCATTTGATAGATTCCTCCACCCTAAGGCTTTCTTACTGCCGCCAAGAGATACAATCTTAAGTTTTTTATTTATATCATTGCAGTTTTTTCACGAATCACTGTTTTCGAGCATAGGGCACTTAGGTTTTTCTATTTGTGTCCCAGGCCCTTAATAGGCTCAATAAATTTATTTATAAACAATATATCATTTTCATTTGTCAATTGTTTTTTAATTAACTGAAGTCCATACTTTATTCATACCAATATTTCTGGGTAGGTAATGTTAGGCAAGCTGGTCTCTCTGTTTTCATTTCCTCACCTGTAAAAGGGGAATAATAATAGTGCTTGCTCCACACACTGTAAGGATTAAATGGGTTTATATATAGCTAACACTTACATAGCATCCACATGTACACACACTCCTCGGAGCTTGGGAGTCACAGAAAGGCTTCTAAGAAAGGACCACTGAGCTGAGCGTTGAAGTTACTTACAACTCGTTTTTTCATGCCTTGTAATTTCTCTTTGGTTTACTTGTCCAGGTTATATAAGAGGATTTCTGGTTGAATCATGATTGTAAGCTTTTTGAGATCAGGACGCATATGCTACTCATCTTTGCCATGATAGAAATCATCTGTCAGGTACAGGTGGGAGATGAAGGGAGTCCGTGATCAGTTTGGTAGGAGGCTGTCAGGAGTAACTTCATAGCAGAGGTGATGCTTGTACTGTATTTTGAAAGATGAATGGGTGTTTGCCTGAATGCCAAGAAAAGATGTGGAGGAGTGAGGACACTTCAGGCAAAGGGAGCAGTGGGAACAGAGCTGTGGAATCTGAAACACTGGGCACATTTGGGGAGATCTGCAAGTAGTCAAGGGAATGAGTTCGGCATGGACAGGGGCCAGATCATAGTCAGCCTTCGGTGTAGTACTAAGATAGATGTAATCCTGGAAGCAATGAGAAGCAACTGGGAAGATCGAAGCAGAGTCATGGCATTATCAGATGGGCATCTTGGGAAGGTCCTCTGGCTGACGTTTAGAGGATGGGTTGGAAGGGTGTGTGAAGATGACTCCTAAATTTTTGACTTAGGATATTTGGTGAATAGAGTTGCTTTTTCTTTATTGGGAATTCAGTAATATTAATATTTGTGGAATGCATACTATGTGGTGGCACTTGGATAGGGATTTTCACATTATTTGTTTTAATTCTCATAACAATATAAAAAATAGAGGTACTATTATCCTCATGTTAAATATGAAGAAGAAATGAAAGCAGAAAGAGGTTAAGTATATTTCTGAAGCTTCCAGGGCTGTACTTAAATCTAGGTCTGTTAGGTTCAAAAAGTGTTCTCTTTCCCAGACGTATTGTCCTCCAGGAGAACAGGTGTTTGGAGAAAGATGAAGAGTTTGGTTTGGGATATCTTGGGTTTTAAGATGCCAGAAGGGCATTCATGTGGAGTTGCCAGTAAGTCATTTGAAAGTAGACCTATTGCTCAGGAAAGTGGTTTATGTAGGAGACAGAGATTTGAGGGTCCTTTACATTTGGGTAATAATGGGTCCTTTACATATGGGTAATAATTCAAGCCATGGGAACTCCTTAACCTGAAGTTCAACAACGGGCTTTATTGGAAGGGAGAAAGGTCTGTGACACTCCTGAAAATGTATGCAAATTTTTATTTATTTGTAAGTAGATTCATTTTTTTTCCATAGAGAGAGAGTGCCTAGCTTCTTCAGATTCTTAAAGGAGTTCATGACTGAAAGTTCAAGAACTACTAGTGTAGAGTATAAAAGAAAAAGGGCAAAGTCAGAATACTAGGAAATATTAATTAAAGGGGTAACAGAAGAAAATCTAGCAACAGAGACTGGCAAGTTTCAGTCAGAAAGTAGAAGGAAATCAGGAGAGTATTCTAGACATCAAGAATTATTGCTATTATTGCCCCATATTATTAGATGCTACAAAAAGATCTTATTGAGGTTCATCTTATTTGATAAATCCAGCAACAGTGACTTTGCCAGAGGAATTTCTGTGGAGTGGGGTTGGGGGGGTGGAATTTTGATACCTGTGTATTCAGAGGATGAAACAGAAACTTCTTGTGGACAGACTTTATATGTTTTTCACTGTATTCCTGGGACTTTACTGTATTCCTGCCACAGAGAGGTGATCAATAAATGTGTGTTGAATAGATGAAGTATGGATCACTAATAACAAGCTACCATTAACAACAGCTGCTTTTTGTTGTTCCGTCTCCAGGCTCCATACCTCCATAACATCTATCTGTCTGACAACTGGGCTGGGAGAGTAGTAGTGTCTATACTGCATAAGTGGAGAAACTGAGACTCAGGCTAAGCAAACTGCTTGATGCCGTACAACTACATGTAGTGGTGAATGTGAGGCTAAACCTTGGATTTGTCTGGCTCTGAAATCTCTATGCCTTCCACAACAATAAAACTCAGAAGACAAAGAGGTGAGTAGCTGTCTCTCAACTTATTTCAATTTCCACTTATCTATTTGCCTTCTCCCTTTCACTCTGTCTTGGATTGTTCTTATTCTTCAGAGATAGAGGAGGACCTTCAAAGAACTGTAAAAATTAATCCATTCACCAGATTATGAGGTTATTCAGAGACCAATATGTAATCCTTGGGGGTTTTCTTTCTCATTTCCCTCTTACAGCTGCCTGCATTGATGTTTTTTGGTAAACCTATGGCTTCCCATTTATTCTAGAAACACTAATTCTCAATAACAAAAGATGTATACTTATGCAAACTAAGGAATATATAGTAATCACTAAGTGCTCAACTTGGCAATTCTGTTGTATTGCAGCTAGTTCTTTCTGTAAAGACAGTAGGATTATAAAACCAAAAGACAAAATGGACTATTTTCTGCTCAGCTAAGCATATCTAAAGCACATTAGAGGGGCACCTGGGTGGCTCAGTCATTAAGCGATGCTCTTCGGCTCAGGTCATGATCCCAGGGTCCTGGGATCGAGCCCCACATCGGGCTCCCTGCTCTGTGGGAAGCCTGCTTCTCCCTCTCCCCCTGCTTGTGTTCCCTCTCCTGCTGTCTCTCTCTGTGAAATAAATAAAATCTTTAAAAAAAAAAAAAATAAAGCACATTAGAAGTTTGAAGACAATATTTTATGTTATTTTAAAAAATGCTGAGCCTGGAGACACGGGGCTCAATCTCAGGACCCTGAGATCACGACCTGAGCTGAAATCAAGAGTTGGATGCTTAACTGACTGAGCCACCCAGGGGCCTTTGATATTGTCTACTTTATAGATATATTTAGAAGATTATATAAGATAATCCATGTAAAGGATTTAGCACAGTGCACAGCACTTAGTGTGCAATAAATGTTAGCTGAGATCATCTTTGTCGTCATTATCAGCATTATCAACATCGATGAACTCCTCTGAACTTTATACTTATAGCTTTGGTTTCCATATATGTGCACAGTGCTTGTGGGGGTGATACAATAATGTTCTCTTACATGAGATTGACCAGGAGGAGGAAAGGGATGGTAGCATTGGGGCTTGTATCATGTACATTATCCCAGATGTATATAATCAGAATCTATGAGGGGTTTAGGAGGCTGCATTTAAAGAAATTCTTCAGGGAATTTTTATGAGAACTAGAATTTGAGGACCATAAGTAAAAGATAAAAAACTGTGCTAGGGAGTAGTGTAATACGCACTGTGAACACCAGCTGTCACTACTCTACAATTTAAAAACAAACCTGATCCTTAACAGCCAGTGGGATTATTACAAGAACATTCTCTAAATTTCAAATGTAAAGATCTAGGGAAAGTGAACTCTGAGTTAAACAAATTTGGATTTTATCAAGAGTCTCTGGGACATATAAATGGCTTACAAAGTGTAGTGGTTGGATATGTGTGGATAAACCTACATCAGGAGAATGATGGCTCACTGTAATTGGGGATATAAGTGAATGTTCTGTGCTTTAAAAATCAAAGTATGTAAGACAGCTCAGTAACTCTGAGAATATCTTCATTTTTGGCCTTGTGTCACAATGGAAAGTTTTGTGTAGTGTCCACACGAACATTTTCCTAATTTGTAGACATTGCACCATACTGGGAGATTTGGATTCAAGTTCTGGCTTTTTTGTACAGTTTCATGTGGATCACCAAAACAATTCCTTAATATCTGTAAGCCTTGGAACAGGCATAAAAATAACCACATAAGGATTGTCATTAGGAGAATCCAGATAATATAATAAATGCAAAATGTTTCATAAATTTTTAAGCGTTAAATACAGAGTATTATTTGAAGGCTTACAATGTTGGGCCTTTGCTTTGATACTGATCTCTGGAACCCTACCAAAGCAACCATTTTCATAAAAATGACTCCGGTTCTGCTAGGAGCCTAGTTATTTTCTCCAACAAGGTCTTTTGTTCATTCCAAGTAGAGTTGCCTGATTAAATACAGGGCACTCAGTTGAATTTGAGTTTCAGATAAAGAGTAATTTTTCAGTGTAAGTATGCCCTAAATTTTACATGGCAATCTGGCACATCTAACTCCAAGGCAAACTAAGAAAGCTGTCCTATATTCATGTGTCTACACCCATCTAATTGCTCACATCTTCTATTTTGCCTAGTACAGAGAAAGTCTGACTCAGAGACAGTAATGTAGGTCTAAAATGCTTTGAGAGAATTTATTGCCATCTAATAGCTTGTATCTTCAAAAATTTGTCACACTTCCTGTCTAGAAATGGCATGCTTGGGCTTATACTCTAAAGATTGGTTGGAAGGAAATGGAGTCTCTGAAGTAAATTAATCCTTGGAATTATTTTACTTTTGTTATATTCTGTTATTCTGTTGGGTTTTGATTATTCATTAACATCTCTTTCTCTTTCCCACTGTGTGGTTGTAGGAGTAGAAGGAGGGAAAGGGTGAATCTACAAAATGAAACAATTCTAAAGCCACTCAAATGTTGGTATTATGAACAGTTTGGATGCATTTCTGATACAACCCTCTCTTTTCAGTTATATCTCATGCAGCAAATAATGCTATCAAAATGTATGCACTCTATAGACATCCATTATAGAGTCTACACCCCAATAATAGAGAATAGTGAGAAGGAATGGTGGGGAGTCAGATATATGCTCAGTGTCAAGAAAGAGTCATCCTGGGACGCCTGGGTGGCTCAGTCGGTTGAGCTTCTGACGATTTTAGCTCAGGTCATCATCTCAGGGTTGTGAGATCAAGTCCTGCATGGGACTCCATGCTGGCCATGGAGGCTGCTTGGGATTCTTCTCCCCCTGCCCATCCCTGCCTCTCAGAGAGAGAGAGAGAGAGAGAGAGAGTCATCCTGGGAATAGTTTACAGTTTCAAAGTACTTGAGGACAATCCACAAAATAGGAGTTTTAACTACAGTAAAATAAATTCATTATTACACTTCCATTGGTATGCCCTGAAGTAGAATGAGGAATCACACTAGGAATCCTGATGTGGTGAACAGCCAAGTCTAACAGGAAGCCCTTGGAAGGTGGCTACAGAAAAATGCCACCTTTGGGCTCCGTCAGCATTAACGTGCACCTGCCTGTGGACACTAGGTGGTGCTATATGACAACGTGACGATATGAGAATTTGTGGTGGATATTCTGAATTAGTGGGGGATGAGTTGTGAAATGGGTTTTTGTTTCCTGCTGTTAATGCAGAGCCTTTCAATTTATGGTAGAATGTTCTCTCAGCTGTGATCTTATGAAATTTCAATAGGGACAGGAACCATGTCAGATCCACTTCTGGGGATTTCCTTTTTTTTTTTTTTTTTTTAAGATTTTATTTATTTGACAGAGAGAGAGACAGCTAGAGAGGAACACAAGCAGGGAGAGTGGGAGAGGGAGAAGCAGGCTTCCCGCCGAGCAGGGAGCCCAATGCGGGGCTCGATCCCAGGACCCTGGAATCATGACCTGAGCCGAAGGCAGGCGCTTAACGACTGAGCCACCCAGGCGCCCCTGGGGATTTCCTTTTTTTTTCTTCCATTTTAGGACCGATTACTTCACACTTCTGCACAGTATTTAGTTAGTCTCATCAGGCATTCAAACTTGATACCTATGTCCAAATTTAGATACTGAGATGGTGAAGCTGCTTAATTGGTATTTGGGGCCATTGGAGGGAACCAGGAGAGCAACACTGCACTGAGGTGCTTGGAGCCATGAATGAGGGTAAGACCGTATTCCTGGGCTGTGTGTTCCTGTCAGTAAGAATATTTGCCAATCTGCTGACAGATTGCAATGGGAATATCCCTTGGACACACTGAAGACCCAGTGCCCTGTCATTTGAGCAGAGCAGACACTTTACCAGCCCACAGGAGTATCAGTGATTATATTACTCTAAGCTTCCAATTTTCTATTATATGGTTTGATGATACTTGGTGGCATCAGTGATGCATGTTAATTAATTGCTTAAAGAAGCTTTTGTCTTTTAAAAATAAATAAAAAATTGGATTAGGTATATTTTTTCTCTATTTTAATTTTTATTGATATTTCTGAGTTCCCAGGAAATTGTATGCATAACATATGATAACTGAAAAAATTTTTCTCTTTTGTTTTGGGAATTCTCTGCACTCCCTCTGGTATTTATGCCCTTTTTCCTGCCTGACTAAAACAGAATAATTTAGTTAGAATTTGGGGGAGAAATTTATCAAGCCTATATTTTCAACAAAAATCTGGGATTCAAATTAATTTTTATGCCCCAATTTATAATGCTCCTTCCCCCTTTTCACATTCAGCTTTATCTTTAGCTATCTTCTGGCATTACCTACCTTTAGTTATGCAGACTGCTTATTCCCACCTGAATTTTCCTTGTCTTATCAACAGCTGGTATTGCCCCTCTCTTTTCTCTCTCTCTCTATGACTAGTTTTTCAGTATTCAGCTCCAAAGCGTCTCCTTCATGAAGCTATGTCTGGATAACACACTAATCTCCTATTTTCCTAACTCATATATAATATTACTCAGGTTAGCTCATAATTATTACCTAGTCTCAGTTGCTTTCTAATTTGGTAACACACATGCACACACATACACACACACGACTAACTAGATTATGAGCTTTTTGAGGATAAGATCTATACCTCAATGACATCTACCAGTATGGTGCATATTGTGTATACATACTCAATAGATCTCCATCTTTTATCTGTGTCTATGATCCCAGAGCCAAAAGCATAGTAGGTATTCAATAAGTATTTGTTGAAACAGCTGAAGCATTGATTTAAACTACTCTGTTGAAGTACTAGATCTCTGCTAATATTAGATTGTGACACGTAGTGTTAAAAACTTGGTAGACATCAGGATAGATCTTGCAAGAGCTAGCTTAAGCCTTATCTCTTCCATGACAAATTCCCAAGGTCAGTGCAATCCTCTTTTCTCCTCCTTGTCCTGATTTCTCCTTCTGAGTCTGAATTACTAAATTATCTTATATCTACTGTTATCATATCTACATTGGGTGAGTGCCTAAGGTACACATTTGTAGAATGGGGTTAATAATGGTATCTACCTATTATGGTTGTGACGATTAAACAATTTGATATATATAAAGTACTTAGAACTTTTCCTGGTGGTATAATAGGTGATGGATTGTGGTGGTGGTGATTATTATTATTATTACTATTATTATTATTGATATGAGTATAAGATTGTTCATTGTTTTCTGTGCATAGAGCCTGTCCTACCAAGTAGGTTATAAACTCTTCAGGAGCAGGCTTAAGCAAGCATTCTTAAATGAAGCAGAAAATCTTCATTTAATATTTTAGGATCGGTAATGTTTCTTTTTCATTCCACATGTTGGTAATTTGTGTCTCCTCTTTTCTTCCTGATCAATCTGACTAGAGATTTATCAATTCCATTGATTTTTCTCCTAGTAATAGTTTTTGGTTTCATTGTTTTTGTACTGTTTTTGTGTTTTTAATGCCATTGATTTTTGCTCTTTATTATTTTCTTCTCCCTGCTTGCTTTTGGTTTAATTTTCCATTGTTTTCAAATTTCTTAAGACCTTTCTTTTTTTCTAATAGAAGCATTTATTATAATTTTCCTTCTAACCTTTGCCTTAGCTACATTCCATAAGTTTTGATATGTTGTGTTTTTATTTTTATTCAATTCAAACTATTTTCGATTTTTCCTAGTCATTTCTTTTTTATTCGTGAGTTATTTAGAATTGTGTTATTTAATTTTTAAGTATTTGTGGGTTTCCCAAATATCCCTTGTTGATTTTTATTTTAACTCTCTTGTAGACATAAATCATACTTTATAAGATTTCAATTCTCCTAAATTTATTGAGGCATTTTATGGAACTGAGTATGATCTAATTTGGTAAATGTTCAATGTGCGCTTGGAGAATTTGTGTATTCTTTACTCTTGAGTATAGTATTTTTAAATGTCTTTTAGGTGAAGTTAGTTGACAGCCTTGTTCAAATTTCTATGTCCTTCAGACTTTCTGACTACATATTCTATTAGTTACTGAAAGAGAGGTGTCAATCTCCAAATGTAACTAAGATTTGTCTGTGCCTCTTTTCAGTTCTGTCAGTTTTACACTTTGCATTTGGAAGTTCTATTAGTAGATACATACATGTTTAGGATTATTATGTCTTGTTGATGAATTAACCCTTTTCTTATTATGAAAAATTCTTCTTTAGTCATATGACAATATGATTTCATATATAATATTTCTTGTTCTGAAGTATACTTTGTCTAATATTAATATTGCCACTCAAATTTTCTTTTGATTAGTAGGGCATATATTTTCCCAGCTACTTGTGTCTTTATATTTAAAGAGATTTTCTTGTCATTTTTTTTTTTTTTTTGGTTCAATATGGCAATCTGTCTTTTAATTGAAATGTTTAGACTATGTTTAATGTCATTATTCATATGGTTGGATTTAAATCTACCCATCTCATTGTTTTCTACTTGCCTCACCTGTTTATGTTTCTTTTTCCTGTTCCTCTTCCTTTTGTGGAGATTAATTGACTATTTTTTATAATTACATTTTATTTCCATTGTTGTATTTTACCTCCTTGTTTTGCTTTTTGTTATTTTCTCTTGGGTTGACAATATGTAACTTATCATAGTCTAACGTCAAATAATATTGTACCTTTTCTTTTTTTAAAAAAGATTTATTTAATTATTTGAAAGAAAGAGAGTGCATGCATGCGTCTGTGCCCAAGTTGGGGGGAGGGGCAAAGGCAGAGGGAGAGAATCTCAAGCAAACTCTCTGCTGAGCCCATAGCCTGACTTGGGCTTGATCTCGGGACTTTGAGACCATGATCTGAGCTGAAACCTGAGCCACCAAGGAGCCCCAGTATTGTACCTTTTCATGTGTGGTATAAGAATTTTACAATAGTATACTTCCATCTCTTTGCCCTTGTGGTATTATTGTCATATATTTTATTTCTACATGTATTATAAATTGCAAACTACATTATTACCATTTTTGCATTAAACAGTCAATTATATTTTGAATGTAGTTTAAAAAATGAGAAAATTGTCTTTTATATTCCTCCACGTATATATCATCTCTGGCTTTCTTCCATCCTCTGTGAAAGTTTAACTTCGTATCTGGTGTTATTTTTGTTCTGCCTAAGAAACTCCTTTAACGTTGTTAGAGTGTAGTTCTGTTGGTGATGATTTTTTTAGTTTTATTCATCTGGAAATGCATATTTATTCATCATTCTTGAACGATATTTTCCCTTTGGAAAGAGCTGTAGATAGACCTTTTAATTTTTTTTTCTTTCAATACATTTGCTTGCATAGGTTCTGATGAAGGGTCTGTGGTCATTCTCTTTATTGCTCTATATGTAATGTGTCACAATGTGTCTTACTTTTCTGGATGATTTTAAGATTTTTCTTTTCATCCCTAGTTTTCAGCAGTTTGATTATATTGTGCCTTGACATGCAGTATCCTTCTGAGGATTCTACTTGATGTTTTCTGTATTTTTTTTTTTCCCATTCTGGCTTATGGGAAAACAAATTATTCCTAGCCTCATGTGAGCCACAGGGTTTTTCTGACTATTTTCTTGTGGTTCTTCCCCCAGCCTTGGGCTGTTTCTTGTAAGCATGCACAGATAAGTATCCAAAGTCTCAAGTGGACCCCACTACAGATCTCTGGAATTCTTTATGCAGCTTTTTCCTCTGTGGTACTATGTTCTACAAGTTCTACCTTTCTTGGTTTACCTAAATTCTGGTCTCTGCTCCTTTAGCGCAGTGAAATTGCTTGACTCTGTGTTATTGCCTTGAAACTGCCTCCAGAAGTGGAGAATGTTGAGGTCCCATTGTCTGTTTTTTTCTTCTCACAGAGGTCATAATCTTATAATGCCTCTACTCTAATGTTGGTAAGCGATTGTTTCCTGTATTTTTTATGATTTTCCAGTTTGTAACACGGGGGGTGGTGATGGTGCTAAATCCATCCTTTTTACTCCATTTTGGCAAAAGTGTCTAGATATACTGATGGAGCTTGAAGGTCATTTTTACTTCTTGAGGTATTGCTGCTAAAGACCAAATGAACCCCACAGAGTTTATGATAGAGGAGAATAGCCAGCAAATTATTGATAAGACCTACTTATGTATATGTAGTCCAGTAGTTCATCTAAGCAATGATAAATAAAAGGATCACAGAGCTTCTCCGAATTAGAAAGTTCTGTGAACTGTACATCGACTGTAGTGGGGAAATATCATGAAATGTAGCATCCTTTTCTCCTACAATCTCTGCAGGGTCTTAGAATTTTAGAGTATTGCTTTTCTTATTTCATGTGGAGTAATTGAAGTCCAAAGAGGTCATTACCTTTCTCTCTGGCAGACAATTGTCAGGAAGAGCCAAAGTAGAACTAATATGCCAACTACTGTAATAGTTTGTGTATCAGTATAGGTAAGTGAAAAGCAGCTTTAATCTTCTGACTTCAAATTAGAAGATTGTATGTGTAACTTCCTGCTGGTTAAACACTTTATTACCTTTCAATTCATTTTGTTTAAAAACTGCTCTTCCTTGAATTTTGCTCTGGTATATTGCTTTAGCTTTGGCATAAGTCCCTAAAGATTCAGTGCAAAATTTAGTATCTAAATCTCCCTTAAAAAGAGTACAGCATTTTTATGAACATAGTAATACCATTCAGAAATGATATAAATGTACAAACATGAATATATGTATATAGATAGCTTCAGACTCTATAAAAGGATTATAATTTTAACATTTTCTTTTTATTAGTCTTTTAAAGTGTCTTGAATTTTCAAATAAAATTACTCTCTATTATTGTGTACTTAGAGATACTTTTCCAGGCAATAATATGTAAATTCTTTGCTGCTTCAGAGTTTGCTATGGTTTTCCAATGTTATGTGGAATAATACATTCGGAGAATTTTTCTGTTTTGTGGCAGTTTTAACTATCTTTAAAAAAATAGTTCAAATCTCCAGTTACAATATCTTAGTGTTAAATAACTTTTTTAAATGTTCTGCAAAATCATCTCATGATTAATGAAAAAATTTTCTGTTGGCCCATTGCAAACTTTAACCATGATTCTTAATAAATTTCTCCTCGACATGAATTTATAAATACTAATAATAATGAATCTGCTTTTCTAAATCAAAGGAGCCATTAAAACCAAATGGTCCAATTACAGGTTTATTTTAAAAATGAATGAATAAGGAAAGCTTTTTAGCTCCTTAAGAAGCTATTGCTCTTTTTACAGAATGTCAAGAAAGTAATCAGTCTTCCTTTGATTAGGCTTATGCCTTCTCTTTCCTTCAAATTTCTGGAGACTTTTCACTTGCTAGGGAAAAAATTAGAAAGCTGTGGGGGCAGTGGAGATTTACAGCTAAAGATTTCTGAAGGATTTGGTGATAAAGAAATAGGAATGACTCGGGCACCTGGGTGGCTCAGTTGGTTAAACGACTGCCTTCGGCTCAGGTCATGATCCTGGAGTCCCTGGATCAAGTCCCGCATCCGGCTCCCTGCTCGGCAGGGAGTCTGCTTCTCCCTCTGACCCTCCCCGCTCTCATGTGCTCTCTCTCTCATTCTCTCTCAAATAAATAAAATCTTAAAAAAAAAAAAGAAATAGGAATGACTCAGATAGCCATTGCATTCAGAATTTCAGTGTGTGGGCTATGCTTCTACAGTCTTACCATGAGCTAGTCCTGATGATTAAGTGTTAGATTCTAGGTTTATATATAGATAAGGATGAAGATTTTACTATGTTTAACAAAAACAAATACTCATAAACAGAAAGAATAGTGAGATTTTCAGTAGCTTTCATACTGACTTGTTTTTCTATATTTTACTTGACCATCCACCAGCAAACATGGACAGATGATATAAAGTTTTAATTGTGTTAAAGTATTATGTTTTCTTAATCACGGATCACTACATCAAAAATTAATGATGTATGGTGACTAACATAACAAATTAAATTAAATTAAAAAAATATTATGTTTTCTTGCATGTTATATTAAGAATAGTTTTTCTGTGAGGAGGATGTGTAAGCTGAATTGCAAAAAGTAGTTCAAAATCTTTCAAGATACTTTCTTCACTCTAGAACTACATCTGAGGACACTTTTACATAAAATTAAGGTCAAACATTTTCATATTGCCTGACTGTCAATATATAATCACTTTATAAATAAGCACTTAGGTAACTGATTTACCATAAACTGTTTTTTTAAGCATCTCTTGTATGTTCAACATTATGTCATAAGTATAGGGATACAGACTGTTCGCATATACAAAGTCAATGAAAAGAGACATTCAAATGGGAAATATTTTTTAAAAGAGATTTCATTTATTTGACACAGAGAGAGAGGTCACAAGTAGGTAGAGGAGCAGGCAGAAGGAGAGGGAGAAGCAGGCTTCCCGCCGAGCAGGGAGCCTGATGCGGGGCTCGATCCCAGGACGCTGGGATCATGACCTGAGCCAAAGGCAGATGTTTAACTGACTGAGCCACCCAGGTGCCCCATCAGATGGAGAATATATTTAGAACTGTATTTGTCTTACTACTCTGGAGGATATTGATTTAATGCCACCTGCCTTGACTATGCTCAGTCCACTTCTGGTCTTACCTACCTCCCACGATAGCTATTTGATTAGATAAGTAGTCAAGGCTTATATTTTTGTGACTATGTAATTGTTAATTTTGGATGAGCTAAGTAGTGTACCATGATCAGTTTTCGTTTTCTGAACATTTTGTTCTCTCTGAAGTTGAGTCTGGTTTTATTGTTGTTTTTGTTCTTTTAAAAGGCATTCTATGATTTTATCACTATCCTAGACCAAACTCTTCCCTAATTGTGGAAATACCATCTCTAAACTTTCAGACACATTAGGTTTCTATCAGATTCATCTTCTTGAAGGAATCTCTCCTGCTACCTTTCGCTTGCTCTGCTCTTAGAGCAGTTACTCTCTAGCTCTGTTGCAAGTTGTCATCCTGGGATTTTCCCTCATAAGCCTTCTCTTTCCTATGTTATATTCTTTGTTTCCTGAATTATGTATCTCCTCCTTATTAGTTTACTCTCTTTTATCAGAGGAACAAGTTCTCCAGTAGCTTTTTGAGCTTTTGCATGGCAAGTAAAATTTTTTGTTTTTATACCTTTGAAAATGTCTTTATTCTACCTTCACATTTTGTCACTTTTACTGCATATAGAGTTCTAGATTGCAGATAATTTCCCCTCAAAATTTTGAAGACGTACTTCCAGTGTTCTCTTGGTCATTGTGATTCTTGAAACTTTGTGGGAAATTGCTTTCTCCCTCCTTTCTGGACCCTTAGTTGGATTGTTTGTTTTTTCCCAACTGTCTTCTAAAATTTCACAGTGATGGTATTTGTTGTGTGGCTTAATTTCCTTTGTACTCACTTCACTCTTTCAATCTGGAAACTCATGTCCGTTAACTTTGGAAAATTTTCTTGAGTTTTTTCTTTGATAACTTTCTTCTCTGCATTTCCCTTTGTTCTCATTGAATACCTAACATTCAAATGTTTGACTCCTGTCTTCTTCTAATTTCATTATTTTTTTTTTGTATTTCCATTATTAAACTTTTTATCCTATTTTTGAAATATGTCCTTAGTTATTTTCTTCCAACCCTTATCAAGTTTTTTTATAGGTATGGCAATGAATATTTAGACTAAGAAAATAAAATTTAGAAAGCTGACAAATACTTTAAAGGTAATACTTTTTGCCATATTTTGCAAGAATATTTATTAGTAATTTGAAATAATAGACTGCATTAATAAAGATCACAAAGAGAAGTCAAGTATATTATTTTTTTATTGGCATTGATTATCAAATCCAGCAGTCTATTTATTTATTTATTTTAAAGATTTTATTTATCGAGAGAGACAGAGAACATGAGCAGTGAGAGGGGCAGATGGAGAAGGAGAGGGACAAGCAGACTCCCTGTTGAGCTTGGAGCCCAGCAATACAGGGCTCCATCCCAGGACCCTGAGACCATGACCTGAGCTGGAGTCAGACGCTTAACTGACTGAGCCACACAGACACCCCCAGCAGTTATTTTATTATCTTCTTATTCAGTTGCTTAGCAGCATTTGAGATTGTTGACCATTCCCTATTTCTTAAAACACTTATTTTCTTCTCTCAGCCTCAGTGATACCATGCTGCTCTGTCTTTTCTTCTATTTCACTGGTTGATCCTGCTCAGTATCTTTTGCAGTTGAATCCCTAGGGCATCTGATTTTTTTATAGCAGTTTTATTGAGTTATAATCCATATACCATGAAGTTCAACCTTATAAACTATATGATTCAATATTTATTGTGTATACACAAAGTTGTACAATATCCCTATCTAATTTTAGAACATTTTAATCAACTCCAAAACAAACTACATACCTGTTAGCAGTCACTTGCCATTATTCTTCCCTTTCCAACCCATAGCAACCACTAATCTACTTTTTATCTTTATGGATTTACCTATTCTGGACACTTCAAATATAATAATATAATTTGGAAAAAAATTAAACAACATACTCCTGAACCACCAATAAGTCAAAGAATAAATCAAAGAAAAATTAGAAAATATCTGGAGACAAATGATAGCACAACATACTAAAGCCAAAGGTGTACCAAAAGCAGTACTAAGGGAAACTATTAGTGGTGAGACTACATTAAACAAAAAGAAAGTTCTCAAATAAACAACTTACCCTTACATCTCAAGGAAGTAGAAAAAGAAGAACAAATTAACCCCACACTTAGAAGGGAGGAAATAATAAAGATTCAAGCAGAGATAAATAGAGAATAGAAAGTAGAAATAGAAAAAGTTAATGAAAATGGGAATTGGTATTTTGAAAAGATACTCAAAATTGACAGAGCTTTGGCTAGACTAAGAAAAAAGAGAGAAGACTCAAAATCAGACATGAAAGAGCAGGCATTACAACTGTTGCCATAGAAATCAAAAGGATCTTAAGAGATTGTTATGAACAGTTATACACCAACAGATTAGATAACCTAGAAGAAATGGATACATTCTTGAAAAAAATAAAGGATATATTCCTAGAAACATACAACCTAACAAGGTTGAATCAGTAGTAAAAAACCTTCCAACAAAGGAAAGCCCAGGACCTGAAGGCTTCACTGGTGAATTCTACCAAACAGTTAAAGAAGAATTAACACCAATCCTCTCAAACTCATAAAAAATTAAAGAGGAATACTTCTAAATTCATTTTATGAGATCAGCATTACTCTAACACCAAAATCAGATAAAGGTATCACAAGAAAACTATAGGCCAATATCCCTAATGAATATAGATGCAAAAATCATCAACAAAATACTACCAAAATGAATTCAACAACAGATTACAATGATTATACACCACGATCAAGTGGAATTTATTCCTGGGTAGCAAGGATGTTTCAACATACAAAATTTGATTAATGTGATATACCATATTAACAGAATAAAAGATAAAAATTACATGATCATCTCAGTAGGATGCAGAAAATGGGTTTGACCAAATTCAACACATGTTCATAATAAAAGCGCTCAACAAACTAGGAATAAAAGGAAATTACTTGAATATAATAAAGGCTGTATATAAAAAGTTCACAGCTAATATACTGAATAGTGAAAAACTGAGCTTTTCCTCTTAAGACCAGGAACAAGGCAAGGTTGCCCACTCTTACCACTTGTAATCAATGTAGTACTGGAAGTCCTAGCCAGAGAAATTAGACATGAAAAATAAAAGTCGTCCAAGTTAAATCATCCTTGTTTGCAAATGGCATGATTATCTAGAGAAAATGCTAAAGACTCCATTAGAAAAAATTGTTAGAACTAATAAAGGAATTCGGTAAAATTTCAGGATACAAAATCAACATACAAGAATCAGTTGCATTTCCATACACTAACAACAACTATTTGAAATGGAAATTAGTAAAACAATCTCTTTACAATAGCAATAAAAAGAGTAAAATACTTAGGAATAAACTTAATCAGGGAGTGTGAAGACTCATACGCTGAGAACTAAAAAAAAATTTATGAATGAAATTAAAATAGTCACAAACATATGGAAAGCATCCTATGTTCATGGATTGGAAGACTTAATATTAAAATGTCCATACTACCCAAAGTGATCTGCAGATTTGTTGCAATCCCTATAAAAATTCTAATGGTATTTTTTACAGATATATATAAAAAAATGAAAAGTTCTTATGGAATCGTGTAGCACTCTGAATAACCAAATCAAACTTAAGAACAAAGCTGTAGACATTATACTTTTGTAATATAACACAAAGTTATACTAATTAAAACAGTATAGGAGCACCTGGGCAGCTCAGTCAGTTAAGCATCTGACTCTTGGTTTCAGCTCAGGTTGTGATCTCAGGGTCATGAGATTGAGCCCTGAGTTGGGCTCCTTGCTCAGTGGGGAGTCTGCTTGAGATTCTCTTTCTCCCTCTCCTTCTGCCCCTCCTCTTACTTGCTCTCTCTTTTTCCCCTCAAATAAATAAATCTTTAAAAAATAAATAGTGTAGTACTGGCATAAAGACATGTAGACCAATGGAGCAGAATAGAGAGTCTAGAAATAAATCCATGCATGTATTATCAACTAATTTTCAACAAGGGTGTCAAGAATACACAATGATGAAAGGATAGTCTCTTCCAACAAATGGTGTTGAGAAAACTGAATATTCACATGTGAAAGACTGAAATTGGACTTTTACACCATACACAAAAATCAACTAAAAGTGAATTAGAGACTTAGGACCTGAAACTGTAAAACTCCTAGAAGAAAATATAGGGGGAATCTTCATGACTTTGGTCATGGTGATGATTTTTTGGATATGACACCAAAAACACAAGCAGCAAAAGCAAAATAGATGATTTGAACTACAAAAAACTAAAAAGCTTCTGCACAGCAAAGGAAACAATCAACAGAGTGAAAAGGCAACTTACAGAATAGGAGAAAATATTTGCAAACCATATATCAGATAAGGAATTCATTTCTAAAATATGTAAGGAATTCCTACAACTGAATAGCAAAAATACCCCTAATATACTGATTTAAAAATGTACTAAAGACTTGAATAGGCATTCCAGAGAAGAAATACACATGGCTAACAAATATAAGAAAAGATGCTCAATATTACTAATCATCAGGAAAATGCAGATCAAAACCATGAGGCATCACCTCATGTTAGGATGGCTGTTATCAAAAAAACAAGACAAGCATTGGTGAAGCTATAGAGAAATTAGAACCCTTTACATTGTTGGTGGGAATGCAGAATGGTGCATTTGCTATGGAAAACAATATGGAAGTTCCTTAAAAAAATTGAAATTAGAAATATTATATGATTCAGCAATTCTACTTCTGAGTATTTATCCAAAAGAATTGAAATCATGATCTCGAGGACATGTTAGCATACCCATGTTCATTGAAGCACTATTCACAGTAGCCAAGATGAACTACCTAAATATCCACTGACGCATGAATGGATCCAGAAAATGTATATGTGTATATATATATATATATATATATATATATATATATATATATATACACACACACAGTGGAATATTTGGTTAAAAAAAGGAAATTCTGTAATATGTGACATGGATAAACCTTGGACCTTATGCTAAGTCAAATAAGTCAGTCACAGAAGGATAAGTACTACATGATTCTGCTTATGAGAGGCATCTAATAGTCAAAGTCATAGGATCAGAGAGTGAAATATTGGTTGCCAGGGGCCGCATGGAGGGGGAAATTATGAATCAACAGGTATAAAGTTTCCATTATGCAAGATGCATAAATTCTGGAGAGCTGCCGTACAACATTGTGCCTATAGTTAACAGCGCCTTGTACACTTAAAACTTGAAGAAGGTGAATCTCATGTTTAGTGTTATTACCACAATAATAATAAAAATGTCCATTTGCAGATATAAAGAGAGTGGAGGCTGGCAGAAAGGATTGTTTGCTGATTTTGGACAGTGTTGCAAACATTTGATTTGGGGGTTCTGTCTCAAGAACCACCAGGGACCTTTGAGTGGGACTGGGCTTTGATAAGTCACTTTTATTTACTTATTTTTCCTCCTAGTTGGAACACTTGACAAGGAGAGGAGAGTGGAAGGAGAACTCAGCACCTGGGCTGCTATGTCATAGGCCTCAGATTGTTCTTGAAATCGCAGGATCAGAAGATACTTTTCAGATTATCCTATGTATCAGAGTCCAGCCAGAGAAATAAAGGTCACTTTAGGTCTCTCAGTAGGTAAAATTTCATCCAGGAAACAGATTACACATGTGATGTGGGAACTTGAGGGACTGCAGTTCGGGTTTCCAGGTGAGAACTAGAACTGTAGAAGGAGGGTCTATTGGCAAGACCTATGGCTTGTGGAGACATCATCTGTCTCCCATATACTAAAGCTAGAGGGCAGAAGAGCCTGTAAAAGTTGCTCCCTGAGATTGAGAGCAGGGCAGGACAGGGCAGAGAAGAGCACAAATAGGCAGGGAAGGGGCACATTTAGTAAAGTTTATAAAATTGAGATTGTGTGAAGTAATTTATTTCCCCTGTCCCTCTGACATGTTCCATAACACACATGCTCACTAGCTAGCATTTTTAGTGCATGTTTGTACATGTGTTTGTGCATGCGTATCTTAGATCTTTGTTGAGTTTATGTCCTAGTCATGAGAAGAGTGCAGGGTGGATCATTTTAAGATTACATGTAAAGTGACAGCTAACACTCCTGTTTTCAACTGGCACTTAACGTTTACATAATGCCAAAACATCTGGTCTTTCCATCATTCCAGGCATATCATTAGTCCAGTTGATTGCTTGGTGTTACGTACAGAAAACAGCTGGCTGGTTAAGTAGAGTTTTGATTATGGCTGAATTGGCTGATTGTTTGGTGTCATGTAGACTGATACTGTGACTGGCTAAAGATGGAACAGAGCCAGTTACAGTGAAGACCAATAACAAATATTAAACTTTTGTGTGGAATTTCATTGGAAAAGATCATTATTTCTTTCTTTTTGAAATTTTATTTATTTTTTATGTAATCTCTGTCCCCAACTTGGGGGTTGAACTCATGACTCTGAGATCAAGAGTCACATGCTCCACTGACTGAGCTAGCCAGATGCCCTGATAATTTATTTCTAAGACTGATTCTCAAAAACACTGAGATCTGATTTAGTTTTATCTCTCGTGTCCTTCCATTCCCATTTTAGCTCCTTGCGTCCAGGTGTCCCTTGCTGTGTGCCCAATATCTTCAGGCTGTCTGTGGCCATTCAGGTGACAGTGGCACCAACTAAGGCACTGGTTTCTGGGACTTTTCTTTTGGGCAAGGACCTCCAGCTTATTCATTTTTTAGCCTTTATGTCCCTCTCCCCTTTTGCTTGGCTCATCAAATCTCATTTGTCATATCATTCAGAGATCCAATCTCTGCTGAATGGTCAACTGGTCTAAGAATCTGGAGAACACTATGCTTAGTGAAGTAAGCCAGACACAGAAAGACAAATACTATATAATCTCACTTATATTTGGAATCTAAAAAAGCCAAATTCGGAATAGAGAATAGGATTAGAGAATTGGAGAATTATTAGAATAAAAGCAGAGAATAAAATGGTGGCTGCCAGGGGCTGGGAAATGAGGGAAATGGGGAGATGTTGGTCCAAGGGCAGGGCTACAAACTTCCAGTTATAAGATGGATAAGTGTACAGCCTGGGGACTATAGTAACTAATACCATATTGTATAATTGAAAGTTGCTAAGAGTAGCTGTTAAGTTCTCACCACACACACACACACGTGCACACACACACATACATATACACACACACAAATAAGGTGATGAATGTGTTAATTGGCTTGACTGTGATGATCATTTCACAAATATACACACGTATTAAATGACGTACACCTTAAATATGTACAATTTTTGTTAATCGTATCTCAGTAAAGCTGGAAAAAAAGACTAATTCTCATGATGGTGTTCGTGGATGATATTGTGTTAATATTTATCTCTTCATCTTTTCATATGTGAATATGGTCTCATGTGAGACTGAAATCCAGGCATATTTGGTGAATTTTTGTCTTGTATTTGCCAGAAGCACATTTGCACAAACACTGAAGAATGTCTTGGGAGAAGAAGGAGCCAGGCTGGGTGAACTATCAGAAGAGAGATTTGGCTGCTGGGGGTTGGGGAGGGGTGGGCTGGGTCAGTGTGCACCATGGTTGCAGTCACCTAGAGCTGTCCCCTAGCCCTGCTGGAAACATCTGAGCTCCATGGAGAGCAGAGGGACTCTTGCTAAAGTTTAAAGGGAAGTTAGAGAGGGAGGTGGGAGAGAGAGGGAGAACACTGTAAGTCCTGGGATCAAAATGGAAGTGAGGTGCTCTTTGCTATGACATGGTTCCTTGCATAGATTTGATTTCTGGAGGGCTCTATTAAGGACTGGGGTACTTTAGGAATGGTGGCAGAACCTGTCTGAAATCACTTCAGGAGCTAGCTGGAATATGGTCATTTAAGGGCAGGTCTGAGATGCCCTCTGAAAATCCAAGAAATACTGGAAAGGAGTTTGCAGGGGGTGGGGAGTGGAGCAGTGTGTGGAGATTGCTGAAGGCCTGAGGACCTAAAATAAGTGGACATATAAGCTGGGAACGTTTAAATTATTATTTTAAATAGAACTGCATTTTAGCACACCTGTGTTAAGGTATAAGAAAATTCAGGTTATACCTATAACATTTGCTTATTCACAGAGCCTTTGAGTGTTTTGAGTCTACTAAGTAGATTTGTGGTGGCATTTTCAGATCATACCAATGGTGAATTGGTGAAGGAAAAAATACTTTCAATCTTTTAAGCATTCCTCAAATAATGTTTAATAAATTTGCTTCTTAGCCTGCTGGTTTTATTTGTTAGCTTGAGATATGAGGATTTGAAATGTCACTATACAATTATTGATTGAGGCTTGGCTGCCACTGGGGAAGAGAATAGTGTGAAATCCTAACACATTTATGAAATCTAAGCAGGTATTTTTTTATTTGCTCACAACTCACAATATTAAAATGGAAATATTATTTTAATTTATAGAAATGATTAAGGTAAAACTTCAATTAAATAATAGGTTTGCTGGTTGGTCTTACTATATTAACACATTTAACAAAAATGTACTCAGTGCCTATGTATCATGCACACTGCTAGCCTAGGGTAAACTTCCATGAATTCAGCAGATTTAAAATTTAGTGCCGGTAAATCATACTTAACATCCCTTGTTGCCTAGCTGAGATACCAGCTGAAAGATATAAGACATCTGACAAGACTGTGCCTTATTTATAAACCAAAAAAAAAAAAAAATTCTCCTTAAGAAAGATTATACTTTCTTTTATCAGAGATTGTGTTCCTTCTCTTAAGACCTGGATATATGAGTGTGTATCAGTGTTTGTGTGTGTGTGTGTGTGTGTGTGTAGTAGTAGTAATAGTAACAGCAATAGTAGTAGTTGTATCCATGGTTACCAGAGCCTTATAGGGCTAAAGAAAGATTTCAGAAATGCAAATAGCAAATATATATGTTTAATCTGTAGGAAAAAAAAATCCAGCTTTTATTTAAACCAACAAAACTGCAGTCAGCTGCTGGGAGGAAGATAAAGGCAAAGATCCTGTTTACAAGGCATCTAGAGTTCAGCCATCAGATGATTTTGGTTAAGACAGTTTCTCTTCAGGCTGATGTTTCTATAAGACATTTTCTGTGAGTTGGCTATTACCCAGCTGCCTAGTGTCTTCCTCTTTCTTGTATTTTTATAGTACCTTCATAGTGATACTTTTGATTTTTGACAACCTTTACTAAAAACTTACTCCAATGCAGCCTTTCTGTAACTGTGTAGAACTCTGATTTTTTTTTTTGTGTGTGTGTGTGGTATTCTGATTGCTTCTTTGAAGTTCTTTCTGCTCTTCTCTTACTTCTGTAGGCAAAGGGCTGGAATTAAATCTTATTAAGTATTTAAACTTATAACGGACTTACCCTCTCTACCTTTTCTATGCTTTCCTGGAGTGAGAGTGCATTCGAATATTTACTCCTTGTGGCTATCCTGCCATGCCTGCAATAACTAGGTGATAAATCATCTCATGCCAAGTTAATATTCTAGGGCTAGATGAGAAGTATGCTACTGGGCTAGGTGGGCCCCACCACACCAAAGATGGGGAGTCAAGTTGTTTACAAAAGGGTCAGAGCTTTCCCATATATGTGTGCCAGGACTTGGAGACCAGGAAACCAGTCTTGATGAACTGCAGTGTATTCCCCGTGCCTCTTGTGCTAAAACACCCAATGACAATCTCTTTGCTCCTACAGTAGCAGGGTTTGATTGCTCAGTGGCTTTGGATTTAAACCCATTGTCCTCATTTTCTAGAAATAACTCCTAGATACTTGTTGCCATAAGGAACCCAATAAACCCATCTATGACTTACTTTTTTTGCACACTCCTTTAAAAAATACATTTTTTACCTAAAGGTAAAGCCACTCAAAATATTTTGATTTATGTTTTAGATGTAGGAAAAAAACCCTCTTTGTGACTATAACTGTACACCCACTGTGTATTTACTTGCTTTTAATCATCCTCTTTGAAACTAAAAGTGATCATTCTGGATCATAGCTAAAGAAGAACTTGCCCCCTTTTCAGTTGGAAAACATATGATTGAATTATGGAAGAATGAAAAAGCACACCCAACTCAATTCTTGGCTCCTTTCCTTTGGTAGGCAGCAGGGAAGAGAAGGGGAGAAAACTCCACCAAAATAAAAAAATAAAGTTCATGGATTATTCCTCTACCCTCTTTCCCTAGAGTCATTGAATAGTAACTGAAATAAATCTATTTATATTTTAAAGAAAACCATTTTCATCCATAAAAAGCCCGTTTGTCTTATTTCCCTTATTTTTTTAAAATTCTGGAAGGTATTAATGGAAAATATGCATATTCTTTTTCTTACATAGTTTGTGAGTAATTTAAGTAAAACTCTGTGAAAAACATTGCTATGTCCTAGCTTGTGACCTTATACAGAACTCAGTATTATATTCTTCAGGAGGCATTATATAAATGTTTATTTACAGCCACCACTTCGTTCCCTCTTTTGGCTCTCATCTCTGACAGCATGTATTTTTTGTTAGACTTGAGTTAGGTAACAAGTAGAATGCTATCTCTTAACATGCAAATGTTTTCTAATATTTGTAATTTAGATATTTATACAGTACTTTATAAAGCTTTATTTTCTTAGAGCTTTATTTTCTTGAGCTCCATATACAGTAGGTGTAAAACAGGTGTCATTGTCTCATGGCAATGATGGCAAATTGGGGGCCAGAACGTATTCATGAGTTGTTTGAGATCACATATTAGGCTAATGGTAAAGCAAAGAATTCTTGCTTTCTACACAGGTTGGTCACCTCAACTAAAGTATGTGAGAGGGTAATCCCAGGGCTTTGGCTCGGCTACAGCTTGTCTGTTGCCCAGAGTACAATTGGCCTCTCTTCTGACTCTCCATGAAGACAGGAGTCTTATGGATCTTGTTCACAATTGCAACCCCAGTGACTTGCCCAGTACCTGGAATGTAGTAGCTAATACATATTTGTGAATGAATGAATAATTGAAGTGAATGAATGAAGTGCAGAAAGATTCTGGAGGCTACTTTGAATAACAATGTAATAAGCCTCCTGTCCCTTTTCCCCATGTTTCTCTTATTATGCCTAGAAACAGTAATATAATTTTGAAACAATGGAGTTTGACAGTGACTTATTTAAGCACTTGGTATGATTGTGAGGCAAAAAGAATTTCATTTAAACCCCTATTTCTTGACTTATTTGTTATACTAGAAAATTAAATTAAATCTTTCTGGGTCTTGATATCCATCTGGAACTTGGCTATAATCTGAGAATGTTTTGTGATCTGGTGGTTCTTTTTTGCATTTGGGGTTTGCTTTATGGGGCTGGGAATGTATGTATCTTCACTACATTTTTTTAGTTAAACTCATTGTGAGTCTTCACAGAGTTAGATTCTTACTCTGAAAAAGTTACCCCTGGAAAGATGTTGGGCACTTTTGGATATTACTTTGTCTTTTTCAGTGCCCCTAGGGAACCATTTAGTGGCTGTGCACCATCACACTCAAATCCCTGCTCAGCCACTATAAATGCCTTTGGCAATGACATCCTCCAAAAGCCACCCTCTATCATAAGGTTTTTCTCTGGAGTGTTCTCTATTCCAATCCCATGTCTTTGGAATATTTCAGGCAGGCAGGATACTTTTTTCTTTTTTTTTTTTGGAGGTTTTACTTGAATGATTAGAATGTGCTTGAGAGAGGGGAAACAGCCAAGGACATAGTCTGCTGGCCCCTGAGACACCATGGAGACAAGTAAACACTGGATTATTATTTCCATCATTTCTTTTTACCACTCTGAATGTGGTAGATATTGTGATAAATAAGACTTCTTAAGGAAGGGAGGACAGTCACCCTCTTTTTCTCCTACCTCACCTTTCTACTCTATAAAAGTTTTGCAGACTCAAATCAAACTTGTTGGCTGGGAGCCTAAAGGGATTCCTCATCTTGTGGCAGGCTGTTGTAGCATTTTTATGATAGCTAGTGTTTCTTTTGGTCTGAAACCCACATATGTGAAATATAGGTCAGGAGTTGAAAATTAATGCCTGCTTGTCATGTGAAAGGAAATAATTGGCATGAAATGTAGTAAAGAATGCCTGCCATCCTGGCAGCATTCAGTCATTTTTTTTGCTATTGGTTTTGGCTGCTGTTCCAGAAAAATAATGGGCAGGTTCATAATTCTTAGAATATATCTTTATTAACTCTGTCAATATGGTGTCTTGAGCCCCCGAGAGACAGTCAGTCTGAAAGTCTTTGCTTGTGCCATTTCTATCCTGGGTACATGACTGTACACACCATGACAAATTAATACAGATGGAACAATGAGTTTCTCTTATCCCTGTGCCAGACCTGCTAGGGAAAACATCTACATCCTTTGAGAGATTTGAGATCCATATACAAGTTCTGTACAAAGATTATCATTTTGAATAAAGATTTTTATTTTAGCCTTACCTGGACAATCCCCACTAGAGTAAGCACATTGCAGGAAAACTCAATCTCCAAAAGGATTGAGTCCCAACCATTGATTTTTGGAATGATGCACAC
This sequence comes from Mirounga leonina, assembly GCF_011800145.1. Lineage (NCBI taxonomy): Eukaryota > Metazoa > Chordata > Mammalia > Carnivora > Phocidae > Mirounga > Mirounga leonina. The sequence continues at coordinate 78,748,259 of NW_023270377.1, read as the reverse complement.
ATTTTCCTTTATAAAGAATAAATGTTCCATGTCCTAGGACTAGCTCACTTAAAAATCTAAAGGGAGTAGAAATACACTGTGTATTTTCAGTGAAAGGCAATAGAAAAAACACAGTCTTAATATTGGTAATTAGGCAAAATAGAGGGATAACAGAATTGAAGAACTCATAACTTTTTAAGTTACTTTCTGATAGTTAACAGTTCTCCAGCTTCAAAGAATACAGTTCAATATAATAATCCAAACTTATTGTCCTCTTTAAATTTTATTCCATCGTAATCCAGGGCCTGACCAAGGATTGGAAGCCTGGAGTGTATGTGTGTGGGTATGTGTGTGCATGCACACGTGTGTGTGCATCCATATGGGAAGTGACATCTCCTCTTCCATTCTCTACCTATGGTTTCTGGCCCTTCCAGCATTGGAGTGGGATGAAGGAAGATAGATAAGGGGGCAATAGAGATCTTACTGATGTGATTTGGTTTTGACTTCATAGATGTTCATAGCAGACTCTTTCATCCGGTATTTTTGGGATGATTTCCCTTCTGGGACCCTCAATGATAACTTCAATTCCTGTGAAATAGATGATACTTTAAGCAGTTGGTTGCTTTTGACATTGTCCTCACTTCCTGTACTTCTGGTGGCTATCCATCTCTTGAGTCATTTTGTCTCCCTAGACAGTTCTATCAAGATGGCTCTAGGTTTGTTCCCTCCTGTGTAGCCCACATACTGTCTACAGAAAACCTGAGTCTTGTCTTTCTGCATTGCTCCAGTCTAGTCATAGCCTCTTATCCCAGCACTTAAACTCTGGGAGATACTTGTCAAACTCTCCAAGTATTCCTTTGAATTTGCTCTCACTTGACTTAAAGCAAAGACGTAGTCTTTCTCCCTTGGGGCAACAATACCTGCAATAACTCTCTCCAAAGAATTCTCCAGTTCTTCCAACTCAAGAGTTTTATTGCTCGGAGATTATTAATGCTGGCAGAAGTGGTTTTACAGTCTTAGCAATTCTGCATGGGGCTCTTCCTACCTCACTGTAATATACCTAGGCCTTTGGCACCGTGGCTAAAACTGAAATAGAAAGAATCTCATTTATCATTCTGTCGAATGTTCAATTTTACTTCAATACATATAGTCTTCTTGTACTTTGCTATATGAGTATAAACAATAGTGTCCCAATTCAAGTTTTTTAATAATCACAAGTAGCATTATGAGAAAAATGGAAAGAAAGAAACTGGTGGAAAAGATATTCTCTGAGATAAATCTGGCAAAGATATATGATGGGAAAAATACAAATGATAAAAAAATGCTAAAGATACAGTTTAGTGTGATCTTGAGAATAGAAAAATGATGGTGGGGAAGGGAAATTTCTACTAGGAGACACTGTCAAATGAGGACAGCTTGGTGCCTGTTCAGAGTGGCTCCTGAAAAGGAGGGAAGGAACAGACATGGTGTGTATTTATACAGTGCTTCCTATTCATCTGTAACCAACCTAGAAAATGTCTATATTCACAGAGAAAATTATTCTTCAAATTAATCTCTTGATCTTGTCTCCTTATGCTGATAGAATCCCACACTCCATTGTCTTCCGTTAACCCATCATATACCCAGGCTACTCCAGTATCACCCAGGTAAATCATTTACTCAAAAACTATTTGTGGAGCACCTGCTAAGTGCAAGGCACTGTGCTTGGTGTATTGAGGACATAATATGTTATGGCACAGCCTACTCTAAAGATTTCAGTTGAGGTGGGTGATAAAAGACATGGTGATATGAGGGGTTACATACAATCATAGACCTGTTAATGTTAGAAAGTTATTTAGTTAGAAAGTTTGTGCTCTTGTTATTTTATAGGTGAGAGAACTGAGACCCAAAGTGGTTAAGTGGCTTTAGAGTCACCTAGTTAGGTAATGGTAGAGCTAGAGCTAGAACCCAGTTCTTTTTACTTCTGCTCCATGCTGCTTGCTTCTACTATAAGATCACATCTCTCTTAAAAATGCCTTGATATGGCATTACAAAGCACTGAAACACTTAGTCTGATAAAATAATCGTATGCTGGAGCTGGTTCTCATCAGCTCTCGAGAGCAGATTGTGGGCACCTTTCCAACTATAAGTTTTGAAATTGACAATGCCATGGTAGGAAAATTTATACCACAGAAATTGGCAAACACTGCAGATCAATGATTTCCCTCTTTTCCAGGGAGAGCCACTTATTAAACATACCGGTACACTACCACTCATAAATAATAATTACCGTAACCCCTTTATGAAGGGGTTGTCATATGAATGGATTTTATGGAGAAATGGAATTTAGACAGGCAAAGAGGAAATGAGGGGGGGGCTACTTGAGAGTGGAATTATGGAGTGAACAGTGTTCTGGGACAGTTAATAGAACAGTTTGGCTGGGTGGGGGAAATGTTGGAGAGGAGTCCCAAATCACACGCCTGCAGAGACCAGGCTGAATAAATAAAGGTTTAAATCAGAATGGGGTTATGAGTAATAGGGGATGATGGCGTCTGTGGCAAAGTGGAGAGCAAAGGTCTGTCTAAAAGTAGTATTTAAGAAAAAAAAGCTTGCTGTATTCTATCCACTTTGAATCTTCCGTAAGGAACTAACAGGAGTAAACTTAGAAAGCAGTTAGAATCGAATAGGGCCCTGAGAAGGGACTATCTTTTGCCTTCTTGAAACAGCACTGGTTTACTTGACTAGCGAAGGCAAAGTTGGGCATCGTAATTTATTTCCCTTTTCCTTCTTACCTTGTTTCCATGTTCTCACTTGGAAATATCTGTGAATTATTTTTTGTTTGCCTACTTAAAAAATCATTCAATCAGTATTTTTCTTTGTTTGTGTGAATAACTTATAGTTGAGTTTTTTTAAATGAAACCATTCTCAGCTTTATCATCATATTTCAAGGGTAATGTTGCCCCCCGAAACATAAAGATTTCATTATATTTCCAAAGATTTTCATTTATATATCTAGTTTTCTGAAAAAAAATCCCACTATACAAAATGGAAGATTTGTATGTTTTAGGGGAGGATCTAGAAACACATTATGTAATTATTTTCCTTTTAGAATTGCCCCAAATTAATTTTAAATAGCCTTTTAAACATATCTGTCTTTTACGTTAATCTATAAGAACAACTCCATAACAGCAGCCATTTATTTTTGAAGTGAGAATTACCCATTTCAGAGATATCTTTATTCCAACATATCAAGTCCACAGGGGTTTATAAATGAAAAATCAATGCAATAAACAATCATGACTCCCACAGAAAGTTTCTCTGTATAAAGAAAATCCCATAGTTCTTATATGAAGATGTCCTAATAAGTTCTTAAAATTTCCTAAGTGTAATCATATTTCAGAGAAGCCCAACAAAAATTATTGAATAGCTCACTGTAAATGTTTCACAAGCCCTTTTAATGATAATGACATCCCTTGTGTCTGAGAAGGACCTCACTGTAGGACACATTATCTCTTGTCCCAGAGATGGATTTGACTGAGGGCCCCTCTGTGATAAACTTGTCATGAATGGGGCAGGGATGAGATGGAGATGGATTGCAGCATTCAGACATACATACATACACACACATCTTAAATTATCCCCATAATAAACCTATGAGGTTTAGATATGATTATTCTCTCTTTAATGATGATGAAGACACATGGAGTTAAGTAATTTGTCCCGTATCAGTCAGTTCATATTGGGGCAAAATCCAGATTCAAACTCGGACCTTACTTTTGCCGAAGTTCATTCTGTTAACTATTTTACTATCTTCCTTAGAAGTTTTCTTTGAAGTAGATGGAAGATATATGATCAGTCCTGCTGACTGACTCAGAAATACAATTTATAGGGGCACCTGGGTGGCTCAGTTGGTTAAATGTCCAACTTTGATTTCAACTCAAGTTGTGATCTCAGGTTTGTGAGATCGAGCCCCACATGGGGCTTAAGATTCTCTCTCTCCCTCTCCATCTGACCCTCTCCACCCTCTCTCTCTCTATTTAAAAAAAAAAAAAAAAGGAAAGAAAAGAAATGTAGTTGTGCAATTGATAAATACAAATTCTGTAACAATACAATTATAGTTTTTCTTTAAAAGAATTGAGTTGGATATAAATTATGGGGAGAAATTTAGATTTACTTTATGTATTTTTGTTTTTTAATTCCTGTAAGAGACTACTTATATTAATTCTTTTATTTTTTTTTTAAAGATTTTATTTATCTATTTGAGAGAGCACTAGAGGGAGAGAGAGAGCAAACATGACTGGGGGGCAGAGGGAGAGGGAGAAGCAGGTTCCATGATGAGCAGGGAGCCCAACGTGGGGTTCGATCCCAGGACCCTGGGATTATGACCTGAGTTGAAGGTGGACACTTAACTGACTGAGCCACCCAAGTGCTCCTAATTCTTTTATAGCATTATTGGTAATATGCATTAAATAAATCTAGAAAAATAGGTCCAAGTTTTGGACATATTTCTGTGGGGGACATCTTGCTATTAGTTTAAAAAGATTAAAGAAGATCAGATTCTGTAAATCACACTGCAACTTGAGGCTCACATTTGTTGATCCTGGGAAAGCTGAAATTCAGTACTCCTTTTTGAGATTAAGCTATGGTGGCAAGTAATTTGCAGAAAACTGACGTCCTGATAGACTTGAAAAAAAAAAAAAGGAAGAGAAAACAAATTGGATCATTCTATCAGGCTTTGCAGGGTTTAGAAATCTTAATTTAATGTGAATTTGGAGGTGAGGTAAGATAGAAATAGAGAAGACAGGAAAGAGAAAGAATTGACCATGGACAATGAATAAATTGCTTCAATGGTCTTCCATGAGAATTCAGAGGTCTCTAACTTCCATTTACTAAGTTCCCTTACTTTTGGGGGTAGTCTACCTAATAGTTTTAAATTGTTCCAATATGATAATATATTCCAGATTGTTGACATTTGAAGGTGAGAATATATTTAATCTGGCTACTTGTGCCAGTTTATTGAAATATTTTTTTCCTCTGTTAAGATACGAGGCATTATCAAATAGAATAAATATTTGACCTATCAGGGTGACCATATGGCATATGTGTTAAATAGGTGTGTCTTCAGGTGCAAGCATCAGAAACCCTCAGTTAAAATCCCTCAGAATTGATGGGGTTTACTTTTCTTCAGTAACAGGAAGTGTAAAGATAGGTGGTTGCTAGTGTTCAGTGGTTCAGGAATGTAAGGGCCAGTGTCTGTGATTGCTAGTTGCAAATAGCAATTATACCTTTATCAAGTTTATGTCAAGGCAGAAAGAAGGGGGAATTGATGAAAAAAGCTTTTCCAGAACCCCCATTTAAACTTTTCTTATGTCTCACTAGTCATAACTGGCTTCCATTGGCATCCCTTAGCTGCAATGGAAACCAGAAAAATTACTTACTTTTTCTGCCTGTATGATGGAAGGTGAAAGGAAGAAGCAGTTGGGAATGGATGTAGAATTAGCCAAACAGAGTTCTTTTATAATTCCAGTGTATAGGTAAGAATCCATAAATATTAAGTATAAGAAAACACATTTCAGCAGGACATACCAAGAAGGACTTACTAATTGTCATGGCTAAATGGGACTGCTCCAGAGTTTAAATGGGCTGCTTCAATAGGTAACATGTTCCCTGTCATTGCCTGTATTTAAACATCGAGTGAACATTTGACCAATCTCCCATGGAGAAGATTTAAGCGTTAGATGGATAAGTGGTTGAACTAGATTTCGTTTAAAGTTGTCTTCAAATCCTAAGACTTGGTGATATTCTGTAGCACTCCAATTTCTTGCAATCTGAAAATTGTTTTCTCTTTGTAGCTCACTTCCTTCTCATGTCCATTGCACTAATCTGCTTTACTTTTATCTTAACATTAATATCCAGCAGTGAGATATCTAGATAGTCCCTATAAAGAAAATATCTTTATCCCCAACTGTGTTCATATCTTAAAAAAAGCCGTTTACTTCCCCACCAGAAATGTGAACAGAATTGATGCCAGAAGAGCTCTTTATTTAAATGGACATGGTTTTTAATTTGATGCATTTTAAATCTTCAAAGGCTTCACTAAAGCTCTCACATGTTGTCCTAAGATGCACAGTAGGAAGGTCAATTTCCATGGCAATATTGAAGCACTTCTCTTGTTTTTTGTTTGTTTCCTTTTGAAGTATAAATTTAAAAAAAAGGATCTCTCTTTGGGTTTGAATCTGTGTTCATGAAAGACAAATTGTTCGAAGACAAAATCATATAAATAGTGAGTTGAAATTAAAAATTGGATAATATTGAAAGTTTTGAATTTTTGCTGGATACAGGCCAAATTGAAATGTTCCCTATTCCTAGGGAACATTATATAGAATAAAACTGATTTCTGCTTTGTTTGCTGAAAAGCTAAACCAAAGATGTTAGAAAAAATTCTGGAATTCGTAGTATATCCAGCACTGGATTATGTTTGCCAGTCCCTGGAATCAGATGAATGTTTTCAAATATACCCTGTATACTCTGTCTCAAGACAGAGAACTTTTATTATTGTTGCTCTTTTTCACAGAGAGCATCAGGAAAGACCAATTGAACAAGAGAGTAGAGAGTAAAAGGTAAACTAAAAAGGAAAAGAAAAAAAAAAAAACCTCTCAATTTTGATTTGTGAAAAAAATCCAAGTGGAGGAAAAATTGAGATATGTTCTTTTCCTATGAGGTATGATTAAAACAGTTCTTAACACTCAGTGTTGGTGAGGATATGTGAAAACAGGCCCTCCTCTTTTTTCCTGGTGGGAACATTGATTGGCCCAAGTAATTTGGAGAGTAATTTTTGCTATATCTGCCAAAAGCCCAAAAATGTGATAATCTTTGACTCAGAAGTTCCACTTCTAGGAATTTATTCTTCTGAAATTCTTATATAGGTTGAAAATATAAACCAAAGAATAGTGCTGTAATATTGTTTGTAATGGTGAAATATTGTATATAACCTAAATACTAAATAGATATTATATGGTGGTAAAACCTGGGGACATTTATAGAGTGGCAAAATATGTGGATTGAAAAAGAATAAAGTACTGAAAAAGAAATGTCTATGATATACTTAAAAAGAAAACTTTAGGAAATTATGTGTTGCCCCATCCCATTTTGATTTTTAAAAAGTATATGATCGTATACATTTTATACAGTGTTTTGAGGGGTGTATCATTAACTAATAGTAGTCATAGTTTGGGGAAAAGTTTAGCATGATTTTGTGGAACAACGTCTTAAAAGCTAAACTTGATTCAAGGACCTTTTCTATAGTGAGCTCTCTATTAAGAAGATTATTTCTTTCATGTTATGAAATCTTGTCATTTGCAACAACATTGGTGTACCTAGAGGATTTAATGCTAAATATACTAAGTCAGTCAAAGACAAATACCGTATGATCTCACTCATAGGTAGAATTTAAGAAACAAAACAAATGAACAAAGAAAAGAGAGGCAAACAAAAAACAGACTCTTAAATACGGAGAACAAAGTGGTCCTTGACGAGGGGAGGTGGGTGGGAAGATGGGTGAAATAGATAAAGGGGATTGACAGTCCACTCATCTTGATGAGCACTGAGTAATGTATAGAATTGATGAATTATTACATTTACACCTGAAAGTAATATAACACTATATGTTAATTACACTTCAATTTAAAAAAAAAGGTAAAAAAAGATTCTTTCTTTCGTGTTAGATCTGGTAAAAACCATTCATTCATATTGCCCTAAGAATAGTGGTTTTACAGTGAGAATGTGAAAAGAACTGCCTGAAAAATTAATAAAAAAATTGTATATTAATCTACTTCTAGTTCTGGTCTTCTACAGGCTGTTTCTAATTTTAGCAAGTTTACTAAATTCAATGCTTTGGTCTGTCTATCTGGAAAACTGGAAGTCTAAAGATGAGCAAAAATAGAATCATACTAAGTGCTTCTGCACACAAATGTTGAGCAGTCTTTAGTTCTCTCTTCATTGCCTTTGTGAATTTCTTTTTTCACATAGGTATCTTTAAGATTACATTATTTTAAGTATACTATCTTTACATTATTAAATCCTTTGAATGATTTCTTATTATTAAGTTTCTTGTTATTAGGAGCATATGTTGTAGAAAAATAATTTTCTCCCATTTTTGAATATCCTGTTATAGCTAAAGAGTACACACTTCCTTAGTGAAGAGTAGGAAAATTATACAGAACAATTTTCCTAATGCAGCTATTCTTTTTTTGAGTCTTTATCAGCTTGCATGCTCTATGTGATTTTGCAGGCTTCTATTTCCTTTGCACAAATGGCTCATTGTAGGCCTATATTTCCTTTGGATTCAGTGATATTTAATAAAGCCCTTGCTGTATATTCCAGATCAGAAGGATATTGTTATTTTCTCATGGTTGAGCTGTTTTCTTATGATTTTTGCTTTTCAATTCAATGGATAAAACCAGTGACATGGAGGGGTGGCTTTTTCAAAAAATTTTTTTTAAATACTAGGGCTTTTCATCTCATTATTTCTTTCAGTTTCCTTAAGAAAAGTTTTCTTTTCTTTTTATAGGTCACAAATATAGTGGTCACTCATTTTTTAAAAAATACCTCTGATGTATGAATAGGTGATCATACATTCATGCATACAGTATACTATATACATATTGAAAGCTGAGTTTGAGAATAAGTCACAAGTAGTAGAAACAGATCTACTTTTCTAATTTCTTATATTCTATTTCACGACATTGTTTTGAAATAAGTGCTATGATGTTTTTCCAACACATGTATCTGTGCTTGGGCTACTATGTGTCACTCGCTGTTCAGTGGAGCACTGGTGGAGGCAGTCACCTTAGGCAAGAACAGCATTAGAATATTTCTGGTTCAACACTCAGTATCACTTGGCATGAAACAAAGCCATTAATGTAAGTGTTTAAAGGACTTCCCAAGCTCTTGGAAGATCAAGGTCAGTGCCATTTAAATATGATTAATGGTCATTAATAGGTTTATTTAACTAATCTTTTATATTCTTGTCAACTCTAGAAGATAATAAACAAATTTTAAACAAACCTGTAAGAAAAGAGTGAATTCAAATTAATTAAATTAGTAAAACTATTCAGTCATTAAGAATGAAAATCTCTAGAATGACTCTGAGCATCTAGATCAATGCTATCCACTAGAAATAGAATGTAAACCACATATATAATTTAAAATTTGTAGTCACCACCACCAATTTGTAGTCACCACCCCATTAAAAAAATTAAAAAGCAGTTGGCATTAATTTTAAGAATATATTTTATTTTATCCAATATAATCATAAAGTATTACCATTTCAAAGAAATAATTTAAAATTTGAGATATTCTAAATTCTTTTTTTGTACTAAATATTTGAAATCTGGTGTGTGTTTTTTGCTTAGAGCGCGTTTCAAATTTGGACTAGTCATATTTCAAGTGCTCAATAGTTGAATGTATCTAGAAGTTACCATTTTAGATAGTGCGGGTCTAGATTTTTAAAGTTGAAGCTAGAGCACTAGTTCATTTTTACTTTATCTAGATGAGAGAGATGGAATGACTAGTATGTTATTATAATTAGAGTAATTAATAAATGTTTAGAATGACAACCAAGTCTAAGGACATACAGTGAACCACCACTTAATAAAATGCAATGGATACATTGCTGATTCAATGCCAAGGCTTAGTGCCTTCTATTATGCAACAAATAAAACTCTAACCCACAAATCTAAAGGGAAAAGTAAAACTAATGAGCTTTGGTTGGAATGAGACCAATGATGGAACCAGTTTGACCACACAGACATTTCCTGCAGTCTTTTGGGGAGACAGATTTAAGGGCCACACTCTGGGCCTGAGAGCAGGGAGCCAAAAGGCAAAGACCAAGATCTTCTAAATGTCAGTTTTTTTATGTTGCCCATCTGTTGGTTTCTTAATGAAGCTTGGTGAATCGGCAGCCCGACTGCCTGGTGGGATGTATTGTTACAGTATCCTATTCTACCTAATAGTAGGAATATATTGTATTTATGCAAATATTCAATTTTTTTTGAAGGGCATTTTCATTTATTCTTCCATGGATTTTTAAAGCAGGTTTTTACTGATTATGGCAAACCAAAGACCAAAAAATTTTATTTCAACAAATGATTATTGAGAAATTAATAAATTAGGAATTATGTTGTCCTTCAAGAGATAATAGTAATAGTTACTTGAGAACTTAGATATGTATATAAGATCTCACATATCTAAATCTTGAAAATAACCATTGGAATCATTTGATTTCAGGTAATATATTCAGATCTGCTCCAGGTAAACGTTTAAATCTTGCTGCTAAGCCAAGTCTATATGTTTCTTTATCATGGTAAACAGGATTTGACCTTATAGGGATCCTTAAGGAATCCTTCCCTCAGATTGAAGTAAAGCTTTATTCTTATTTATTTATTCTTTATTCTTCTTTATATAGGTTCCTTTCAGTTTTCTAATTCAGCTTTCCAAGGATGAGAGAAAAGATAATTGAGGAAAAATTACTTTTACTTTCTTAATTCTCAAGCCAAAGATTTACTTGGTCCTCAACACTCTTGTACCCATATTAGAGCGCTACTTGCTGGAAGTGAAATTGTCAAAGTGTGTGTTCAGTTTGATGTTGACAGTGATGGTGGAAGGGGGGTAACACCTTAAATTCTTCCTAGATGCCAGCATGAGATAGGCCACAGTATATCACTAAAACATTCCTTATCTTGTATCTTTCTTCTCTTAAGTCAATTGATTTAACATTGAAGTCTAGTGAACCAGAGATATTGCTACCTCTTTCAAGAGAGATGAGTGGACTTTTTTGTGAGGTCCTTTCTCCAGTCCTTGGCATTGTTCCTATTTACTTTGAGCCTATATGATGGGCATTTTTCCTATATGGCTATTTTTAAGTGTGTTGTTTTTCTTGCCCCCAGAAACTACTGAAATGTGTCATGTAATTACTTGAATTACCAGTAAATTTATTCTAAAGTCATATTAAACAATGACCAGTAATTCAGCCCTTATCTTATTTACTGTATCAATTGTACCTAGCTGTTATTGAACCAAATTTACAAGCTTGGACTATATGTTTTGCACCAGAGTTATCACAACAAATTTGATTATTGAATTAATACAATATTGATGGTATAAAAATACCTGGAATTTGCTCTCCCACCTTTCGTAGTTTAGTATATAGGAATTTATCTTCTTGGGGCGTCTGGGTGGCTCAGTTGGCTGTGTCTGCCTTTGGCTCAGGTCATGATCCCAGGGTCCTGGGGTCGAGCCCCACATCAGGCTCCCTGCTCAGTGGGGAGCCTGCTTCTCCCTCTCCCTCTGCCTGCTTCTCTGCCTGCTTGTGTTCTCTAAAAAAAAAAAAAAAAGAATTTATCTTCTTTTCAGATCAATTTTTTTTGTCCTTATATAATACATGGAAGTCCCTCCTTTTGTACAAGAATGCTGGATTTCCCTGTCTGACTTTGCTTGGTAAAGTAGAGGGCCTTTCGTCCAAGGCCTGACTAGAGTTTCTGGGACAGAATATTTCTCTGGATTTTCCTGCTTTTCAAAGTTGTTAGTGATCATCAGCAATCACTATACCAATCCTGGTCATAAGGTGACCTTCTTATCAAAGAAGTTTTGCTTTGAAGTGAAGAAACAATGGAGAGATGCCTCAAGAGTTAGCAAAGTTTTTGGAAGGTTGTTTTGTGTTTTGTTTTTATCTTTAATGTGAGAGAGACTTCACATGGTTGTGATTAGAAAGGAGTTTGCTTTATTACCTTTATCTTCAGTAAACCAGATGAGGATGGTGGTGAAATTAAGATGATAGAGACATTTCTTGATCAAAAATCAAAGTGATGGAAGAGAGAAAGAAGAGAAAAGCTGATGTTGCTTATATCAGACCCCCATAGTCTCAGTCAAGTAAAAGACATGGTTATTGGGGTGCCTGGGTGGCTCAGTCCTTAAGTGTCTGCCTTCAGCTCAGGTCATGATCCCAGGGTCCTGGGATCAAGCCCCACATCGGGCTCCCTGCTCAGTGGGAAGCCTGCTTCTCCCACTCCCACTCCCCCTGCTTGTGTTCCCTCTCTCGCTGTCTCTCTCTCTGTCAAATACATAAAAAAAAAGATATGGTTATTGTTAAGAGTCGGTTTAGGGGAAGTAATTTTGAAAAAAGTGGACAAAGTATAGAACCTCTCTGCTTTAGAGGATTGGTAGTAGTTTTGAACTGTACCTTCATGTTAGAATAAGATAGGAGCTTTTAAAAGCACCTGATGTGAAAGACCTTACCTCAGATGAATTAATCAGAATCTCTGAGAAGTGGGAGCGATGCATGGTATTTTTTTTTTAATTTTTTAATTTATTTTTGAGAGAGAGAGAATGACAGAGAGAGAGAGAAGGAGAAGGGTGAGGGTCAGAGGGAGAAGCAGACTCCCTGCTGAGCAGGGAGCCCGATGCGAGACTCGATCCCGGGACTCCAGGATCATGACCTGAGCCGAAGTCAGTCGCTTAACCAACTGAGCCACCCAGGCGCCCGATGCATGGTATTTTTAAAAAGAAGTTTCTAAATGTGCAACTAGACTTGGGAGTCAGCCAGGATGATGTCATACTAGGATGGCATTTCCCCACTCTAGACCGATTAAGTTAAAAGTTTTGGGTATGGAGACAGGATCCATATTTTTAGAAAGCTCTCCAGGTGGTAGCCAGCTCTGAGAATCATTGCACTAGGTTATCAAGGTTAGAAATTTAAAAAGCATGAATTAATTAGTTAATATTTGTTTTATGGGTTTTTGTCCTTTTTGACCATCACTGACACAATTCAAGGCACCATGTCAATTGATTAATTCTTATACTTGTTTACCAGTCTCTAGTCTTATTCCATTTATTCCTTCCACTCCTGGTACCCTCCCTCCCGGCCCCAATCAGTTAAATTCATTGCTGCCAAATTGACCTATCCCATGTGGAAATGTGATCATATTAATTCCCTATTCAAATTCTTTTAATGATCCCCCATAGCCTCAAAAGTAAAATTTTTCTGTGGTATGTAAAGTCATCTTTATGTCATCCCTGTCTGTCTCTCCTGTTTTATTCCTGCTGCTGTCCGTCTTTCCACTCCAGAAATACTGAACTAGTTGGAGCTTCCTGAGCAAGCTGTTTCTCTTCTCTTCCATGTTTTGCTCATGTGGTATCTCCTCCCACTAGTCCACCTGCCACATCACTCATTTTTCAAGTCTTAGCTCAGCCTCTTCTCTCTGTAGCCTTCCCCACCTTTTGCAGGCAGCTGGAGACAACATTTTTGTTACTGACACCACTGTTCTTTAGAACATCCTTACATTAAGACATTTTCTTCATTCTAATTGCTAATTGCATTTGTCGCTAACCCCACTAGAGTATATGCTTCTTGAGGGTATCGAAGAGTGAGGCTTTGAACTATATTTGGATTTTATTCTTTAGATGAACTCATTACATAATTTGAGTCTGTCAGGAGAAAACTAGTGTTTTAATTAAAACAATCTCCATAGTACATTTAGTACTGAATTAAATTAACACAAGGTTAGTGAGTACATTATAAGTGATAATCTAATTTTTTATAACAAATACATTTTATTACTTAAGTTTCACTATTATATGACATTTTTATTTCTTTAACAATAAAAAGATCTTGTAACTAAATGAGTATGCACATTTTAATCTGAAAAGTGCTCCCCAGTTTTAGCATTCTTTGTCTGAAGGCCTAACTCATGATCCTGTGCTCATCCATCTCAAAGTGACCTTGATCACTTCCTAAAACCTTTGACTCATTTATTAATTCATTTATTTAATACATATTTTTTGAATATGGAGTACGTATGGAGCAGTATGCTAAGGGTGAAGGATATAAAGATTTTTTTTTTAAAGATTTTATTTATTTATTTGACAGAGAGAGCAAGAGAGCACAAGCAGGGGGAGAGGGAGAGGGAGAAGCAGGCTTTCCACTGAGCAGGGAGCCTGATGCGGGGCTCTGTCCCAGGACCCTGGGATCATGACCTGAGCCGAAGGCAGACGCTTAACCAACTGAGCCACCCAGGCACCCTGCATATAAAGATTTTAAAAACATGTTTTTTTCCTTGTGGGATTAGAAAATGTAGGTTTTATGTATGTTTATTGTGGTTAACCCTCATTAACAGTCTTTTTCTTTCTTTCTTTTTTTTTTTTAGAAAGAGAGCTGCATGCCCATGAGTTGGGGGACGGGCAGTTGGAGAGAGAGAATCTTAAGTAGGCCCCTGAGATTGTGACCTGAGATGAAATCAAGAGTTAGACATTTAACCAACTGAGCCACCCAGGCACCTCTCCCTCATTAATAGTCTTGAGGAGCATGTATCATCATCTGTATCTTATAAATGAGAATATTCCAGGATAGGACTTATCATCTCTAAAGTGAATTAAAACCCTGGTTTTTTTTAAATATAAAACATTGCGTTGGAGCTTTTTTTTGTGGTTTACAGATGTGTTACTTAAACTTTAATGTACACACAAATCACCCCAGGATCTTGTTAAAAAACAGATTAGTAGGTCGGGGTTGGGATCCAAGAATCTGCGTATCCAACAAACTCTGAGCGCAATTGGTCTGTGAACCACACTTTGAATAGGGAAGTTTAAAGCACATCATATGTAGAATTCCATTGTGTCAAGCACTGTTCCTTTATTTATTGAGTCTTTTGTTTTGAAGATGGAGTCACCATTGCCTCTTAAAGTTTGTTTAAAAATGGGAGTGGATAGGGGTGCCTGGGTGGCTCAGTCAGTTAAGTGGCTGCCTTTGGCTCAGGTTATGATCCCAGGGTGCTGGGATAGAGCCCCATGTCAGGCTCCCTTCTCAGCGGGAAGTCTGCCTCTCCCTCTGTGCCCCCCAACCCAGCTTGTATGCTCCCCCCAAATAAATAAAATCTTAAAAAAAAGTGGGAGTGGATAATTGAGTTGTCACATCTTCGATCTTCCTCAGCCTTCTATGCCCAGTCAACATATGTGTCCACCATAAACCTCCTCAACTATTCTACCCCACATCAATCAACTTCTTCCAAATACTACTATGCTTATCAATAGTTATATTCTCATATCTGCTAGCTTTGTTTCCTAATCTAGATTGTAAGCTCTTTAAGGTCAGGAACCATGTCTTATTCATTTATTAACCCCCCCACACTGCTAGCATACTGCTATACACCTAATACCAGTGAATATTATGAACTTCTATTTACAGAGGAATCTAGTGTGTCTTTAGGACTAGAATCTGTCTTTTATATACATTTTCTCACTTAATTTTTTACAAACCTGAGTTCTTACCATTTTGCTGGTACACAAACCAAGACCCAGAAAGTTTATTACTGAAATAAATTAATTTACCCAGGAGTAGTGTTGGGATTTGAACTCAACTCCACAGTTGACCTTTCTTTCTGATATACCACTATGCTCCTCATTACAGTGGACATTTAATACTCTAACTAACAGACTAATTATGTGAGCCAATTATTGTTTGAAACAGAATTGAATGGAGACTTTATTTTGACTTTCTTTTCACTTTGTTTTATACTTTTTATGGTGGGAATCTCTGTATGAAGAATCAACAAGGAGATTTCAGGAAAGGATTCTGATTTAGTTACAGTCAGTTTTCAGTTATTGTCCAGTCAGACCAGTTTCCTGCACTGGGCAGCCTGTCTTATGTCAATTCACTCATAAGAGGAAATGTCTATCTAATGTTTTCTGATGTATATTAGCCCATTATTTTCAAATAAAATGTAGAAATGGATAACTTAAGTAAAATTTTAGGAGAAAAAAAATACCTGCTTTCTTCTTCTCACTCTGTTTTTCTGGAGGGTCATAAATAATATATTGGGTGTATGAGGAGTGGCTCAGGCTTTCTGTAAGCTCTTTTTCCATCTTCCACTCCTATAGGCCTTTTTTTATGTGCCTTTTTCAGAGAAGACAATCTGTAAAAATTTTGCATGCCCAATGGGAGTTTATCAGTACAAAAACACTCAGGCTTCATTTGGTCTCTTTTGATAAATCTTAAAATCCCCAAACTAGAATGTTTCTTAAGATAGCTATTGTTCTGGAAGAATACTATATAATGAAGCTGCTCACGAGGGTGGCAGTCAAGGATACTGATTCTGAGCATGGGCTCCGGAGAAGATAGATGGGGTTCACACCTTACTGTTCGAGTGGACATAGGTGGCTCACTTAAATATCCCAAACCTTTTTGCTCTCATCAGCGAAATGTGTATGATAATAGCTATTATGAGGAAAAAATTAGATAACTCAGGTAAAACACTTAGCATTTAGCAAAAACTCAATAAATGTTAGCTTTTATTATTTCCTTTTTTTCTTGACTCATTTCCAGAAGTGAAATTCTGGAAGGGCATAAGGTACTGAGGTGGTAATTGATTTGCTTAATTATTACAGTTCTTTAAAAGAGATTTTTGGAAATCATGGTTAATACTTTGGAGCTAGGATCTGATTTATGATTATGCATTTTCTTATTTGATTTTGGTGTCTCTTTTTAATAATGAGTCACATTGTGGTTTGGCTGTATTTTTCCCTCATGAGCAGTTATTTAATTATGGCCACAGAACCAACTTTATTGTATTCTGACTTTTGGAATTTTTTAGGATTTAATGTTCTCAATAGGGAGAGGATTTTGAATTACTTAACCACTTTCTTTTTGAGTTTCCCATCCATAGATGGGTATAGTTAAACTAAACCAGGAATATACTGGCACGAAAAGGGCTGGAATCATGATACTGTGCATAAGAAGCTAGCAATAATGCTTGGTAGTCTTTTATACTTTTCTTCCAAATAGATTTGGAGTGTCTTATGCTACAACATATTTGCTTAGAAGTTTAATAAATAACCGCCTCAAGCAATTTATATCTTTTCAGCATATATATTTTTTTCTGGGTCCAAGATTGCATATATAACACTTAAGTTAAACTCTATTCTCTTTATGTGAATACTTAGACATTGAAACATAGACCATTTATTCTTATGGGTTAAGACCTGTAAAAATTAATGAGATGTGTCAGAATGGTGCCTTTGGGGATGACAAAACTGGTGTTGCTATTCCAGATGGAAGAGAAGGCAAGTTGCCAACTGGGGGCATTACCTGCCTTGTTCAGTAGGAAATACTTCTC
Source organism: Mirounga leonina (assembly GCF_011800145.1). Classification (NCBI taxonomy): domain Eukaryota; kingdom Metazoa; phylum Chordata; class Mammalia; order Carnivora; family Phocidae; genus Mirounga; species Mirounga leonina. Next base: position 78,731,136 of record NW_023270377.1, on the reverse strand, counting down.
AGCTCTGGAGAGTTCTTGTTATAGTCTATCCTTAAGAACAAACAGTACATTTTTTAACTATAAGCTGGGATAGCTAAAGATACAAGATTATATAAAAAAATATTTTTATGGGCGCCTGGGTGGCTCAGTCGTTAAACGTCTGTCTTCGGCTCAGGTCATGATCCCAGGGTCCTGGGATTGAGCCCCACATTGGGCTCCCTGCTCCGCAGGAAGCCTGCTTCTCCCTCTCCAACTCCCCCTGCTTGTGTTCCCTCTCTCGCTGTCGCTCTTTCTCTGTTAAATAAATAAATTAAATCTTTGAAAAATATATTTTTAGACCCTTCCTATATTCTAAGCCCTCTTCCTAAGTGGGTTCTGCTTTTAGGAATATCAAACTACAGAATTTAGATATATGATTTGCTTTACCAAAGGAGCATTTTTTTTTCACTGAAATATTTTACATAGAAATCTTTTAAATCAAGACTCAGAAACCCAAGTATTTATAGGGGTTAGGTGGGATATATAGGAGCAGTGAAGTGGGCTGGATAGAAAACCAGAGAGTTCAATCCACTGGCTAGAACTAGTCTCTTAAATTCACTCACCCAAGTCTTTAGCTGGTGTGGTGAATAACAATGGGCTCAGAGTCTGCAAATTTGAGTTTTTGTGTGGGCTTCTCCACTTGTTGGTTCTATAAGCTTGGACATCAGTATCTTCAACAAAACAGAGGGTTGAAATAAATCCTCTCTCAAGTGAGTTCCAGCTTTGAGTGGTAGAAGTTTGTGGATACCAATCACTTCAGCACTCCATCCCATAAAGTTCTAAGTCATAGAGAAGAGTCACAGGGAGCCAAATGGAAACAAATAACAAAACAAAAATTTATTCAGAACTCTGATAATGGCTAGCATTTGACCCCACCCCCCTTCATTCATATACATGTATGGTCAGGATTCTTAGTTGCAGAAAATGGAATCTAGTCTGCCTACTTTAAGCACAAGTGATTTAAGTGTGAATATAGCTTAGCAAGTTCTTGGGAAGAGTGAATCATCTCCCAGGAATGATTTCTTAAAGCCCCTGGCTGCTCAGGGAGCTGTTGCTCCTGCTTGATTCGGACGCTGTCACCAGCCCAGCTGCTTGCCCCAGAGCCTTACCACTTCTGGTAATTTACATCAAGAAGTTACCAAATAAGAGAGCTACTTCAATGACTGCCATCTCCAGAACATGCTTTCTTTGCCGTGACTTCTTGACCTCTCTCCCCAGGTAGGGGAGGACCTCTCTTGGTGTGAGACAAAGTTGCATATCAGTGCATTAGATGGGCAGAATCTGTATCTCACCCAGAACCCCAGCTACAAAAGAAGTCTGGGAAATGTAGATTTTAGTCTTTCCCCCAACACCTAATGTTGTTAGAGGGCAGTTGGAATGAGGGTTGCATGAATTGATCCATCCTCCAGTAAATCATGTTGCCTTACAGCCTTCTGCCTCAGAAGGATACAGGAAGTTTAACACCACAAACAGAGCAGGAAGGGAGCTGGTACTTGATGTATTTGGAAAGCAATAGGCTTAAAGCCAGCTTAGAAGTTTTTAAAATTTTAACATATTAAGAACCAAGACAAGGAGACACATGATATGGTTTCCTCTCAAAGTCGAGAAGATTAAACCCTACTAAAGCTTGGCCAAAATGCTTGTTGCTCAATAAAGAAGACAGGGAGGGAGAAAGAGTGAGACAGATAGAATAGAAAAAGGCAGATTTTCAGAATTCTTATTTTTTTCCTCCACAATTAGAACCATCCGATAGCTAGCAGGAAACCTAAGGACAGAAGGGGCCTTTGCCTCCTTCTTGATTAGGAATCTAGGATTCAGTTCCCTGGCAGGTTCCTCTATCATCCAGGAAACTCAGGGGGACAGCATGGATAAACAGAAGGACTGTTGGAGTTCAGTGGTTTTTAAGACACTGAGTTTCTGTGTATTATGTATGTGAGAACCAGAAATTCCTGTGTGACCCTGAGTGGAGAGGATATGGAAGGCAGGTGAGTTGAATATCAGCAGACATGTCATGTTAGCCAGGATTATAGGGATGAGTGACCCTTCTGCAGAGTTCAGGGCTGATGGCCCACGCCATGAGACAGGATGGAAAATGTGGAGACATTCAGAGAGGTCCAGGTCAGATAGGCCTTCCTCTGTGATTTTTTTCTAACCACCTCCTCCTCCCCATTCATCACCTGGCACTTCAAGTAGAACTAATTTCTCTGTCAAGTTCCCATAGCCCATTGTGTATATTTCTATTATGCCATTTTATATGATATTACAATTATTTGTTTTCATATCTCTCTTCTTCGCTAGATAGTGAACTTTCCAAGAGGTGAGGGTTTTAATATCAAGATCCCTAGTTCTTTGCCTATTTCCTTCCATATAGTAGGGCTCAATTAACATTTGTTTAATGCATTAAGACATATTCTTTATCCTATGTGTAGTTATACTTGGCCTAATTGTACCATAATAATATTTTGGGGGGAGGATATGAACTATGATCATGAAGCTTGTAATATGGGTATGGAATCCTGCAATGTAGGCACAGAACCAGGGAAAGAATGTAGAAGGGAAAAGAATAGAAAATTTGGAGGGGTAAGAAAAAATAAAAAGAGAAGAACTAAATATCTAGAGGAGGTTTGACTTTTTCTTCTAACTACCTCAAACATTTTTAAAAGTGAGAAATGAGATTATTTTTCTTGTTTTTATTTTAAATTATGTAAATTACATGATTAATGTATAAATATATTCTAATAGTACAATTTGAACCTCAGACAAAAAAGCTAAAATCCTTCCTGGCTCCTTTGGCCTCTGCAGTAGGCTAATTAATGGCCTCCCCAGAGATGTCCATGTCCTGATTCCTGGGTCCTGTGGATAGTCACTTTCACAGTAAAAGGAGCTTGGCTGAAGATCTTGAGATGGAGCAATAATCTTGGATTACTCAGGCCCAAGGTAAAGATAAGGGTCCTTATGGGAGGGAGGCAGGAGGATCAAAGTCAGTAGTAGATGTGACAAAAGGAAGCAAGAGGTTGAACTGATTCAAGGAAGGGGCTATAAGCCAAGGAATGCAGGTAGCCTCTACAAGCCAGACAAGGCAAGGAAATAAATTCTCCCTTCAGAGACTCCAGAAGGAACCAGCCCTGCTAACACCTTGACTTCAAGTCCATTGAGATTGGTTTTAGACTTCTGACCTCTAGAACTATAAAGTAATTAATTCATGTTTTTTTTTTTTAAGCCATTAAGTTTGTGGTAATTTGTTAGAGTGGCAATAGGAAACTAATACAGCCTCAGTCTCACTTCCTCTACCAGAGGTAACCAGTGTTATCAACATGTTGTGTATCCTTCCAGAACTGCTTTTACATAGGTATCAATATACATAACTGTGCATGTTTAAATAGTATGGTTTTGAGTATTTTTAAAATTGTACAGCATATGCTATTCTGCAATTTGCTTTTTTTGCTTATCACTACATCTTGGAACTCTTTTTTATCAGTATACATAAGTGTACTTCCTTTCAACTACTCTTTGAATTTTCCATTCGATGGGTCTTTCCTAATTTATATTACCATTCCACTAAATTATTTTATACATTAAAATGTTAAAATTTACTTTTCTGGCATATAGAGAAGAAGCATAGCTGGCTGAAAATCATGGTCAAGTTCCTGCTTCAGGATATTAAAAAAAAAAAACCTTAAATTTAACTACATATCATCATCATTAGGAATACGTTATTTTCTTTTCAAGTAAATAATTATAGCTGAATGTGCCTTAGAGAAAGTGATAGTAACAAATTCTGTCGATCTAAAATTCTTGTGTTTTATTTTCTTTTTAAGTCTTACAGTTTTGTGAACAACTCTGTGTTCCATTCTCTGATAGATTATAGCTTTAACAGATTAAAAAATGATAGTGAAAAAACATCCCACCTTACAAAGCAGTCTTTTTTGATGCAGACTTGTCAGAGCAGGTTACAACACATAATGAGATGTCACAGCCTGGTGAGACATGCAAAGCAGGTTTAAAAACTGCCAAAACTTAATACTAAGAATGGTAAATATGTGGAAGAAGAAATGCATTTGCTGCCATTCTATCTGAATGTCTGGAAATATGTAGTTATCAAAGCACCAATAAACATCCCCTGTAGGTCATGTTCTTAAAAAAAAAAAAAGTACTATGTTTTTATAGAATCTCTTTGGAAACTGAATGTACTTTGCTACCCAAGACTTGCTCAAAGTGCTTGCTGTCGATAGTAGAAAAGATTTGGCTACCACCTTGGTGTTAAATATAAATGTAGTCTAAAGGTTTAATGGATTAAAACTGTGCTATTTAATTTGAAATGGAATTTCCCACCCTTCTAGCTTAGGTAGTTAGAATTCTGTGGGTTTGCTTTTCATTCTAGCCTGATTTATAGGCATAATAAAGAAAAGGCAGCTATGGATTCAGAATGCAAGTGTGTCAAATTGAGAAGGCAGGCTGCCTTTTGGTGGAAGAAGAGGGGGGAAAATACCCCATTAACTCCAACTTGTTAAAATTTACCCAGTCTCTGTAGTCTCTGTAGTTCATTAGCCTTCCCCCGCCCCTTCACACCAGAAGAGGAGATAAAAGGTAAGCAGTAACAATGAGAGACATTATATGCAGAGGTGAACACGATATGACAAGGTCTTCTTTTAATAACAAACAGTGTTCGCTCTCTAGGAGGTAGACAGTATGAAGTGCAACAAAAACTGTAATTATGCTCTCAGCAGGAAACCTGTATTTAGAGTGACAGTAAGAGTGTCTCTAAAAACCTGTTAGGTTAAGGCTGCTAGTCTTAATTATATGTATTAGGAGTTTGTGTCTTCACTTTTTTCCTTTTAAAATTCAAAGAAGAAACCTAATTATAACTTGGACCCTAGTAAATTGGGCCATATTTAAACAATGAAAATTTGGCAATCTCATCTTGTGCTGTGATGTGTCTGACTGGTGCAGCTGCTATGGAAGCCAAACTGGCTCCCCCAAATAATTTGTTTTTGCTGCCTCCATGACAGAAGAAAAACAAACAAAAGCTAAACAAGGGAAATAATGAAATTATGCCTTTTTTTTTTTTTTTCAATCAGTGACACTGAAGCCTTTTAGAGGGGGAGATCTTTCCTTCGGTAGATTCTTACATATAGAATTATAGGTTGTTTGTATGTTGTTAACATGTATTTTAGCTAGACCATGGTTGGATAAATCTTGGTTTGATTTTTACCTCTGTTTTGGACCTGGAGGTAATAATAGCTTACAACTGCTTTTAGTTGACCTTAGTTAAGTTGTATGAGGCTAAAAATTTTAGGTTCTATCTGGTGTGCTGTAGACTGTGTTATAGTTGAACAGTACACTTCAGAGTTATAGGAACTGGTCCTGCTGTATTCATTATACAGATGCCCCCAAACATGGATCTGAATACACTTGACTTTTCCGTAGAGGATTTATATTTCACTTGGTATATTCCATACCAGTTTCCCAGTTTCTTGTGCTTCTGTATAATATTTGCTGAACTTCAAGAAAGAAAAGCTTAATCATTCTGTTAGGATTAGATTATAATATCAATAAGTGTATAAATGTAAGGATTGTGACCTACTCTTAGAGAGATCACATGTCATCGTGATGACACTTTACAGTTTTGCTAGCATTACAAAGTTATGGGGTAAACTGGACAAAATTAATTTTAATGGGCGGAGGTCTTGCTGATATGACTGAGCTAATGAATCAAGTGGTGTAAAAGTGAACTTCATTTATTTTGGTACTCTTCTTCTCTATGGCTCTATTCCTTGAAGTTCTCATGGGTTCTGTAGCCCAAACAATTTTAAGATGGCCTGCACAAAATAATGATAATGGGATGATTTGATCCTGCATCATTTGTGTCTTTCTTTAGTCCCAGGCAGAGGTGGAACTCAGAGCTAATACATTTTCTTCTCTTTGGAATTTATATCTAACTGAATTGAATTTCTATCATCCACCTTCAAATAACCACCGAGGTAAAACAATGGTTTTGAGAAGATTTAAATAAATGTTGAAAATTTTAGAAACCATTTGCAAATTTATTGGTACCCCCATTGAAGTTTGTATCTTAGGCAACTCAACTTTCAATCTTACTGAAATATTAATTTAGTCTTCATTATTGTTGGCTTGCAGAAGGTAATCATTGGGTCTAAAGTTAATAATAGTTTTATAGTAGGGTCTCATGGATTTTACAGTGATAGGGATCTGTAGTCTGAATAATGGTATTTTTCTAATTAAGCAGCAATTGAAAAAACAATAAAAATCAAGGATGAACTATTCATTAATTTTGATGTGTTTAGTTCAATTTAGATTATACTTCATAGAGTTTTTGTTATTTCTCTGTTGAATAATTTATAAATGTAATGAGTAACATGAATCATTGGGACAGTTTTCTATATTTTATCAAAATAAATTGTTTGATGAAAAATGGAGCAAGGTTTATAGAGGAGGCACGAAACATTGAATGTTATTAAGAACAAACATGAGAGGGGAGGTAGTTGGGGGGATGGGTGAAATAGGTGATGGGGTTTAAAGAGTACACTTATCATGATGAGGACTGAGTAATGGATAGAATTGGTGAATCACTATATTGTACACCTGAAACTAGTATAACACCATATGTTAACTATACTGGAATTAAAATTTAAAAACAATAATGATCACAAAGAACAAACATTAGAGAGTGAGCAATAACCTTTCATATGCTCCATCTTTAAAGTGTGATCAGTTCAATAAAAAACAGTTAAAGTGAATATCATTAGCTGACCAGCTGCCATAACAGTAGAGATGGTGGCAAAAATATAAGAGAAAATCCCACTGCATTAAACATGACTTTTTAAAAGGAGTTAGAATCTTTGAGCATATATTACCTGTACAAAGTAATAAATTATCTTAAATGTTCCACAACTGGGCCATGTAGTGTTGAAAGTAAATCCTCAGATCTGGATAGCGGGTTTCTCTTTTTTCATATAAATGAAATGGTAGAAAAGATAGTATCTGGAAAACCTAAGTAAACGATTTGCATAGTAGTATTAAAGAGGTCTTAGAAATGGACTTCAATGCATTTGTTTCCCACTTTCTATGTATATCCATTCTTGAAAGAGCCAAATGACCAGCCATTCTGTGCAATCTTAAAGAATATGTTGCTATACAGTTTCAGAATTAAAAGGAAACCTGAATAACTATCTTATCAATTTCCTATCCTTCAAGCAGAGTCACATATGTTATACCAGTGAGATATTACCCAATTTTGAATTTTCTCTAGAAAGTCCTTTTCTTACTTCAGTGCTAGGGAGTTTAGCAAATCTCACAGTCAGGAAAACCCTCATAAATAACTTCCATTTCATTTGGCCCATTTTTGGTTCTGTCCTCTATAGAAATGGATGATAGCTGGTCCAAGTTTGTTTGAGATTCTTGGCTTTCTTTTGACCATTTTAACATCTACATTCATTTAGTAGATTTTGTTCTATTCTTTTTTCTTACTTTCTGTCAAAAGCATTAAGTGTCATCTGGTTTTTAATTTTTCTTTAAGTTAAATACATTCATCTTGGTAAGATCTGAGAGTATTAGAACAGTGTTTGAGATAAGTTGAGACCTTCCAGGATGTTTTATATTTGAGCATGGGAATCATGGTTTTGTGTGTAGTAATATTTTGAGTTCTTGAAAGTTGTCAGTGATATTTATGTCTTACTCTTCTCTTAGTCAAATGACATGATCTTTCCTAATTTTCTATAAGTACATAACATGTATATAGTTATGACATTATTCATACTATCAATGTAGGTAGAATATGTATTGTCAAGATGAGTAAAAATAGACTGACATTTATCCCTAAAGAACTCTCTGAACTAAATACATTTGTAGAATCACAAATTCAAGTGATTAAGTGAAAGAATATCAATCTTTAATATATAAATAGATTATATTTTGTAACAGTACATAAGTAAACAAATTTTTATTTTATATGTTTTTCTCAGTTTAGAATATAAAGGATGCCACAGAATTTAATATTAAAATAATTCTATCAGTTGAGGAAAAGTGTGTATTTTTATTCACATAAGGGAATCAAACTTTAAAAAATGTTGTTATATACTGTCCCACATCTAAGGATTTTGTTTATTTTGTTATTTTTTATAAGAGAAATGTTTTGGATAACATTTTGCTAGAAAACAGAATTGTTTAGACTGGTATTTTGGTTTAGAGTGATTTGTAATACAGAGCATTTTTTCTTTATTATAAGGTCTATGTCTGGTATATTATATGTTTTATCTTGCTATAGAAAGATTTAAATCTATTCAATTTGTTAATATTTTGAAGACTGGGTTATGGCAGCCCCCTCATTTGGGTCTTACCATATACTTTAAGAAATTGATTCAGTTTGCATGGGAAGGGCATAAGGGCAGAGAAGGGTTGTGAAAAAGAAGACTAGTGAAACTGGAATCACCGTTTGTTCTGATTTATCTCAGTCTCCTTTAATATGGGAATATTCATGTTCTTTTTCTCTGTTCACTCCAAAATTATATTTTAAGCATAAATCTAAATGTAGAGGTAGGATGATTTCTTAGTTTTAAAGAGCAGGTCTGCATTTTCCATCTCAGACATCATGTTTATAAGAAATCTGGACAGTGCCACTTGAATAGAGGAATTTCTTAACTCCAAAATTTATGAGACTTCTGTCTATAAGGAGAAATATATGGAATTTTCTTTCCTTAAGACATGTTTTTATTGGGATAGCCTGTTTGCCATTGCTGCTTAAAACTGATCCCCAAAGAGTAAAATCTCAATGAATCATTGAATCGCTTGCCTTGGAGCAAGGCCAGGAGCAGTAAGTTTTCAAGATAAACAGTGCTCAGGCTGAAAGAATGGCACAGAAGATTTCTCAGGTGGAGTGTTCTCACTTCCCTTCTGGCATGTACTGTATTACACAGTGTCTTTACAGATAAGGCTTGCAAGAAAGCCAGTGTGAAATAACTTTATTTCATGATACTTATTTCCTAGCTGTTTTATCAAAATGTTTCTTGAATAGCCCAAAGAACATGGCTTTGAACTCATTACCACTCATTGAATGAAGCCTATTTTCATGTTCATCTCTACATTTTAAGAAGGGCCCTGATACCTGCTCTGTTCACTGCTGTATTCTGATTCTTAGCACAGAGCCTTGCCCAGACCAGGTGTTCAGTAAATATTGATTGAATATTTGTTGAATGAATTAATTCAGGTTCATAGCAATTGAAATTTGATTATAAACATAAGTTTAGGATGCTGTAAATGTTGTGTAGCTGAATTATACCACCTGGAACTTTTGGTCTGTATAATTGGCCATGTTGATGTCCTCTGAATAATCGAACTATGCAGTTGATTCATTCTTGTTCATTTGCTCATCCATTCGTCCAAAAGATCTTTATTGACTACTTTGTCCATGATTGGCGTGATGCTAGAAGTTAAGATACAGCAGTGAGATGTATCGGGCCTCTGACACATATGAGGATACAGGAGGCACTTTCCCTGTCCTCCTTGGTCTTGCCATTTTGTATTGAGTTTGAGGCAAGCCAAAAATATTTATAATAAGGTCAATAATGTAGAGATTAAAATGGACAGAGTAGGGAATAACTATGCATTGCTTTGTAGAGGCGGCTAAGACTCAATGATAGGTAAGATTTCAGAAGGTAAAATTGGTGACAGAAGGCTCCCCAGGGCTATATGATTTGTATCTCTGTGTGTGTATATATGCGCATGCATGCATTTGAATTTGAACACTTGACTGCTTGGCCTGAGGAATGGGACAAAAAGGAAAAAAGAATGTGGCCCTTGAGAAATTATTGTTTGTTTTTTTTGCCTATGTCTGCACTCCCTATTACTTTATGCCTATATCTGCTGAGATTAGAGACCCCTTGGGTGAGTGATTTCATCTTTGCATTCTACATTGTCCTTTGTTTGTATGTGTTCATGATCAGGTTTCTAGAACTTATAATGGCAAACTTGTTCTGGTTGAGAGTGCTGCTAACTGGTATAATAATGCATTGTTTGGGAGACCAGAGTTAAAGGCATTCAGTTATTTCTGCTTTCTCCTATCACCAAAATTAACTATTAATCAGAATCTAGTTCAGTTTCTCTAAGTAAGATTATTTTAAGCACAAAATTATCTTTTAAAGCATAGAGCAGAAATTAACAGAAGGTAATTCTGGTGATTTTAAAGAGTTAATATAGTAGCTAGCAAACATCATATATTCCCTAAACTTTCAAGTAATAGTAAAGTTTAATTTATTTGTTTAATTAAAAAAAATCAGTTTTACTAATATGTATGAGCCACTTGTTTTAGGAATCTTACTTGCATTTTCTTTATTATTCAAAACTATAGTTCATTTTTATGCTCCAGTGTTCTCCCAATATTCAGGAACCTATGTGCAAAGTGAGTTCATCTATAACAAGTATTAAAGGGGACAATGGGTGGATCTGGTACAGTCTGTATAGCTTATGGACTAAATGGAAACCTTACATGCACACATTCAATGCTTACTCTCCATGGGTTCTATATGTGTGAATTTGCCTACTCAGTAAAAGTTTTTGTAAGCCCCAAATCAGTATTTGCAGGGCTTCTATAGTCAGTCACAGACATGCAGAGAGCAGCAAAAAATTCTAAGTTGCCCAACACACACACCCAGCTGAGGTCCATCCAGGTGATGCTCCGCTGTCTTATTTGAGCTCTCATACTGTAAACAAGTGTCCTTTTCACAGTATGGTGCCACATTTTTCACATTTTTTTGTGCTTTTTATTGGTGATTGTGCTGTTTGAAATGCCTGCCAACCATAGTGCTAAAGTGCTGAGCACAAGAAGGTCGTGATGCGCCTTACAGAGAAAATACATGTGTTAGTTAGACAAGCATCAGTCTGGCATGAGTTATAGTCCTGCTGGTTGTAGGTTCAATGTTAATGAATCAACTACATGTATTTAAATGTGGTTTCCTTAAACACAGACATACATAAAACAAGGTTATGTATTGATTGGTTGTTGAAAATGTTGTGTCTGGAGAGGCTCACGGAAACCTAACCTTGTATTTCCCCTAGGCATAATGGTTCAGTATTCACTAGTTCAGTTTCTCTGGTGACTTTATAGAACACAAGTACAGTGAGTAACAAGGATTGATGTACTTATGTTTTTCTGGGGCAAAGGACCATAGTACTCATCTAATTCTCAGTGGGGACTGTGATCCCCTAAAAGGGTCAAAACTCAAAGGAGTCCTTCTCATTCTAATGTTCTTGGACTCCTGAGTGTATGATGTAGAAAGTGGAGCTGGTATACTGGCTGAAGTGTTAAAGAAAGAGAACAACACAGAAACCCCAAAACCAGAGACTCACATCTCCACCACGCCATTTATGAGTAATCTCACCATCATTGGTTATTGCCATCCGATAGAACTAGTTTGAATCCCAATTTTCCAGTTTACTAACTTTGTGATCTTGGGCAAGAATTCTTAACCTTCTAAGTTTCAGTTCTCTTATATGTAAAGTAGATATAATAATACCCACCTTGTAGGGTATTTTAAAGATTAAATTAGATGATGGGTTTAAAGAACCATGTAAAGTACCTGGGAAAAGTCAAAATCATTATTATAAATGTTATTATAGTATACACTTGATAGATAATTGTTAAATTCTTTCTTTTTCTCCTTCCCACTTCGGATTAGTATGAGATCCATTTTCTAATACCTGGATGAATTAGTGAATTTACTATGGAATTGCCTTTTTCCTGCAGTAACTAGTGGAGAAAGTAGGACATGCTCTCAGGGCTTCTGGTTTTCTTCCCACTCATTCCTCTGGTCTGGGCTCTGTGGCAGTAATGATGGATGACTGGAGCTCTGTGTGGCACTGATGGGGAGCAGTCAGCTGTGTTTGGGTTATGCGGGGAATCACCTGCCTCCAGTTCCTGACCAGGGGAGAAGGGCTCATGCATCAGAGATCTTCCAGGTGCCTGTCTTTCTAAGGGAAGATCCGGTTGACTCCAGCAGTTCAGAGGCTCTGTGAATGACACCCAAGTGCCCTCTTCACATCCACCTCAAGGGAACTCTTAGGATTTTACTTTCCTAATTTGAAAACCTGAAACCTCATTTCTTCTCAAGAACCTCTTAGACTAATCATTTTCCTTAGCCTCTCAGAATTCCCCTGACTTAAATATGTGAAGTAAGGTAAGTATGATGACACATCACTGAAGAATGAGGTGTTCTACATTAATGGATTTTCCAGGTGAAATTGGCCCCTTGCTGTGTTTTGCTTTAATAATTTCATAGAAATGGTCATAAGTTGTATTGGACATTCTTTTGACTTCTTAGTTGTGTTTATGTAAAGTGGATAATTTAAACTTTTCTTGATTACTCATGAATCAACTGCTGTGTTATGTTATAGGACATAGCAACTCCCTCAGAGACAGCTAAAACAAATAGGTGAATTGTCCACATATATTAATAATCCCAGTTTGTTTTCTTTGTGTTTTTTTTGTTGTTGGATTTTTGTTACTAGGTGACATAGGTAGGTGAGGAATGCCACTGTAGTTCATATTCTAGAATAAATTATGGTATAAATAACTAACTTCTGATACTTACATACCAGCACAACCCCAATTGTTTATATCCATATTTATTTACTGAATATATTGACATCATTATATTTATTATGATTATAGAGTATTACAGTGCATTATAGTAGTACATTTGATGTTTATATTTAATACATTAATATAACATATTTGAATGGATTAAAATATACACAAGACTTCTGTATGTATTTTCCCCTTTCTTCTATGAAATCTTGCTCGAGAGGAGCCAATGAAATAGGCCTAGGATGTTTTGTGGTCCAAGATAAAGCTTGTTACAGATGAGTTTGAAACCCCAAGATAGCCCCACATTACTACAAATTGGATGTTTTGGTCACAGTTATGTCTCTTTGGAGTACAGTGTTTAAGTAGCAATTCCTATCTAGTTCCAGACCTCTGAAGTTGACTTTTAGGCACTGCGATATCCTGCGTAGGGGTCACATTATATCCAAGGGCTCAAAGAATGATCTCACTTCTTTTAGCTCTGGCAAAATTAATCTACTGTCTGCAACATAATCTAACCCAGTTAAAAAAAAGAAAAAGAAAAAGAAAACCACCAGAATGTAAAGAAAAACAACATCAGGCTTTACTCTCCAGTGTCTCTATTTTGCCCTGGGTGGAAATGACCCCACTAAAAGCCCCTGAGCTTATTTATTTACTTTGGACTGCTTGAGGGGGTGAGTGAAGCTGGACCCTTCAGTCAACTCTCAGTTTTCTCTATCCACAACACCCAAATTGACTGTCGTTGCATAATCTGAAAACTACACATTCAGTAAAATGGAGACAAAGAAGTAAGTTGCTATGAAATAAAATGTCACAAAAGGAGAGATCAACTGTGAGAGAAGGCACATTTAATGTAAAAAAAAAAAAAACAACTGGGGTGCCATTCTTTTTCAAAGCTGCCTAAGTGGAGAGTGCAAATGTAATGCATGGTAATGAGGGTGCCCAATTTTGGAAAGTGGTTTTTAAAATGCTACAGCAGAATGCCATCTAGAGCCTCTTAGGAAAAAGCCAAATCTCATCAGGGACCTTTTCAAGCATCATTTTCTCCTTTTAAATGATCTCACGTGAACTTGCTGTTAGTCGACTTGGCATAGCATTCTATTATTCATCATTTTTGACCGCTTGCAAAAGGAACAAAAGATCTGTTATTAGTGATTTGTCAATTGTTGCAAGACTTAGTCTAGGTACTTACAGAGCTTTTTGCCTCATGTTTATTTTGTTGTATGAAGTTGTATGATCTAAGGGATTTCATAGCCCCCTGATTCTCAACTTAGACAATCTCTTCTCAAGTGATACTTTGGAAGAAATGACTGACTCCAGATACCAGGTCTCTGAGCACACTGAAATTTCTCTGAAGAAACCTTTTCTCTTCACACAGGAGATTTTGGCTTTGGGGTAAAGACAGCTTTCCTCTTTGATTATTTGTGTATAGATCCCTTCCTTTCATCAGGTGAAAATGTAGCCTTCTAAGTGTACAATTAAGAAGATCATGTTATTAATATGGTCATTTTTCAACTGCTGAGCACCTCACTGCTGGACATGCTGTGTAGTCCACAGTTGATGCTATGGTACTACTTTTCTAAAATTTCCAAATTTTTGGCTAGGGATGGTGGACCTGTAGGGAAGATAGAATATGCCAAATGACGTGAGAGATAAAGGCTGCTCTGCGGAGGTGCAGAGGAGGAAGAAATCTGGTTCACGAGGCAATAGGACACCAGTAGTTCTCCATGAAAGAAATGCCATGTGTAAAGAGGATGAGTATAATTTTGACATGCAGAAAGTGTAAGGATTGTAGCATGGGGTTTATAGATGGTGTGAAGAGTGTAAGTAAAGTAACAGAAAGAGAAGAGAATGTGCTTTTCCAGAAGTTTAAATATTGGAAGCACCTAATGCACAGTGTCTTAAAAGGATTTTAATTGATCTTCTTTCTAACAATACACACTTCTGTGGTTCATGTGATGGTGAGTTTTGTAGGTGGGAGGAACTGTTTGATAGCACCATGTTGACCTAATAAGTTCTAAAATTCCCATACAGTGACTTTCATCTGAATATCCTAACAACAGTAGTGTCACAGTCATATTTCATGGTATATCCTAGTTGTGATTGTTCTTGGTCATTTGTCTGATACATAACAGCCCTTTTAAAGCACTGAATTATGATTATGCTTATACATATTTATATACAGTGTATAATGAAAGAAAAATTGATAAGACTACAAACAATATTTTTGGCCTGAATCAAGTCTATTATTTTATTTTTTTAAGATATTTTATTTATTTATTTGAGAGAAAGAGAGAGAGGGAGCACAAGCAGGCAGAGTGGCAGAGGGAGAGGGAGAAGCAGGCTCCCTGCTCAGCTGGGCTCCATCCCAGGACCCTGGGATCATGACCTGAGCTGAAGGCAGACGTTTAACTGACTGAGCCAACCAGGCGCCCCTCAAGTCTATTATTTTAAATCATGTTATTTTGTAGTTGAGATTTCTGTATTCTTGAAGCATCATTATTTCTAAACATATCTGAGATAAAAAGTATTCTATTGTAATATAGTACAGGTTGAATTGAAAAAGAAAACGACATAAGAAAAACCAGAAAGTTATCCTTTTGGGTGGTATTAGAGAGTATTTGCAGAGAAATATAATTGGTGTGTGGGTATAAGGATCAGATTAAATTTGCAATGAAAAATAATACAGAAAAAATTTATTTCAGAAGTGGAAGTTTCTGTAAGAATATATAGGAAATAGCATATGTTGTCTTTCAGCTATCTTTCCTCTGGACCTGAATGTTTTCAAGGCTAATTTATAGAGCGGAATGAGTTTTATGGAGAATTTGAATGACTAAACATTTTTCAGGAAACAATTTGAGTTTAAGTGATCTGCTTTTCTCTTTTCTGGAGGGAAGGGAAAGAGGAACTGAGTTAGTTTGTCACTATTTAATATGGAGCGTCCATTTTGGGCAGTTTCATGGCAGTCTCCACCTGCCTCTTTCCAGCCCTCTAGCTTTGAGCAGGTTACTTAAATTCTCGACAAACCTATTTCCTCATCTGAAAAATAGAGATAAAATCCTGTGTGATAGGGTCATTGTGACAATCAAATGTGATAATGTAAAGTGTGTAGTTCTGCATCTAGTACCTGTTACCTGCTCACTGTAGGCATCTATTGCATACCTTTTATGAGAAGGGCAACTTTGACTTATGCCTCTTACTTAATCTTCATAACAATCCTGTGAATAATACTATGAGTTTCAATTTACAGATAAAAATCTTGAAACGTAAGGGAGTAAAAGTGGTTCTTACAAGTTTAAACAAACCCCAAGAGTAATAGCCACGAGTTCAACTTAGATGTGACAGTTTCAAGCCTGCAAAGCCCTGTTACATGAAATTAAATCATTCCCTCCCTCTCTCTTCTCTCCATCCCCCTTTCCTCCTTCTTGCAGTTCCACTCTCTTTAAGGTAAAGCCTTTGTTTTAAAAAGTTCATAACAATAGCATACAAATCAGATGGCATGATACAATATTTTCATTCCAGTGAATTGAAGTAAATATGATGACATCATTATATCGCCAAATGCCGTCAATTCCCTTCAAAAATATATCCCATTTTTAATTTTTTTAAAAAGATGTATACTCAAGTAATACATATTAATTATAAAAACATTAGGAAGTAGAAATAAATATAAATTTCCTGAATACTCAATATTCAAAGACAATCACAAGTAACATTTTGGTGCATATCTTCAACTCATCCCTATCTATATACTCTTTTTTTCCTCTGAGAGCAGTATCACAGTTTGGTTTATAATGTGGTATTTTTAATTAATTATCATACAAAATATCTTTCCAAATTGGTTAGTGTATGTCTACATAATCATTTCTATCAGCTATGTAGGTATCTGATTAAAATAACCCTTATTGGATATTTATATTGTTTCTGATTTTTTACTTTTATGAACTATAGACTCTTGCATATACACCTTTGTGCACTTGGCCAATTACATCCTTAGGATAATTCCTTAGGAGTAAAACATATGAGTTGGTGTTTATATACTTCTCTGTTTCTTAATATATAATGCCAAATTCCCTCCCTTAAGGAAAGGAGCAATTTATACTCCCTTTAGCAATGTTTGAAAATGGCCATTTCCACACTCCTACAGTAATGGTTATCATGCCTTTTAATCTTTGAGAACTCCATTAGACCAAAAAAAAGGTGACTTTATTGCTTTTCTTTGCATTCCTGTGTCTATCCATTCTATAAAATAATAACATTTCTAAGACTACTATCTAAACAGAATGTAAACTTCCTTAGGTCAATGACAAAATCTCCACCTACTTAAATATTTATATTCTCCATTCTTCTGAAATAGAGTAAATCCCCAAAGAGGCATTTGAGACACTACTTGGCAGAAAAGCATGGATTAACAGTATATAACCTTATTAAGAATATCCTTGAATTTTATTTTCAAACTTCATGCTCGTTGTTTTCAGAACTCATCTGCTAAGGTAACCTAGTCCTAACTGGGAATGACAAACAGTCCTCTAGGTAGATTCTTAAAACAGAGGAAAGGAAAAGGTTATGGCAGTTAAGCCTTGACAGCCCCTAACTTTTGTGTCTAGCTTGGACTTCAGTCTCATTCAGTCTTTCTCCCTCTGTGGTTAGTGCCAGTGTAGCCAAGGTGTAATGCCAACGTCTCCTTGGGCATCAGGGATAAAACTATACAAAATATGTCTGATTGGTTTGTTTTGGTGAATATTGAACAGAATTGATAGTGATTGTATGTCCCTATTTAAAAAACAAAAACAAACCCCCTAAACAATACATAGTTATTGCTTTGTGTCAAACAAAATTCATATCATATTTCCCATAATAGTATTGTCTTTCAAATACTCTAGACCAGTTTGCAAAAGGATTATACTACGGAGTCTGCATTACACCATTTACACACACACGCACACACACACACACACTCATACAAATCTCACTGAAAAATGAAATGAAAAATAATGCTGAAAAATAATGGCATCCAGGAATCACTAAGAAGATAATGTCTTTAGGGTCTGCTAATTCCTTAAACAATCATCGTCAATTCGGAAACTGAGCAAGTCTAAACTATGTTTGGTGCCACATGATTTTCCACTTAATTTTACCCTTACTCTGTATTATTTAAACCATCATATAATTTCAAATTTCATATAAAAAATGAATTTATATTTGAATCAACAGCACTTTATTAAGTAGTGGCCCATACTATTGAAAAAGACTTCCTTAAAATAAGAAGTTTCATTTAGCTAAATGCAAGAAAAGCAAATATAGTCAACTCAAATCTGTGATTAGAGCCTAGGATCTCACAGTATCTACGAGTGTTCCTAGACTACACCAGACACATTTTAATGATCGGTCAAACCAGGTTCCAGAGAAAGGTACTGCTCTGTTATTAAAAGGAAGCTGAATGATTAAATTGCCATTGGGAACATCATAGAATCCATAATAAAGTTCACTTCGTGTACTGATCACAGGGAACTTGATCTTGACATTCTGTGGTGCTTTGCATCCTTTAAAGGTTTACTGTAAAGTGAAATTCATTCAACAACCTCTGGCATCATGTCCTGGGAGTGAGATTGCTTAAGTGTTTGTGAATCACCCAAAAAGAAGCAGAATATGAGTGCAATGACAGATGTTGGTGATTTGTTTTTGTTTTTCAGTTCATAAAAAAAGGCACCTCTTCCAAATGCTCCCTATGTGAATGTTCAAAATGAACTTGAGGAACTCTACAATATGTCCACTGTAAAAGAATCAAGAATTATAAAACACTTAGGATTTATGAAGGAAAAAAATAACATAAAATGCCCCAGATTCACTGAAGAATCTAAGAATGGGAAGAATAATAAGAGCTAACATTTGTATTGTACTTACATGTGCCAGATACTGTTTTCAGTGCTTTATATGAATTAATTTTTCAACCTTCTGGACAGCCCCATGAGGTGGCTGTTTTATTTTTTTAAGGTAGTGGTAAGGCAGAAGTCACACAACTAGTAAGTGGCAGAGCTATAATTAGAATTTTTTTTCTGATTCAAGGTGGTACTTCCAGATGGCCAGGTGACAATGGAACACTGCCAAGCAAACCCCAAGAAAATGTACAGACTCCACGTGAAGTTTTATTGGCTTCTGTGGAAGTGGTAAGTTTGTAGATACCATCACAGAATTAAATGCATTCTTTTTTTTTTTAAAAGATTTTATTTATTTATTTGAGACAGAGAGAATGAGAGACAGAGAGCATGAGAGGGAGGAGGGTCAGAGGGAGAAGCAGTCTCCCTGCCGAGCAGGGAGCCCGATGTGGGACTCGATCCCGGGACTCCAGGATCATGACCTGAGTCGAAGGCAGTCGCCTAACCAACTGAGCCACCCAGGCGCCCCAGAATTAAATGCATTCTTAAGAACTAATGTGTTAGCTAGGCATTTGGGGGAGAAACTGCACTGATTTCTAAGGTAAGTCTGCCACTAAGTTTCTATGAATCCTGGGCCTGAACCTGTCATTTTCTGGGGCTCAGTTTCCTCATTTGTAAAGCATTAGAGCTGGATGGCACATTCAAAAGGAGATTCTATAATTCTTTTCCGAGACAAACAGCTAAACACATTGGGGTTTGGTGGAAAAAGCTGTCTATAAAGACCCTGCAGAGGACATAATGGTAGTGTTTTCTGCCATTAAATGGATTCAGTGAAGGGACTTGACCAGTATCTGGAGATCCATCAGCATTTTTGCCTTCTCTAAATTCTTTACCTGTGAAACAGATTAAGGCAGAAAGCAAAGTGGCAATTGGGGGTTCGGGATAGAGTAGAGCAAACCTTTCTTGTTTGTCTTGGGGATAAGCTTCAGTACTGAGGAAGAGGGTATTGACACTGGCAACAGATGACATATTCCTATCTGAAATTCAGATCAAATGATTCAGCCCTTCAGAGCATTCCCAAACAATGGCCTTTCCAGCAGCTCGAATCTGCAAACAGAGCCCAGCAGTTAATTTCAGTCAGCCAGCTTTGCCATATTGCTGCTCCAATCTTAGATTTACAGAGCCGTTTTTGATGAAGACAATAAAAGCCTCCTTTCCCTCCTGTGTTGCGTTGTGCTCTGACACTTTATCAAAGCCACAGACAGAGGGTTGTTATTAACCATATATAAAATGGAGCAACCTCACAAATCATGCTTTAATATTGTACTGTGGAAAAACCAAGGTTAAAGGTAAATCTGTGGTGTAACCATATTGATTAATTGATGTAAGAAAGGTCAGGCTAATCTTTATCTTGCTCGAAAGACTTTAGTTCTACATGGCAGGTTTGTTGAAATGGTTCCTGTGTGAAAAGATAGGGAAAAAAAGTGGAATCTTACTTGAGAGAAAGTGGGGGAAATCTCATCAAATGATCACTTAGAGAAAGGTTAGAGAAAGGAGCCTTGATGCAAAGAAAATGGGGGAAATCTCTTCAAGCACTCACTCAGAAGGTTAAAGCACTAAAACTAGGACTAGAAGGTGGAAGTTATTTAGATTTCCCTGTATTTTTAATAGGCTTTTTTGGAAATACCTTCACCAGTAGAACAATCATAGGAGAAGCAAAGGCAGTGACTTTAGATAAGAGCCTTAGCCCTACCCCAAGAAGACCAGAAAAGAGAGCTTCATACTCCTCTTTCCAACAAGAGAGAAATCTATTGAAGCAGAAGACTTGACTTTTCTGCCCCTCTGGTCCTGCCCAGGTTAAAAACAGACACATAATGTCTCCCATAAGATGGCTTCCATATCTCCAGAGCATGGTGAGAAGAGGGAATTATCCCCTCCATGCAAAGATGCACAGACATGTAAAGAGCAAATTGCTCAAACCTACTTTTGGAGCAAGAGGAATAATGGGGCTTGAGAATTAAAATTTAGGATCCCGAGAAAACAGAATGATACAAATACAAATGAGGAAAGACTAGGGGCTAAATCTGTAAGTGTGGAGGGAGAAAAAGAAATCTAAGGAACAGGAGGACAGGATGCTGACCCTGAATTACAACACTGTTGAATGAAAGAAGAACCTGAGTCAGGAGACGATGGAAATGGGAGTGACTGTTGGAAAATTTTTCTCATTGTGCTCATACCTGAAATGAACCCAAATAGGCCAGGGTATGATGCAATCATAGGCACACCCAGAAGCTTCAGAGGCTTACTGTAATAAAAATTTATTTTTGGCTCATGTAAAGTCCATGCAGCTGGGTGATACTCTTGCATCCTATCTAAGTAATTATATGCTTTTCATTTGGACCATGTGATCTCATCACAGCAGTGGAATGCCTCGAGGATCCATTAGGTGTTTTGAAGGACAGATCTGGAAGTAGATTACATTATCTTATATCCCACTGTTCTGAATGCAGTCACAAAGCCCAGCCACAAGGGAGACTGAGAAATATGACATAAAATGTTACTTGTCTAGGTTTACCTTAGAACGCTAGGTATTTAAGGTTTTCATGAAGAAAAATTTCCAAAGCCTGCATTGTTAAATATTGGAAGGCGTTACCATGGGATGTTTGGAGAACCTCATTGCTATTCTCTCTGACACTGAGGGTAGAAAATTGGACTCATTTTTATATAAGTTCTCTTCTTTATGTAATTTTATGCATCTACAACTATATAAGCTTTTTATTTGCAGGAAAACATGAAAAGTAAGCTAGATGTTTAGCATTATTTTCTTATCAAACTGATTTAATTATCCTTTTACTCATTGACTATGGCTACTTCCTATAATAGGTAGTGAAACTTTTATGTTAAGGAAGCGCACACATACAAAAAAGGATGGAATCTGAAATTAAATGTATTTTATTTACAAACTTATCCATTGTGTAGCCTAAGGTCAACCTTATTAATAATAAACACTTAAAGACATAAATCGTAATTTGGTACTAATCCATATGTAAAATATGAGATCTAACCTTAACATCATAGTCACTGGAATTCTGATAGGTTGTATGTTACACATTTTGCATTTTTGTGTTATTGGCTTCAATATATGTTAATAGATGGTAATTATATGCTTTTCATTTGGACAGCCCTTATCCAAAAACGATTTACTTTTCGCACATCTAACGGGTCACGCACAGCTATTGATCATTTGGATCAGAGTGCAATTTGAACTGCTGCTTGTTAGATTAGAAATTGTAATCATGGAAAAAGATAAATTACAAGGTCTCTGCAGATTAGTTTTGTTTTCAGATTAGATGCACTCTTAGACATGAAACACCAAATAAGGGAGCCTAGGGAAGATCTGTAGTGTTGTTATTAATGTGAGTTTTCTAAGAAATACATCCAAAGATCTTCTGTACCTTTTCTACCATTGTATTACGAATGTGAAATTTATAGGGAATGACATATTATTACAATAAAGATGGTGACAAACATCCATAAATTATTTGTGAATTACAACTCTAAGGACTAAAGTAAAAAAAAAAAAGATGTTTATTTTTGTAAATATACATTTCGATGTAATAAATCAAATACTCTACTATTAAAGTTAGGCAGTTTTTTATATATAGAGATTTGGTCTGTATTAGAGGACATCTAAGTGAAGATTAATTTGGATGAAACAGACCTCTAGTGACTTCAATATTAAAATGATTTTTATCTTTGCCTTAAAAAAACTCTTTTACAGGGCACCTGGGTGGCTCAGTTCATTAAGTGTCCAACTCTTGATTTTGACTCAGGTCATGAGATCAAGCCCTGTGTTCGTCTCCATGCTGAGTGTGGAACCTGCTTGGGATTCTCTCTATCCCTCTCTCTCTGCCCCTCCTCACCTGCTCTTGCACACATGTGTGCTCTCTCTCTCTCTCTCAAAAAACAAAAAACAAAATTATTTTTCTTTGGGTCTATAAAAGAAATACATTCTCCTTATTTACTTTTATTTTTATTTTTTTATTATTATGTTATGTTAATCACCATACATTACATCATTAGTTTTTGATGTAGTATTACATGATTCATTGTTTGTGTATAACACCCAGTGCTTCATGCAGAATGTGCCCTCCCTAATACCCATCACTAGGCTAAACCATCCTCCCACCCCCCTCTCCTCTAAAACCCACAGTTTGTTCTCAGAGTCCATTGTCTCTCGTGGTTCATCTCCCCCTGCGATTCCCCCCCTCATTCTTCCCCTCCTGCTATCTTCCTCTTCTTTTTTTTTTTTTAACATATAATGTATTATTTGTTTCAGAGGTACAGATCTGTGATTCAACAGTTTTGCACAATTCACAGTGCTCACCATAGCACGTACCCTCCCCAATGTCTATCACCCAGCCACCCCACCTCTCCCACCCCCCACCACTCCAGCAACCCTCAGTTTGTTTCCTGAGATTAAGAATTCCTCATATCAGTGAGGTCATATGATACATGTCTTTCTCTGATTGACATATTTCACTCAGCATAACACTCTCCAGTTCCATGCACGTCGTTGCAAATGGCAAGCTCTCATTCCTTTTGATGGCTGCATAATATTCCATTGTATATATATACCACATCTTCTTTATCCATTCATCTGTCAATGGACATCTTGGCCCTTTCCACAGTTTGGCTATTGTGGACATTGTTGCTATAAACATCGGGGTGCACGTACCCCGTCAGATCCCTACATTTGTATCTTTGGGGTAAACACCCAGTAGTGCAATTGCTGGATCGTATGGTAGCTCTATTTTCAATTTTTTGAAGAACCTCCATACTGTTTTCCAGAGTGGCTGCACCAGCTTGCATTCCCACCAACAGTGTAGGAGGGTTCCCTTTTCTCCGCATCCCCGCCAACATCTGTCGTTTCCTGACTTGTTCATTTTAGCCATTCTGACTGGTGTGAGGTGATATCTCGCTGAGGTTTTGATTTGGATTTCCCTGATGCCGAGCGATGTTGAGCACTTTTTCATGTGTCTGTTGGCCATTGGGATGTCTTCTTTGGAAAAATGTCTGTTCATGTCTTCTGCCCATTTCTTGATTGGATCATTTGTTCTTTGGGTGTTGAGTTTAAGAAGTTCTTTACAGATTCTGGATACTAGCCCTTTATCTGATATGTCATTTGTAAATATCTTCTCCCATTCTGTTGGTTGTCTTTTGGTTTTGTTGACTGTTTATTTATTTATTTTTTTTTAAAGATTTTATTTATTTATTTGAGAGAGAGAATGAGAGAGAGAGAGCAGGAGAGGGGGGAGGGTCAGAGGGAGAAGCAGACTCCCTGCCGAGCAGGGAGCCTGATACAGGACTCGATCCTGGGACTCCAGGATCATGACCTGAGCCGAAGGCAGTCGCTTAACCAACTGAGCCATCCAGGTGCCCTTGTTGACTGTTTCTTTTGCTGTGCAAAAGCTTTTTATCTTGATGAGGTCCCAATAGTTCATTTTTGCCTTTGCTGCCCTTGCCTTTGGTGATGTTTCTAGGAAGAAGTCGCTGTGGCTGAGGTCGAAGAGGTTGCTGCCTGTGTTCTCCTTTAGGATTTTGATGGACTCCTGTCTCACATTTAGGTCTTTCAACCATTTTGAGTCTATTTTTGTGTGTGGTGTAAGGAAATGGTCCAGTTTCAGTCTTCTGCATGTGGCTGTCCAATTTTCCCAACATCATTTGTTGAAGAGACTGTCTTTTTTCCATTGGACATTCTTTCCTGCTTTGTCGAAGATTAGTTGACCATAGAGTTGAGGGTCCATTTCTGGGCTCTCTATTCTGTTTCATTGATTTTTGTGTCTGTTTTTGTGCCAGTACCATACTGTCTTGATGATGACAGCTTTGTAATAGAGCTGGAAGTCCGGAATTGTGATGCCGCCAGCTTTGCTTTTCTTTTTCAACATTTCTCTGGCTATTCGGGATCTTTTCTGGTTCCCTACGAATTTTAGGATTATTTGTTCCATTTCTTTGAAAAAAAAATGGATGGTATTTTGATGGGGATTGCATTGAATGTGTAGATTGCTCCAGGTAATTGACATCTTCACAATATTTGTTCTTCCAGTCCATGAGCATGGAACATTTTTCCATTTCTTTGTGTCTTCCTCATTTTCTTTCATGAGTGTTTTATAGTTTTCTGAGTACAGATTCTTTGCCTCTTTAGTTAGATTTATTCCTAGGTATCTTACAGTTTTGGGTGCAATTGTAAATGGGATCGACTCCTTAATTTCTCTTTCTTCTGTCTTGTTGTTGGTGTATAGGAATGCCACTGACTTCTGTGCATTGATTTTATATCCTGCCACTTTACTGAATTCCTGTATGAGTTCTAGCAGTTTTGGGGTGGAGTCTTTGGGGTTTTCCACATAAAGTATCATATCATCTACAAAGAGTGAGAGTTTGACTTCTTCTTTGCCAATTTGGATGTCTTTGATTTCTTTTTGTTGTCTGATTGCTGTGGCTAGGATTTCTAATACTCTGTTGAATAACAGTGGTGATAGTGGACATCCCTGCCGTGTTCCTGACCTTAGGGGGAAAGCTCTCAGTTTTTCCCCATTGGGAATGATATTCGCTGTGGGTTTTTCATAGATGGCTTTTATGATATTAAGGTATGTACCCTCTGTGCCTATACTCTGAAGAGTTTTGATCAAGAAAGGATGCTGTACTTTGTCAAATGCTTTTTCTGCATCTATTGAAAGGATCATATGGTTCTTGTCCTTTCTTTTATTAATGTATTGTATCACATTGATTGATTTGCAGATGTTGAACCAACCTTGCAGCCCAGGGATAAATCCCACTTGGTCGTGGTGAATAATCCTTTTAAGGTACTGTTGGATCCTATTGGCTAGTATTTTGGTGAGAATTTTTGCATCCATGTTCATCAGGGATATTGGTCTGTAATTCTTTTTGATGGGGTGTTTGTCTGGTTTGGGGATCAAGGTAACGGTGTCCTCATAAAACGAGTTTGGAAGTTTTCCTTCCATTTCTATTTTTTGGAACAGTTTCAGAAGAATAGGTATTAATTCTTCTTTAAATATTTGGTAGAATTCCCCTGGGAAGCCATCTGGCCCTGGGCTTTTGTTTGTTGGGAGATTTTTGATCACTGCTTCAATTTCCTTAGTGGTTATAGGTCAGTTCAGGTTTTCTATTTCTTCCTGGTTCAGTTTTGGTTGTTGATACATCTCTAGGAATAAATCCATTTCTTCCAGGATATCTAATTTGCTGGCATATAGCTTCTCATAATATGTTCTTATAATTGTTTGTATTTTTTGGTGTTGGTTGTGATCTCTCCGCTTTCATTCATGATTTTGTTGATTTGGGTCCTTTCTCTTTTCTTTTTGATAAGTCTGGCCAGGGGTTTATCAATCTTGTTAATTCTTTCAAAAACCAGCTCCTAGTTTCGTTGATCTGTTCTACTGTTCTTTTGGTTTCTATTTCATTGACTTCTGCTCTGATCTTTATTATTTCTCTTCTCCTGCTGGGTTTAGGCTTTATTTGCTGTTCTTTCTCCAGCTCCTTTAGGTGTAGGGTTAGGTTGTGTATTTGAGACCTTTCTTGTTTCTTGAGAAAGGCTTGTATTGCTATATACTTTCCTCTTGGGACTGCCTTTGCTGTATCCCAAAGATTTTGAACAGCTGTGTTTTCATTTTCATTGGTTTCCATGAATTTTTTTAATTCTTCTTTAATTTCCTGGTTGACCCATTCATTCTTTAGTAGGATGCTCTTTAGCCTCCATGTATTTGAGTTCTTTCCAACTTTCCTCTTGTGATTGAGTTCTAGTTTCAAAGCACTGTGGTCTGAAAATAGGCAGATAATGATCCCAATCTTTTGGTACCAGTTGAGACCTGATTTGTGACCTAGGATGTGGTTTATTTTGGAGAATATTCCATGGGCACTAGAGAAGAATGTGTATTCTGTTGCTTTGGGATGGAATGTTCTGAATATATATGTGAACTCTATTTGGTCCAGTGTGTCATTTAAAGTCTTTATTTCCGGGGCGCCTGGGTGGCTCAGTTGGTTGGGCAGCTGCCTTCGGCTCAGGTATGATCCTGGAGTCCCGGGATCGAGTCCCGCATCGGGCTCCCTGCTCGGCAAGGAGTCTGCTTCTCCTTCTGACCCTCCCCCCCTCATGCTCTCTCTCATTCTCTCTCTCAATAAATAAAATCTTAAAAAAAAAATTAAAAAAAAATAAAGTCTTTATTTCCTTGTTGATCTTAGATGATCTGTCCATTTCAGTGAGGGGGGTGTTAAAGTCCCCACTATTATTGTATTGTTGTCGATGTGTTTCTTTGCTTTTGTTACTAATTGCCTTATATAATTGGCTGCTCCCATGTTAGGGGCATAGATATTTACAATTGTTAGATCTTCTTGTTGGACAGACCCTTTAAGTATGATATAGTGTCCTTCCTCATCTCTTATAGTATTTGTTTTAAAATCTAATTTGTCTGATATAAGGATTGCCACCCCAGCTTTCTTTCGGTGTCCATTAGCATGGTAAATGGTTTTCCACCCCTTCACTTTCAATCTGGGGATGTCTTTGCGTCTAAAATGAGTCTCTTGCAGACAGCATATCGATGGGTCTTTTTTTTTTTTTATCCAATCTGATAGCCTGTGTCTTTTGATTGGGGCATTTAGCCCATTTACAGTCAGGGTAACTATTGAAGGATATGAATTTAGTGCCATTGTATTGCCTGTAAGGTGACTCTTACTGTATATTGTCTGTGTTCCTTTGTGGTGTATGTTGCTTTTAGGCTCTCTCTTTGCTTAGAGGACCCCTTTCAAGATTTCTTGTAGGGCTGGTTTCGTGTTTGCAAATTCCTTTAGTTTTTGTTTGTCCTGGAAGCTTTTTATCTCTCCTTCAATTTTCAATGACAGCCTAGCTGGATATAGTATTCTTGGCTGCATATTTTTCTCATTTAGTGCTCTGAATATATCCTGCCAGTCCTTTCTGGCCTGCCAGGTCTCTGTCGATAGGTCTGTTGCCAGTCTAATGTTTCCTCCATTGTAGGTTACAGATCTCTTCTCCTGGGCTGCTTTCAGGATTTTCTCTTTGTCTCTGAGACTCCTAAGTTTTACTATTAGATGTTGGGGTGTTGACCTATTTTTATTGATTTTGAGAGGGATTCTCTGTGCCTCCTGGATTTTGATGCCCGTTTCCTTCCCCAAATTAGGGAAGTTCTCTGCTGTAATTTGCTCCAGTATACCTTCTGCCCCTCTCTCTCTTTCTTCTTCTTCTGGGATCCCAATTATTCTAATGTTGTTTTGTCTTATGGTATCCCTTATCTCTCGAATTCTGCCCTCGTGATCCAGTAGTTGTTTATCTCTCTTTTTCTAAGCTTCTTTATTTTCCATCATTTGGGCTTCTATATCACTAATTCTCTCTTCTGCCTCATTTATCCTAGCAGTTAGAGCCTCCATTTTTTATTGCACCTCATTAATAGCCTTTTTGATTTCGACTTGGTTAGATTTTAGTTCTTTTATTTCTCCAGAAGGGGTTTCTCTAATAACTTCCATGCTTTTTTCAAGCCCAGCTAGTATCTTTAAAATCATCATTCTGAACTCTATTTCCTACATCTTACTAATGTCCATATTGATTAAGTCCCTGGCAGTCAGTACTGCCTCTTGTTCTTTTTGTTGAGGTGATTTTTTTCCATCTTGTCATTTTGTCCTGAGGAGAATAGATGAATGAGAGAACAAAATGCTAACAGGGTAACAATGTCCCCAGAAAATATACACTAAACAAATCAGAAAAGACCTGAAACTGGGGGAAAAGAAAGGGTTAGAGAGAAAAAAGAAAAAGAAAAGATAAAAACAAACAAAAAACAAAACAAAAAAACCAATATGATCAAATATGATCAGGCTGGTGCATAGATCAATGACACACACTAGATTTTGGGCATATTTTGGTCTGTTAGAAGAAAGTGCCTCCCCAAATTTTAAAGAAATAAAAACTTATATATGTATAAAAATAAGGGTTAATATGATGAAGGGATGGAATATGACTGTAAAGATGAAAATTATAAAAGATTTTGTAAAAGGAATTGATAAGATAAGAAGTTGGTTGAAAAAAGAAAGAAGAGGATTTAAAAAAAAAAGCGAGAGAATGTGATCAGGCAGGAGAGTAGAACAAACCATACACTAGAGATTTAGGGTATATTTTGATCTGTTAGAAGAAACTGTATCTCAAAAATTTACAGAGAGAACAACTTATATATATATGTATATACATATACATATATATATATATATATATATGTATATATATACCAAAAATAAGGGTAACTACTATGAAGGGGTAGAATATGACTCTAAAATGAAAAATAAAAAGCATTTTTTAAAAAAGGGATTGATAAGATGTTGGTTGAAAAAGGGAAAAAGAAAATTAAAAAAAAAAAAAGGACAGTTAAAAAAAAATTAACTTTGAAAGACTGAAGAATCATGGTAAAAAAGCCATGAATTCTATTTGCAGTATTCCCCTAGCACTGGAGTTCTGCCGTTCTCGTTGATCGGTCAACTTGGTCTTGGCTGGCTGTTCTTGCTGATCTTCTGGGGGAGGGGCCTGTTGCCGTGGTTCCCAAATGTCTTTGCCAGAGATGGAATTGCCCCGCCCTTGCCGGTCCGGGCTAAGTCATCTGCTCGGGTTTGCTCTCCGGAGCTTTTGTTCCCTGCAAGCTTTCCGTACAGCTTTGGAGGATGAGAGTGAAAATGGCAGCTCCCAATCTCCGCCCGGAGGAGCCGAGAACTTGGGGCCCCACTCCTCAGTGAGCCTCCAGAGAAAAGCAGTCAATCACTCCCATGTCCCCGGTCTCCAGCTGCACTCTGTGCTCACCTGGCTTGTGATCGAACATTTCTATCTCTGGCACACGATGCCGTCTGGAGTCTCCAAACCCAGCAGATCCCTGCGGTGCGCTCCCGTGCCATTCCTCCTGGGTGAGGAAGGGGAGTATCCCCGGATCTGCTGCTTGTTGGGTCCCTGCTGGAGGAGCAGTGGCCTACCTGTGCCACGGATCATGGTTTATGGCAACCCCAAGCTGAGAGCCCACTCCTCGGTTCCGTCTCTGCAGCTGGCTTCCCCACTCCGATACCTGGGAGCTCTGCCGCACTCAGGCACCCCTGGTCTTTCTGTGATCCCCAAGGGTCCTGAGACCACACTGTCCCCATGAGGATTCTACCCCCCCACCCCCCCACCCCCCCGCTTAGCCACTGGAGCGATGTCCCTCAGCGGAGTGGACTTCTAAAAGTTACGATTTTGTGCTCCACTGCTGTATCACTTGCCAGAAGCGGAGGCCCCCTCTCCTGCTGTCTATCCTCCCAAATATCACCTCGGATTCAGTTCTCCACACGTCCTACCTTCCAGAAAGTGGTCACTTTTCTGTTCAGAGAGTTGTTGCTATTCCTTTCTTTGATCTCATGTTTAGTTCGTAGGTGTTCAGAATGGTTTGATCCCTATCCTGTTGAATTCCTGGGACCAGACGAAATCCAGGTCTCCGACTCCTCTGCCGTCTTGCTCTGCACCCCCCCCCCCCATTCTCTTTAGAAAATTTAGAAAACTTAACCCAGAAATGGACCCTCAACTCTATGGTCAACTAATCTTCAACAAAGCCAGAAAGAATATCCAATAGAAAAAAGACAGTCTCTTCAACAAATGGCATTGGAACATTGGACAGCCACATGCAGAAGAATGAAACTAGACCATTTTCTTTTTTTTTTTTCTTAAAGATTTATTTATTTATTTGAGAGAGTGAGAATGAGAGAGAGTACATGAGAGGGGGGAGGGTCAGAGGGAGAAGCAGGCTCCTCGCTGAGCAGGGAGCCCGATGTGGGACTCGATCCCGGGACTCCAGGATCATGACCTGAGCCGAAGTTAGTCGCTTAACCAACTGAGCCACCCAGGCGCCCCAGCTAGACCATTTTCTTATACCATACACAAAAATAGACTCAAAATGGATCAAAGACCTATATGTGAGACAGGAATCCATCGAAATCCTAGAGGAGAACACAGGCAGCAACCTGTGTGACCTTGGCTGCAGCAACTTCTTGTTAGACACATCTCCAAAGGCAAGGGAAACAAAGGCAAAAACGAACTATTGGGACTTCATCAAGATAAAAAGCTTTTGCACAGCAAAGGAGACAGTCGACAAAACCAAAAGACAACCGACAGAATGGGAGAAGATATTTGCAAATGACATATCAGATACAGGGCCAGTATCCAAAATCTGCAAAGAACTTACCAAGCTCAACACCCAAAGAAAACAAATAATCCAATCAAGAAATGTACAGAAGACATGAACAGATATTTCTCCAAAGAAGACATCCAAATGACCAACAGACACATGAAAAAATGCTCAACATCACTTGGCATCAGGGAAATACAAATCAAAACCATAATGAGATACCACTTCATACCAGTCAGAATGGCTAAAATTAACAAGTCAGGAAACAACAGATGTTGGCAAGGATGTGGAGAAAGGGGAACCCTCCTACACTGTTGGTGGGAATGCAAGCTGGTGCAGCCACTCTGGAAAACAGTATGAAGGTTCCTCAAAAAGTTGAAAATAGAGCTACCATATGACCCAGCAAATGCACTACTGTGTATTTACCCCAAAGATACAAATGTAGTGTTCTAAAGGGGCACCGGTACCCCAATATTTATAGCAGCAATGCCAACAAGAGCCAAACTATGAAAAGAGCCCAAATGTCCCTCAAGAAATGAATGCATAAAGAGGATATGGTATATATACACAGTGGAGTACTACTCAGCCGTCAAAAAATGAAATCTTGCCATTTGCAACGACATGGATGGAACTAGAGTGTATTATGCTAAGTGAAATAAGTCAATCAGAGAAAGACATGAATCATATGATCTCACTCATATATGGAATTTAAGAAACAAAACAGAACATCATAGGGAAAGAGAGGAAAAAATAACACAAGACAAAATCAGAGAGGAAGACAAACCATAATAGACTCATAATCATAGGAAACAAACTGAGGGTTGCTGGAGGGGAGGGAATGGAGGAATGGGGTAACTGGGTGCTAGACATTAAGGAGGGCATGTGATGTAATGAGCAGTGGGTATTATATAAGACTGATGAATCACTGAACTCTACCTCTGAAACCAATAATACATTATATGTTAATTAATTGAATTTAAATAAAAACAAATAAAATTTAAAAACTACTAGGGTGAGGTTTGGGGGGAGATAGTAGTGATTTTTAATTACTGATTCTATTTGTTAAATTGTTATAAGTCTATTAAGTTTTTCTATTTATTATTGAGTTAGCAATAGTTTTCCAGGTAGTTTTATAGTTTTTCTGAATTTTCAAATTTTTTAGCAGAAAATTTTTCATAGCCTTCCCTTTGTGATTTGAAAAATCTTTATCTGTTATTATCCTCCCTATTTTATTCCTAATACTGATGTATCTTTTATCTTTTATTCTTAATTAATCTTGCCAAAGGATTTATATATTTTATTATTCTTGGATATGGCAACCCCCAAAGAACCTATTCGTATGATTAAGAACCTACTTAGATATGATGAGCTGAGACTTGACTTTAACTTCCAAAAGAGTCATAACCTCTTTGCCTATGCACAGTTTTAGGAAGTTCACAAACCCAGAGCCCCTGGAATGAAGAAGCTAGATAGTGTAAACATCATAAGGAGTGTGGCAGATCTCCCAACCCAAATTCTCTTTTGCAATGTGACCTCCCCCATCAAGGGAATTCTCCTTCATGAGGAAAGGGAATTTATTTCTTGAGTTCCTTGAATCTGGATGAGCTCTGTGACTGCTTTGACCAATAGAATATGGTAGAAATGTCCCTGTGCCAGTTCCAGGTATAGCTCTTAACTGGCTTACAAGGTTGTTCTTTGCCTCTTTGAAGCTAGCCACCATGTAAGAAATGTGACTATCCTGAGACTGCTATGATATAAAAACCAAGCAACACAAAGAGAGAGAGAAAGGCCAATAAGCACCCAGGTGCCTGGCCTGTGAATGGGAAAGCCATTGTGGATGGCCAACCAAGTCAAGCTTTTATTAGATGCCTCCAACTCTGATTTTATCTAACTATAATGCATGGGAGACTCTCAGTAAGAGCTACCCATTGAAGCCCATTCAAACTACAGAAGTACCTACCATTTGCATCGACATGGATGGAACTAGAGGGTATTATGCTAGGTGAATAAGCCAAGCAGTTAAAGACAATTATCATGTGGTTTCACTCATATGTGGAGTATTAGGAATAACGCAGAGAACCATAGGAGAAGGGAGGGAAAACTGAATGGGAAGAAATCAGAGAGGAAGACAAACCATGGGAGACTCTGGACTCCGGGAAACAAACTGAGGGTTACAGAATGGAGGGCGGTGAAGGGATGGGGTAATTGGGTAATACGTGTTGTGATGAGCACTGGGTGTTATATACAACTAATGAATCGTTGAAGTACATCAAAAACTAATGATGTACTATATGTTGGCTAATTGAACATTAAAATAATAAAAAACTACAAAAATTTGAGCCGTAATGATTATTTGTTCTTTTAAGCTCCTAAATTTAGAGTTGTTTGATATGCAGCTATAGATACGTAGAACAAATAGCTATTGTGAAAAATCCTCCCCCTCAGCCTTCTTCCAATGAAAAATGTCTTTAACAGGATAAATATACGTAAGATGAACAGAGGTGCCCAAATCATTAAGAGATTATTGGATGCCAGCTGTGAAGTGACACTACTCCCCAAAATACCCAGAATGCCACTGTGATACCCCACTCAAAGTGGGGTCATATGGACATTGGGTGATAAATGGAGGGCTGACCCACGTAACAGTGGGCCCAGTGAGTCTGAAATTACTGCACACATATTTTCTGAGTTTCTTTTGTATCAGAGGTCAGTGGTGTATTATTTAAAGCTGATAAATCAAATAATAGATGTAAATATATAATGCCATAAAAATGTATTACTTAAAGGTATGAAAAATATAATAATACAACCAAGAT
This sequence comes from Mirounga leonina, assembly GCF_011800145.1. Taxonomy (NCBI): domain Eukaryota; kingdom Metazoa; phylum Chordata; class Mammalia; order Carnivora; family Phocidae; genus Mirounga; species Mirounga leonina. The sequence continues at coordinate 78,697,619 of NW_023270377.1, read as the reverse complement.
CAAAGAGAAAAGAGGACAGTTACCAAGAAATAGAAAGATAGGAATTTCTTCATCATTTGCAGTAGTAAGTAACTATTTATTAGAGAACTATATTAAGCTAGTTATATGTTGTTAGATTAAAATTAAAAGCTAATACTCATGTAGTGCTTACCTGGCTCTGCTATAAATGGTTTAATCTTCACAACGATCCTTTGATGGAGGTATTATTACTTACCCTATTTAATAGATGAAGAAACTGAGTCAGAGAAAGGTTAAATATAACTAGCCCAAAGTCACACAGCAAGGATACAAATAGTTATAATGGTACCCATTACAAGAAGCCAAAAACAGACAACAAATCTGGATGGCAGTCATGGTCTGCAGACTTATTCTTCCTCTCCTGATAATTTTGAGTTGACATCCCAGGCACACTGCACAGGTTCTTGTTCATTTCTTATGGGAGGGCATGTTTCTGTGTTCATTTTCAGATTGCCCCATGTTGTGGGTGGGGACTGACTTTGGGCTGAGGGGTGGGAGTCCTGATATCCATTTTGGGAGAGAAGACAGAAGTAGCCAGCTCCTTTGCTGTGTGAGTCAGGAAAAACAAAGCCATGGTGACACTGAATAATGTTGTGTTCATTGCTGTTCTGTCTACAGAAGGGGATTTTTCCCTTTCCTCTCAGAGTTTGAAAAAGCTTTATAGTCACAGTGAAGTAAACTCTTTGCTCCATACCTCTGACATTAAAATAGGAAATAATAATACACTCAGGTGCTAATCCTGGGGTTGATCTTTTAAATGTCTCTCTAATTGAAGTAAGAAGGATATTAATCCTGGGGAACATGTCATGGGTAACAAAACATTCTTGGCTTTGCAGATCACAGGATGAGTTGGTACCAGTTATAGCTTTTTTTTTTTTTTCCTAGTAGCATTCAGTGTAATGGAAGCCAAGGAACCTACCAACTCAATATGCTATTTCAACACATTCAGTCAGCCAGTAGACTTAATTTTAAGTTCATTTCTGCATGGATCATTTACAGTGTTAATTTGTGAGTTTGCATGGTGACTGCTTTATTTTTTTGTCTCTTTTGCATCGCAGTTATTGGTCACAAAGTGAGTTAATTAATTTTGTCACTTAATTGTTGCTATACTTCTCTCTCTCTCTTTTTTTCCCTAAAGCAATGTCTGTTTTTTGTCATCACTTGCTGGACTAGATCAGGTTCTTCTCTTTGATTTTTTAAAGATCTTTGTGCATATAGCTGCTTTGGCAAGTCAGGAATCAAACTGACAACCCATTGGAAAGGCATACACTGTCACAAGTCTAAAGAGGCACAGAATGGCAGTTCCCAAGCTCAAGTGCAAGGCTTGCCTCTCAGGTCTTCTTCAGCTTACTAGGTTCTTGGCTGTTGTAGGGTACTGATACCAGATAGCAGAGGGCCCAAAGTAACAAAAACAAGGCTCAGTGAGGTAATTGGGACTAAAAGAATGTTTGCCTGTCCCACAGACTTCTTTGCCAAATTTAATATAGCCTGTGAGAAACTGGGCACAGATACTTTTTGCTTCTTCCCAGTTGATTTCTCAAACTTTCATCATTATTATTTTATTTTTGCTATAGGCTTCTCTGGATTAGTGATCTGAAGAGTGGCATGAAAGTCATTTTTTTTCTCTTGTGTTATAACTTATCATGGCTCATCAAAGCAGGAAACACACCTAGAAATCCAAACTCAATGAGAGCTGAAGAAGTGAGAGTACTATTGGGTATCTTATTGGGTATACTATTGGGTATCACAAACACAGCTACTGACCTTCAGAATGGTGAGGGGAGGTATGGCATCAGCCTGGCAATTAGATGTGTATGCAGAAAGGTAGCTGTATAGACTTGTCCTTGCCTTAATCGGGAACTCTTGGCAGCAGTTTATTCAATAGCCATTTTCTTTACTTCTTCCTTGCTACAGTAAGTTCATTTGGTTTAACAGTCTGATAGTCATGGCCAATAGGAGAGTCTGAGCCCCATCCAAATCCCAGGGACTGAATCTTGTTAAATCTATTTCTGTCATGATGAGTCTGTGCACCTTGACAGTGATTAGTTTAGGAGTGGGATATGTGATATAATTGTGGCCAATTGGTATACTTCTGTTGGAAGGGGCTGGGGAGAAAGATGTTTTAATCTTTAGAAAAGATGTGGGAGAAAGTTGCTTTTCTGTCTCTGGTTAAATCTGGGTGAGGAGGTGATGCTGGATCTTCTGCATCTGTCCTATAATTACAAGAGGAGTTAGTTAAAGGACTAGGTGGCATGTTGAAGATAGCAGAGTAGACAAACAGAAAGAAGCTGATACCTTGAGGATGTCACCAAAAAGTCAAAATAAACATCCCCATAACTGTTCTTCTTCCCAGCTTCTTGAGACATGAGATTATAAATTCCCTGATTTTTAAAAACTGACTTTTGATTGGGGTCTTTTTATCTCTTAGTCAAAAATGATGCAGTACCATTGTAGATAAATTATTTATTCCATTCTTAGAATCAAATCAGAAACTTACATATGGAATCACTGGTCTGTTTTCTTGCTGTTTAACCCGTTGTACAGTAGTCTAGAGATCTTCCAGTCATGGATTCCTTCAATAAATTGTTGTTGAGCCTTTACTATGAGCCAAACACTAAAGATGGCACCATGAACCAAATCAGTATTGTTCCTCCTTTCATGTAATTTATAATCTAATGGGAAGCAGAGATCCTGAACATGTGTAGTTGGAGTAAAATACCTATGGATTCAATGATGACTTTACCTGCAGCATCAGCATCTGTCTTTTCAGAATGTGCTTAGCCAAGGTGCTCACAGCCACAGCTGGAGGCCATGACAATCTGGTCTCACTGTGATCAGATTGCTGTGGTTGCTGGACTTTGTGGAAAGGATAATAAGAGGAGACTGGCCCACAGGCACTCAGGGCTCTACAATTTCTCCTGGCCATTTTAATAAATTACAGTACTTCCCCTCATGTTCTGCTCTTGCCTTTTGGGTTTGTTCATTGGTAGTAAGAAAATTAAAATTAGAATGTATTAATAAAAACATATAAATGCAGTTCCTAGCAAACAGTATATAAATATAGGAATATTTACCTCTAATTATTCCTAGTTAACATTTAGGAGAGAGTGTGAGCCAGATTTTAAGGAGGTAGTGTCTTTCATTAGCCAAGCTTTTCTTTCTGAAATTTTCCTACTCATGGCCTCTTTTCTTCCATTCTGCAAATATTTATTGAGTCTTTGCTGTGCCCTGGGGATGCAATGAATAAACCAGGGTGCAAACATAAGGGTCTCCATTTCATTCTTGAAGAGCTTTATTATAAGTGAAGAGTCCAGGTTTGGGGGGCAGACAGCAGGTCTTGAATTTTGGCTCTGTCACTTATTAATTGTGAGGCCTTGAGTAAGTTGAGAGATCTGTTTGACTTCAGACTCTGTAAACAAAATTATCAATAATTATAGTACTCATGACATAAGCATTTATGGAGATTAAATGAGATAATGCAGGTAAAGCATTTAGCTAAGTGTTTGGCACATGGTATTGCTCAATAAATGGTAACCACACTCAGAGATCAGGCATGTGCATTAGCAGCTATGACATAAGCTAGCGAGCAGTAAGCCCAGAAGAGCTAGAGGAAGAATGCTGCCTGAATTTAGAGGAAGGAGTCTCTGGGCAGATGATTGGGAGCCACTTAAAGGGGGAGGTGCCATTTGACCTGGGTTTTCTCAGCTTTGACTTAAAATTTGGCTTCTTTTTCTGTTTTGGTTAACTGTCAGTTAGAGCCAGTACTCTCACTTTTCAGAGGTAGATTCCATGTTGATGAGGGCTGGTAGCTCTCCTTTATCCCCTGAAAGCACCACTGACTCCAAGCAGTCAACTCCTTGAAAGCAGGCTTGATCACTGAGCAGAGATGGGAATGAGATAGGGCAATCTATCCCCACTACTAGAAATATATCCCATGTTTTTAACTTAGATTGCTGTGCTGATAGTAGGAGATCAAAAATCCTGTGATTGAGAAGAGGCTTGTGACATTGAAAACAGATATTTTTCTTTCCCAGATGTTAATTCACTGATATTTAAAAAGAGACGGTTGGGTTATGCAATATATAGGAGATCATATGGCAAGGGCTAAATGGGATATAGGACATACATACTCAAAACAGTGCTTCTAACAGAGGGGTCACTCAAAGGCATCATTAAAATATTTATAATCACAGATCCTGTAATTTTTATTATATTAGTTTCCTATTGCTTCCATAAAAATTACCATAAATGTGGCACCTTAAACAATATGAATTTATTATTTTCTTATGTTTTTGTGGTTTAGAGGTCCAACACAGTTTTCACCAGAATAAAATCACAGTGTTGACAGGCTACTGTGTTCCTTTTTGGAGATGCTAGAGGATGATCTGTTCTCTGCTTATTTGAGTTATTAGCAGTCCCTTCTGGTTTTAGGAGTGAAATCTCCTTTTCCTTTGGGTTTCCAGTTGAGGGCCATTCCCAGCTTCTAGAAGCTACTCCACATTCTTTGGCTCCTGACTTGCTTCCTCCATCTTTACAGCCAGCAGTGGTGGGTCAACTCCTTCTCTTGCTTGGAATCACTCTTCCTAATGTCTGTCTCTCTAACATAGCCTACAAAATCCTCTGCTTTGGAGGGCTGATAGGATTGGATTGGGTCCACCCAGGTAATCCTGGATTATTTCCCTACTTCAAGGTCTGTACGCTTAATGACATGCACAATGCCCCTTTGCCACATATTCATGGGTTCTGAGTGATTAGGGAGTGGATATCTTTGGGGGGCATTATTCTGCCATTAGCACTTATCTTTTCACATTAAGGAAAAAGCATGTTATGAACAGATCTTTTAATTTTTTATCTTGGAGTTCCCATTCTCTACTTGATTTTCTATCCCCAGCACACCCAACATTTCAATGGATCTTTGTTTCCATGCAACAATCTTTATAGCATTCTCTCGCTTTATGCATGAATACTTTTCCTTCTCTATTTCAATTTTTTCTCTCCTCTCCCTTGAAACCAATAATTTTTACAATTACCCAATCTGTTATTACAGCTATCATTCTCAAATCTGTTATATTTAGCTTTTGTCCCTACTTTTCTATGAATTTTCTCTATTTTATCAGTGTATAGCTTCTGCATCCTGTGTTCTTAGAATTGTTATTTTAAGGCTTTAGAGAACTGGATTAAGAGAAAGAAGAGAATGCAATAATTTGAGAAATGTTCTACTTGCTTTCTAGCAATATAGTTTCTTTTTTTATTTTCATTATAATTTTTATTAGACTTTTAATTACAAAATTAATGCATACCAATTCTAACAACTGATGCAATATTAAATGAATAATAAATAATAACTACTCTTTAATCCCAGCTAATCTCACACCTAGTTAATGAAAGTTCAAAATTTATGTATCCTGTGTATCTTTCTATTCCTTTCTCTATGCTCATATAATGGCATGCAAATACACAGAGCCTTTTCATTCTCATTTGTTATAATGGGTTGAATGGTGTTCCTTCAAAATTCTTATGTTGAAGTCCTAACCCCCAGTAACTCAGAATCTGACCTTATTTGGAAATAGTCATTGCAGATATAATTAGTTAAAAGGAGATCACTAGAGTGGTGTCCAATATGACTGGTGTCTTTATAAAAAGCAGAAATTTGGGCACAGAGACATGTACACAGGGAGAATGCTATATGAAGGGGAAGGCAGAGATTAGGGTGATGCTTCTATAAGCCAAGAAATATCAAAGATGGCAGCAAACAACCAGAAGCTAGGCAAGAGTCATGGAACAGATTCTCTCACAGCTCTCAGAAGGAATCAAACCTGCCAACACCTTGGTCTTGGACTTCCAGTATCCAGAACTAGGAGACAATAAATTTCTCTTGTTTAAGTCACTCAGTTTGTGCTACTTTGTTACAGCAGCCCTAGCAAACTAATACATCTGCTTCACAAATGTGGGATCATATTGTACAAATTATCTTATGACGTGCTTTGTTTACTCAACATGTCAAGAACATCTCTTTAGGTAATGTATTTTAAACAAGAGTGTTTTCATGCTGTGGACAGCATATGGAATGTAAGACTGGAGCTGCTCAAGGCCCCTTTCTTCCAGTCAGGATTGGGTCTGGGAAACAGTAGAAGTCATGTAATAGCTCCAGTTACAAGGAATGGACAACATGGCTGCTGGCATGGCAGGCAGGAACTCAGAGTAGTCCCTTAGAGTTTTATTCATGCAGTCCCTTGATGCACCAGCATAGAATTTGACTTAATGAGGAAAAAAAAAAAACCCTTTACACAACATGTGCATGTGTTATACCACAACATAAGCACTGGCTGAACTGGTAGGTCCCTATTATATTTTTAAGGAAAAACAAAATCAAACAAATAACCAAACACATGTGAAGACTTTAGTAGCTATGATATTCTAGGAATTCCCCTGGCTTTTGACCACTTCAAGTAAACCCAGCCCACCATGGTGAGAATGCGATGCACCAGAAGGAGAAGGTGCAATAAATAGTCTCTTCAGCAGAGGGATTTTTGACTTGGGGGTACTAAAACTTGATCCAAGTGGCTGAGGCATTTATACTTGTGAATATTTTCAGGATAGGTGTGTGTGTGCAGGGATTAGAGGTGGGGGAATATGGTGTACTCCCAGGGGAAATGATAATATCTGTGATTGGTAACTTCCATGGTGCTAAATAATGGTCAAATTTTAAATGAATTCTAGGCCACAACACATAGAGCACTGCTTTCAGGGCATTTATATGCATTCTAGGTCCAGCCTTCCAGAAGTTTTAAGAGTTCATACAACAAGTTTACATACCAGGAATTCTCTACATATTCATGCCATTCTTGGAGTGATTTATCCGTGAAACAAAGCAGCAATGGAAAACTAGGCAGATACGGCTTCCTTTTAAGGTCACTGGTGCAAAGCAAAGTACACTGTGTGTGAAGATTGAAATAGGAAGGTTTATTTAGGGAGGAAACATTATGGTTATTTTGCTAGTCTATCAGGTAATATTTTGTTTTGCCCAAAAATGGTAGGAATTTGGTTCTATTGAATTATCAGCAAAATAGGAGTATATCTGAGAATATTCACAGTATGAGTTACATTCTTAAGTTGACTGTTCAGTTATTTTGACATTTATGCCAACTGTATGTCCTTTTCAGCTTTAAGTTTATCTTTTAGATTTTTCTCAGTATAGCTTTAGACCACAGTAATCACTTCATGAACAGAATGGGCCCATTACTAGTCAATATTCTGTTTAAAATATTTAAGGATATCTTCTAAATAGTGGTATATAACTCCTGTGATAATATATACTTGGCCACATGACAGAATAAAATGAAATTAGGTGATTGTATTTAATTAAATCAAGCTATAGGTTCAAAATAAAACAAAACAGAAGGTGATACTTTTCTTTCTTTTTTTATTTCTTCAGGGTATTGTGTGTAGGAGATAATTTATTATGTGTGCCTTCAGACTGATGCTTGTGGCTTCTGAACTATATATAGATCTGGTTTTCTGTAGGGAAAGGGAGAAGGGTGATTGCCTTAATAGGAGAATAGTGCCAACAGGTTAAGGGAACATGGGTGTGTCTATGCCTGAGCCAAACTCCATCTTTTTCTGATCTAAAGGTTTTCAAAACCTAGGTTTATATTAATTTTCTTTCTTTTCTTTCTTTTATCATCAACTTATAACAATGGGAAAACAGAAGATAAGTAATAATTTGTTCAATGTTAGAGTAATCCTTATTTTGTTTCCAAAATTATCTAACTGTATAATTTTTATTTCTTAGCTCACTTAACCCATGGAGATGTTATTTCATGAACAGCTTTAAGGAAATTTAAGGAAGGTTTTAGAGTAAGTATAATTTCAAGGAACCGTTTTAAGCATTTTGCATAGTGCGTAGAGTTTGAGAGTGGCACGTGAGCCACAAATTCAGACTTTGGACTTACTAAATATTTGCTGTGATATGGGACAAACCCTGAAAGAAAATTCTTTCTGTAACTAAATATAGATAAAGGCACTATGAAAGCAAGTGTATGAGTGCAACTGTGTGAAAGAAACTGAAGGACTCCTGTTTTGCCTTAGAAGATAATGAGAGAACCCATTGATATAAATCTGTAGACAGAAAATTTAAGACTGCCACATTATTAAAAAAAAAAAACCCCAAAAACCTGCCACATTATTCAACCTTCCATTTTCCTAGAATATTTTATTTCCTTTACCTGATCTGTAAATGTGGAATGAGGATGGAGTAGGAGCAAGTGCCAAGGAGGAGAGGTACTTAGGTTTCATTATTTCTAAGATTAATGATATTCTCTACTTTTGCTCTATACTAAATACATTACATCTTTTTTTTAAAAAAAAAGAATATTTGGGGGAGTGTAACATCCTAGTAAATAAGAGCTTTCTCTTCCTACATCCATGTGTATTAGTTAATATAGGCTAATGTCTATAACAAACAGCCCCGATGTTTAGATGATTTAATATAATAGAAGCTCATCTTTCTTTTGTTTCATAGTCCAGTGTAGATCAATGTAGGGCTTTGCACTCAGGGACACTCGGGGACCGAGGCTCATTCCCTTATGTGGTTTTACCATCTTGTTCTTCTCTTCTTTCAGTTGCACATATGGGAAAGAGAGAACATGGAGAAGGCATATCTCTACCTTTAACTACATTGTCCCAGAGGTGATGCATATCACTTCTATTTATATTTCATTGGCTGGAACTCAGTTCATTGATTCCGTCTAACCACAGGGTGGCTAGAAAATTTAGTCTGGTGGTGGGGCCAGAAGAAGAAATCTCTGTGCCACAATGTGCAATAATTTTCAAATAAGTGTGAAGAAATAAAATGGGTTTAATGCTAAAAACAATATAAAATATATTTAATATTTGGATTCTTACAGTGCTTATTGTTGTGAACACCAAGTCTGTCCATACCATAGATTCATTCATTTATTTATTCAACAAATATTTATGGAGTGCCCACTATGTGCCATTTTGCTAGACACTGGTATACAGTGGTGAGCCAGATAACCATAGTACCTGCATTCATCAAGTTAACAGTTCAGTGGTAAAATTAATGATGATATACTAGTAGATGATTGTCATTCCCTAAGGGCATGGGGTGTTGTTTTTATTCAGAGTTGGGTTTCAGCAGAGTCCATCATTTTATACCCTTTGATATATTTTTTAAATGAAAATGCTTTTATTCCATTCCTTTTATACTCCTACCAGGAAGATAGAAAAAAATGTTCTTATTTTGCAATTTGGGTCTCTCCTCCCACAAAACTACCTCCATGGTGAGTAACTCAAACTGTTGGGGCAGCCTAATAGAGGTTCTGGCAGAGAAGTGGTGAGAACAAAGCCTGTTTGGGAATGGACAGGTTGGCCTCTCACCCGGACAGGCTCTCAGAAACCTCATGTGGCTGGATCTGCCCTGGATACACCCAGCCACAAATTCTTTAGGTGAGATCTTCTCAGGGAATGCCCCAGCATGAGAAAGGATTCAAGGGCGTTTTTTTCCCCACAGCCTGTTACTGTGGTATATGATTTCATTGTCAGCACATGAAAGGCTATATATCAGGCCAGTTAAATATACAAGTTTGGAAGTATCCTAGTGATTCAAGTTATCTGGTGCCTTTTCTTTTTGGAGGCATACAGATATGAGAAGGCATCCTTATGGAATTAGTCATAAGGAAAAGATTGCCATTTCTTATAGACTCTGGCTCCCTGGAGCTGAGGAGATTGAGGGTGAGGGTGGGGACACCTGTCATCTTGAGTTCAAAATTAATCCAAGAGCTATAGGTCTCATTTGATGCTACTTCATCTCCTAGCAGCTTTGGGGGCAAAATTGAAATCTGTGGAGATTGCTAGAGGATCTTCTCCCCAGGACCAAATGAGAATCTAAATTTATAGTAATCCTTTAAGATGAAAAATAATCCCAAGGGACTTTGATCTCTCTCTCTCTCTCTCTCTCTCTCTCTCTCTCTCTCTCTCTCCCCCTCCCTGTACAATTGTAACCACCTTGAAATTTAAAAATCTTGAATATTTCTTGAATATTAAGAATTCAGTAACCCCAAATTTAGCTGATGTTCACAGCTAACACTGAGTTCAAGCAAAATAACCAAACCTTAGGGGGAAAAAACGCCTCTGCACAAATGACCTCAGAATGGTTGCTCATTCCCCTTTTTTCTAGAAGAGAAGCCAGAAGTGATTGAAACTATCGTTAAACTATTAACATTTCATCAAGAGCTTTGTCTTCCCTGACATGGGAAATATCATTTATGAAAAGAAGTCAGTCTCTTAGTAATGGGAGAGACTGTCTGTGAAATATTAAAGATGATAAGACTATGTCTGATATTAATTGAAACATTTTTGAGATACATCTCATCTCAAGAGAAATAATTTCTTTGTCATTTCTAGAGTTGCAGCTCACTTTTATTACACTTATGGATACACACACACACACACACACACACTGTATTTATTTAAGTGGTGGAAATGGAAAACTCAGTACCTGGGGTGTTTGAAAGATGTTTCTAGTGAAAAATTTAAATGTCTTAGATATTTCTTAGGTATTTTAGGGAAAATCAATCATGTGATAAAGTGTTTCATACTGTAATAATATAATGGTTGTCAACCTGAAACTACTATTGTCAGAAATTAAATGATAAAACTTTTCCATTGGAATTTTTCTGTTGCCACAAGGGATTCCCCATTTTATATTTGTGAAGAGCAGCTCTTTTTTTAAAAATATATTTTATTTTATTATGTTATGTTAGTCACCATACATTACATCATTAGTTTTTGATGTAGTGTTCCATGGTTCATTGTTTGCGTATAACACGCAGTACTCCATCCAGTACGTGCAGAGCAGCTCTTTTTGAAATTTAAAGTCAAATTCAGAATAAAGCCCTTCTGAGAGTGAACAGACTAAATGTTATTTGGGATAAATATAGTTGCTGTTCTGGTTCAAACATAAAATATTTAAATGTATGTTTGCCCAATATTTCTGGGCTCCTGAAGTTGTGTTTTACTCAGACATATAGACCATCATCATCATCATCAATTGGGCAATAAAAGAGAAAAAAATAGAGGAGGGCAGTGAAAGGGCTTGTTATTTTTTGTGTTCTTAACTTTTTCTTTAGCAAAATTGACTCCTCTTTGGCTTCTTGAATGGTTTCTCATTTTTGGAGGTACTCATTTTATTATTTTAAGCTTATTTACAAAATTTTGTTACTTAGATAGCTTTTAGGGAGTTGTTTGTTATCATTATTCTTATTAGATAGATAAGTATTTTTTGTGCCTCTTTAGAAGATAATTCATAGAGAAAGAATTCTGATATATTCTTTGGTGTATGTATGTATGTATGTAGTGTGTGTGTGTATTCATGATATCATGTGTGGGTAATTTCCATGGGTTAAAACCTAGAAGTGGAAAATTTAACTTTTATTTATTGATGTTTAATATCTGCCAGGTGGATAACTAAATCTTCTGAATTATTAACTTTTCTATGTAAAAGTATTTATCAAAGATGATAGAACTTTTTCTCAAATGTTCCAATATGCAAGCTTTCTGCTTAGCTGGTTAGTCATCTGAAAATATAGTCAGGTCATCTATCATAAACCCTGCTGGTAGGCCTGAATATGAAAGTTGTCCTTCCATCTGGCACTTTTGTGCCCTCAGACTCAGATAAGATTGTCCATTTCCCTCTTGAAGGAGGCAATGCAGTGGGGCCTGGAAATAACGGTGAAGACTTGGTTTTGAGAATTGCACCAACAATTTTAGAAAATTCATTTATTATCTTGATTTTTGGTCACTTAATCTGTTTTTAGTCTTCTCATAAACCATGGTTAGTGATAACCCACTTTTATCATGAAAAAATGAAAATAAAGGTGGTAAAACTACTTTCTTATAAAGTTCTCAGGAGATGCTAGGTGTTATTTTTTGTTTTGGAATTTAAAATCACATGTTCCACTTGCCCTGTTCTTCAGTTCCTATTTATTCACTCAGCAGAGATATATTGATACAAGTGTCAGATCCTGGGCAGGTACTGGGGTATGGTGGTGACTTCCTACTTAGAGCTAATAGTCCAGTGGGAAATCTGACTTTAAAGAGATATACTAACAAGTATGTAATCATGCCTGGTCATAAAAGCTGGAGTAGAAGAGTACCTGTTTTTAGGAGAGGGTATAGTGGAGATTTAATTTGGATTGTAGGCCAGGGAATGCCTGTTTGAAGAATTGATAACCCATTTGATATTAGATTATAAGGAAAATCTGGGCAGATAAAGAGCAGGTTAATAGGTCTTCAAGAAGAGGAAATAGCATGTGCTGTTACTATAGGTAGAAAGAAGTCTAGCATCTTGAAGGAATTGAGTGATGGCCAGTATGGCTGTAGAGTAGTGAATTGGGGGTGGGGTGGGGCTGAATAATGGAGGATGATAAGGCTGGGAGGGCAGGCATGGACTACACCACAATAATGTTTTGGGATTTATTTTAAATTTGGTTGGTAGGCCATTAAATTGTCTGGAGTCGGTGAGTGGCATGAGCTGATTTGATTAGAGTGTAAACCCAAAATAATAAGCCATCTCATTAGCCACGCCTGTAATACCTTTATCCAATAATTCTTATAATAATATAGGTACTCATCATCATAAACATTGAAGCAATTTATAAAAATACACAAAGGAAGGCAAAATTAATTGTGGATCCCATCATTCAGAGATCACTCTTAACATTTAGACAGACTTTCTTTCACACCATATGCAGACATGTTTACAGTTTTTTGTTCAGATAAACTATATTGTTTTTTTCCTCCATTGATCTTAATGAACACTCAACATATTGTGGTCATTTTTCTATACCAGCAGTAATGTGCATCAATATGCTTGATGGATGCTTAGTTGTCCATTCTGGTGAATTATACTAATTGGCTTAATCAATTACCTGTTGATGAGTTTTAACTGTTTCTGATTTGTTTGCTAACATCCTGATGTGGTAGGGCAATCCTTATTCATCTTCATACGTAGATATATTTCATGTATGTGATTATCTCATTAAAGTAAATGTTGAAAAAGGAAAATGCTAGGTTAAAGAATTTGTACATTTTATGTTTTTGTGTATATTGCCAGTCATCTGGAATTTCCCTTAGAGAATCATGTAAAGAAGAATCAGAATTTTTTTCCCTAAATCAATAGCCAGTTGTCTTATTCACTGAAAAACTGGATGGGCAACACGAACACCAGTTTTACTCTTTGCAAATTTAAGATTGGTTTTTCTCACTCATTTATCTGTGTACCTGTCCATTTCTCTTACTGAACTATAAACTCCTTTTAATGGTAGTAATGTCTGCTTTGGGCCATGCCAAGTTCCTGTCCCAGTTTGCCTATTTACTAGCTGCAAGACCAAAGACAATAAGCAGTTACAGTGGCTGTAATTTGTCTGTAAAATACTTTAGGAAAGACAATAAATGTGTGAGTGTAAATTAGTTTTAATCCATGCCTAGTTAACATTGAAGTATCCTAATCCAGATTGCATACCTGGAGGGTGCTTCATTAGCATTTGAAAGACTCTAATCAGGACTTCACTTTCTGAAGGTTGTGGGTACAAACCTTCAGCTACTGCTATCTCAATCTTCATTTGAGGGTTTTCAATGAACATAAGAACTGCTGGAAATTATATTTCATTGGTGAAATGTGCAGTGTACCAGATATGCAATTTCTTTGTACCAAACAGTACACACTTGCTTTCTTTGTACCATACAGTAACCTGGAATGAGATCATGGGGGAGAAGTCCCACAGTCTTTCAGATATTTACTAGGGAGAATCTGCTAGTTGTACAGGCCAGTTCCTACTAGGAATGCCCTGTAGGTCACTTTTTTTCACTCTTTATAAAAATGTTCAGCCAGGGGACTTCTAGTGGCTTATAACTACTGGGCCCCTTTGGGCAGCCTCTGGGCTGCATTGAAGTGAGTCACAAAACTTTGACCATGCCCCTAGTCTTCTCAAAATACTAAACTCACACCAAAAATAATAGCAGGTAGTGAAAATATTACTACGGTTTTTCGTGGGGAGGTGAAGAGATTGCCAGATCACAAAGCTTAAGAAAACTTGACTTTACACTTCTTTGTTCTCTCTCCCCAGTCTCATCCTATCACCCCTCAAGTTTTCCATTTACTATTTCTTTTCTTTCAATTTTCCCACTTTTTTTAAAAAAAATTATTTATTTATTTATTTGAGAGAGAGAGAGAGAGAGAGAGAGAGAGAGAGCACATGAGAGGGGGAGGGCCAGAGGGAGAAGCAGACTCTCCGCTGAGCAGGGAGCCCGATGTGGGACTCGATCCCGGGACTCCAGGATCATGACCTGAGCCGAAGGCCGTTGCTTAACCAACTGAGCCACCCAGGCGCCCAACTGAGCCACCCAGGCGCCCTCAATTTTCCCACTTTTATAAGGCTTTTAAAGTCCCACTTATTTATAGTCTACACCCTTGCAGCACAGCAAAATTATTGCTCATATATGTCCCTTGGCACCATAGAGCTTTTCTTGTTATAGAGGGGGAGATTGGATCCATTCCATTTATAAACTCTGAGGATGGTGCATTCCTCACCCAGGGCGTGTTTTCCTAGAATTCTGCTTCGTGACTGCTTGGCCCACCACAATGCTCACTTATGTTGCCTCCACACATCTCTGAGCAACTAAAGCCTTTTAGCAGTGTTGAAACAGAGTAAGGCTTTTACCCCTGTACTGCAGGGGTGAGTCCCGGGGAGAGAAAGTATTCCCCAGAGCATATTTGAGTCTGCATTTCATTTCCTTTAGAGTGGTGTCAGCAAATAATACCAAGTTGTGAAAAAGACATTCTGGATCATGTTTACAGGGCCCTTGGATGTACTTACTGTTTTAGAGGTCTGAGCTTAACTATTGTTAAAATCTTTTGATTAGCACGCAGAGGCCATGCCACGTTAGGCCTGCCCTAGTGCTGGTCTATAAAGAGCTGACCGAGAGCTCCGAATGCTCCCTCTGTGACTCCTGTGGTATGCTTTAACACTTCAGCTTCCACGTTTCACATGCATGCTGTTCACAGTAAGTTTTCAGTGCTTCTCATACAGTGCCTTATGGTTTGCATTTTAATTATGCTCACTACCTTCTTTGACCACTTAGGTTATTTTTGATCCTCTTAATCCTTCAAGGTGGATAGTATATAACATGGAGAGGCAGTATTGTCTAGTGGTAAGGGTATAGGGAGATAACTGATTTGGGCACTAGCCAACTCTGTACATTTTGGTAATTACAAACCCCTTCTAGATCTTAGTTGCCTCACTTGCAAAATGAATACAACAACAATACTTATCGGATGGCTGTGAAATACAGATGAGAGAATATATATGAATGTCTGGTAAGTAATTTAATAAATATTAGTTATCCTTCTCATCATCCAAGATTATAGAGTTTGAAAGCGGAGAACTTGGGATTCAAAACTAGACTTAACTTTAAAATTTATGAATGATTATGTTTTAAAACAAAGATAACAGGTGATCAGGGCTCACATTTATACTGAGTACTAAAAATACTTGTTCAGTACTGTTCTAAGTACTCATATATATTAACTGCCTTTTTTTTTTTTTTCCTTGTACAAGTCATCCTTTATTGGGTGTTAATTCTCAATTAGGATATGAAAGGATTCAAGGGTGCCAGGGAAAGGTCATGGTCAGGAACACAGAATGTGCCTCCAAAGTGGGCCCACTTCAGTGGTACTTGTGTAGCCCCTCATGTTTGAGTTCCTTGTAACTACAACAGTAGCTGCCAGCACCATAGAAATCCCAGCAATGTCCCCTTTCTTCACATTGACATACTTGTTGTAATACAGGTAGTAACCTCTTTGAAACAGTCCAGCAGTGCCCTTAGGGGCAAAATCCTGCATCAGTATCCATCTTGTCAGATCTCCTAGTTGGACATCCAGGAGCTTCTTCTCCTTCCCTGGTATGGATGATGCCATCTTGATGATGGGGAATTCATGGGACATGTGTTTGCTCCAAAGCTGATGACCTTCAGGGAAGGACAATTTTGAGTACAGTTATGGGTCAGGTAACCAGATTACTCTCTGACTTAGCTTCAAAGCTAATGCCTAACTAGGAAGTAGGAGCCATAAAAAAACAGTAATAATTCTCATTTATTATGGCTCCATATGAATTATTTATGACAGTTATTTTAAGTAGGTATTATGTTTATACCCACTTTTCAGATGAGAAATCTGAAGTACAGAGAAAATATGTGCTTGTTATCATCACAAAGCTGGTAATAATGGAGTGAGGGTGTAAATCCCACCACATAGACTCTAGGGCTCACTTCGCTTCTGTGGATGTGATCTTGGTCCAGTGAAGCTACATAGACCATGGCAGGAGGCACTGAAGCAGCCACACCTCAAGGGATGCTGCTTTTCTAAGCAACACCCTGGGAATTTTCTGAAAGAGCCAGGATTTGACCTGGAAGTGGGGAAGTTTTGCACACTCTGAGATTTTATCAGTAAGAGAAGTAACTAGATAGATAAAGTGATGTCACTGCTCCTCTTCTGTCCCAAGAGAGTGCGGCATGAGGAAACACTCACTGGAGAAGAAATGATGGAGTCAGAATCTCCTAGTGGAGGATCACACATTTGTTTCTCTGTCTGGCCGAGAAAGCCATGGCATCGATAAATGAAGTGCTTTGAGGAATGCATGTTCTTGTAATTTGTTCTAATTTGAGTGAGAACAATTTTCTGAGAGTAGAAAAGCCATAACAGAATTTCTGCTACCCTCTGTAAATGGGAAATGGTAATAATTCAGTCATGTGGCTGGAGGATCATGTTCTTTTCTCAGGACTCTATTCTGACTTAAGTGAGGGCACTGCTTAATTATTAAGATAATGTCAGACCGGGGCACCTGGGTGGCTCAGTCGTTAAGCGTCTGCCTTCGGCTCTGGTCATGATCCTAGGGTCCTGAGATCAAGCCCCACTTTGGGCTTCCTGCTCAGCAGGAAGCCTGCTTCTCCCTCTCCCACTCTCCCTGCTTGTGTTCCTGCTCTCACTGTTACTCTCTCTGTCAAATAAAAAAAAAAAGAAAATGTCAGACCAACAAGTCAGCCAGCCCTAGCATGGCCATTAATAATTCTATCAGAAAATTGATAGATCATGACCGGAAATCATTTGCTCCTTACGATTTCACATCAAATAAACCTTTGCCCACCAGGTGTTTTAAATAATATAGTTTAGCTCCAGGACCTACATACAATGTTTTCTTTATGCTAAATTAGTTTGCTTAAGAAAGGTCTCCAAGACAGGTAAAGTGAAAAGCATTGCTCCTAAGAATCTAACCAACACAAACATTTAAAACCCAATAAAACTATATTTGGCTAAGAGAGTGAATGGGATCTCATTATTCTAGTGAAAGTTTAGTTTGTATTTTATTTCATTTAGCTTCGTCTTTCTGTGAGTCATAAATAAGAAATGCCAGGTAATAAATACAGTGTACAAAATGCATTTTAATAATCCTAAAGGGTTTCATTACTCTGGCTATAATCTGGAAATGTAAATTATGGCTGATACAATAGCCTTCATTTATTGACTTCAGAGGTTTAGGTTTTGCTGCTGTAAATGCTATAGGATTATGCTAACTATTTACAGAATAAATTAATTTGGTGTGGTCCAATGGAATTTCCTTGCTTTTGAATATCTAGAAGATAGTATCAGAATCTTCAAGGGATATATCATGATATATAATATTGTATGGTTTTTAATTTTTTTTGAAAATGAAAACAATCCATACTTCAAGGTAATAAATCGGAAAGTTACCCAAGAGAAATCAAACAGCTGTTTTCAATAATGCAGGTAAATTCCAGTCATGGGAAAATCTTTGTGACTGCCTGAGCTGTTGGAAAAGTCTTATGCATGGAACAGGCCTTGGGACTAGCAGAAAAATCCATTATATAATTTGTGCCCAATCCATTTTTCTTTTTTTGTTTTGTTTTCTGTTATCCGTATTTCCCTTCCATTCCAATGAGTCTAGAATTTCAGATAGTTAGTGCTCCCTGCAGGAATAAACTATACCCCCATGTATTTTTACTAATACCTTACTGTAGATTTGGAATGTTCTTTCTAAAATTCCACGTAGCCACACCCTCCTTCAAGTCCTAGACCAGAGGCCACCTTTTCCATGCAGCACTTTAGCTCAATGATTGGCCCCTTCTCTGAAAGGTCTTCCTAAATGGTTTATTTACATTTATACATAACAGACATTATGTAAATCTTTTACTCATACCTCACATAATTCTTATCTCAGACTGTAATTTCTGTGAGGACAAGGATCTTGTCTTAAACTTGTGTTTCCCAAATTGCTCAGTACAGTGCTTTATATGCATTTGGGATTCAATGAATATTTGAATAATTGAACACTGAATAAAACGAGTGGGTTTCTAACAAACTGGTTTAGTCTAGCAGATCATTTGTTCACAGCTGAGCAGCTTCTGGATTTGCTACTGTAAATGCCCTAGGATTATGCCAGCTATTAATGGACTAAATTAACATTGGAAATAGGTTGCTGTGCTTTTGAAAGGGTATCATATAGTATTCTTGGAATTGCTTACTAATGGCTGTGCCTTATATTTTTAGTATATGTTACACTCCTTTTCTAAAAAGATAATATATGTGTGTGGGTGGATGGCTTTTTTTCCCCCAGGGCAGATTAGTAACTTTTATTATTCCTTATCTCATTTCACAGTACTCTGCTTCAACCCAAGAGGACTAGAGTCTAGTTTTGCCTCTTCATTGGAAAAGGGTAGAGATTGTTATAAATACAGAGCTATATCCATGCATCATGGTTGTCAGTGCTTTTTCCAGTGATGCTATTCTTTTCTCTTAGAATGCTGTTCACTATCCACATTGATCCAAGTCCACCATTTTATTTATGAACCAGCTCAGAAGTTACCTCTGCCTAAATGCATTGCCTGACCAATTCCAATTCAGTCTGATTACCTATATACACAAAGCTCCTTCAGGATTTATGTATATCATGTATACTATATTATTTCAACATTCATAAATCTACTATTCATTCAGCAAATATTTACTACATTTAAGTCCTCTGTTAGGTAATGTGAAATTGTAAAGGTGCCTCAAACACATCATGTCCTCAAGAAATGTGCAACTTAGGAGAGATTACAAACACCTAGTAGTAGTTTGTAATGGATACCACAGGTAGTAATAAGTGCCACAAAAGAGGTACAGATGAAAGAATACAGGTGCCTAGAGGATAGAGAACCCACTTTAAATTGAGGTTTCTGGAATTAGGTTGTAATTTGAATGGAGCCTTAATAGGCCAACAGAATGCAAACACCTGCTAACTTATTGCTTGTGATATTTCCATTATAGGCTAGATACCAGGTCCACATAAGTAGCATTAGCTTTCTTTCTTGCTCAAGTCTTCTGTGAGGAATTAGCAAGTCTTTGCAATTTCCCCAAGAAAATCCACTCCACAGAGAATGTCTGAGAAATGAAGATTATAACCAACAGTCACATAGGAAAGAAGAAGGTGGGTTTTACATTTTGCATTCAAACAACGTCTTTTAACCCCTCCATCCCACCCCTTCCATTTGTCTATTTCCCCTTTCTCTGTTTGGAAGCAGGAGATTTCCTTCTCAGGAAGCGTTCCCCTTTGATGATGTGAGAGCCTTGCCTTGCTGGCTCTGGCTTCCCGCCCTTGCATCTGTGGGTGCTTTCCCCTGATGCTTTCCCCTGTCTCCCCTTCTCATGAAGCACCACTGATACCCTTTAAATGGGGATCCCACCCACTGCTTAATACTAAATTTGTTAAAGAGTCAGGGTTCATTCAACTATTACTAGCATCCATCCTCCTTCAAATTCAATGAGAGATTTATAAATAAGGGAATTTTGGTCATCACAATTATTTTATGTGTGCATGTTCCATCTCTCATTTGCATTCTGACTCCTTCAGGGGGTGAACCACATTTTTTGATTCTTTGGTTGCTCTATTTTCTTCTTTTCTGGCACCGGGCATGGTGCACTCCACAGAGTAGGCTGGAAGGAGAAGCAAAGCTTCTGACTTAACCATGCAGGGCCACGGTGCTCAGCACCACTCTGCCAGGTGAAGGAGCAGCTGCAACTAACTTGTATTTCTGCCATTGACTTAATAACTGGGGTCTAGTTTCCCAGGAATAGGGTTTGCTTCTGCTGACTTAGGAGACTCTTGGAAGCAGAAGCTTCATCTGGCACTGGAGTGTGGAACAAGGCTTGAGTGAGAAGTTGACACTTTGCCTCCCTGGGTATTATTAGGAAAGAACTGGAAACTAAGGAAGGTGAGGTAAGGACATGTTCATCTCTGTCCCTAAGATGTCATCCAATATTAGCCATGGCTAATATTTATTAAGACAATTTGACCCTTCCAGATCCAAAAAGAAAGCATTGTGACAAATCCTATTCATTAATTCCAGTGGTGCACGCTGACATGTGACACGCGAGTAGTCCCACCATCCCTGTCAGAATTTATTTCCATATGTTTTATGGACATAATAAATGTACATATGGCTTGTTTCTCTCTTTACGGTCTAATTGCTATAAATAGCCTACAGCTCTTTTAACTCTATTGAACCATCATGTATTACAAGATTGTTTATTCTTCTGAAGAAACACATGGCATTAAAAAAAATTCTGGAAATGAGAGTCCAGCATTCAGTGAAAAGAATATTGTAAATATATCCTATGCATAACATTAGCAACATATAAAAAACATGTAGTTTGGTGTCTAGCTACATAGGGAAAAGAAAATGTTTACTAGTTGATATTTATTCCTAGATTAAAACATATTTGAATGTTAAAGGCAAAATTAAAACCACTGAAACTAGGTCTGCTACTCATAATCAGAAGAAACTATAGGAAATACTCTTTAAAAACTGTTTATTTTTACACTTGTTAGGATGCAGTTATGGGAGGGCTGAGGGCAGCTCTAGGGCTTTAGCTCCCAGAAACAGACAAGCAAACAAAAATTGAAAAAAATTTAAAAAAGAACAAGTGAACAAGGGGACGGTGGCTTAAGGGTAGAATTATTTAAGAGGCTAATTAAAAAAACACAAATAGAAACATGACCCAGTTAGTTAAAAGTCTCTGAGCTGTGTGTCAGGCATATTTTGGATGTATAACGATACAATGTAGAGCCAAAGGGTTCTTAGTGGTCATCAAGTACAAGTACCAATGTCCAGAGATACAATATAAAAGCTAATTATTGACAAAGCTGAGTCTAATATTTATCCATTCTTACTACTAACCCAGTGTTCTGTTGGTCCTCGCTCTCCAACATCCATTTTAGCATCTCTAAAGGGAGCCATTTTTGGAACAGTGATTTTTGGTTTTGCCTTGTTGCTAGTAAATTTTTCCTGCCTATAAGAACTCAAAATTCTCTGTCTGTTAAATCATTATAGTCTGTTTTCCCCCTCTTTTACACAACTGGCACTCATATGCTTGTGTGGAAAGTCATGTCAGGGTTGAAGTATCACTACCTAGACTTTGGCTTGAGGACTCAGGAGTACTCAAATCCAGCCCTGGACCAGTCAGCTCTCCTGCCTGTGGAATTTCTGAGGAGATGTACAGGAAATGAGAACACAGAACAACTTTGTTCTAAGCTTGGCTTCTTCCCAAAACACTATTGAAAAGCCCAAATAATTTGGTCCAAAGGCATAAGGAGAACCTTACTCTCTCCCTTGCCCCAAATCCAAATCTTACTAGGGAACAGGAGTTGGAGGAGAAAAGAGTGCCAGAGCATGAGCAAGGAAGAATTGGAGTGGGGCATTTTTGGGCATCAGGATGGCCCTGTTTGTTTTTTCCATTCATGCTCCTGGAAGACCATCATAGAATACAAAGAAAGGAGTCCAGGCTGGTGTTCTTGCATCCGCTCCTGGGGAATTGACTGCATTGATGGCTTGGAGGCATGAAGAGCAAAGAGCCACATATAAGTAGTAACCTTTAAAACCACAGTGTTAATGCTTTCTAGCAACTATTCCTCAGTCAGGGTTGTATCATCTTACTAGTCAGTCTAGTATTGCCTTTTATGAGGACAGAGAGACATGTGGTAGAGGAACTGAGAATAACCTCTGCCTTCATTTTGAAGGTGGCCATTATTGTTTTTCCTATGTTTTGCTTTCCTGGCTTAAATGCCCGCAGTTACCTGATGTGATCTCCACATCTTTCCTCATCCTGGCCATCCTCTCTGCAACGTGCTTCCTTTGTCAGTGTCCCCAGAACATTGTGAGAATAAAAAGACCAGTGCACATGAAATGAAACTATTCCTTACCTTATTCTAGACCTGGTGGAAAAAGAATTATTAGAATTTCTATTTCTATTTATTTTATTCTTTATATTTTTATCTCACATTTCTAATTGCTAATTTTTGTATTCTTACTATGATCCATAAATATATAGCTTAGTTGTTCATATGTACATTTATAAGTGAAGAAATGTACATATTTAGGGATATGTTAAAAAATATTCTACTGATGGCATGAATGATTAGACAAATGTTAAATACTACTCATCTAAATTCTATTTTTTTATAAACAGTGCACTGTCAAGGGTGGTATTGGATGTATTAGCAACTCATTATTTATTGGAAGCCTGGAATTAAACCTGATCCTTTCCTACCCATGATCAACATTCTCTAGGCATAGAAGTTCTTTTGATATTCTTTTATGCGCTCTCTTCTCAGTCTTTATTCCCATGGTGTTAGTTTAGGCCTCCATCTTAGCCTTTCTAGACTTTTGCCAGAGTCTCCCAAATGCTTTCTCTAGTTTGCCCCCTTTAAATATATCCTCCATGAGCCATTGCTTTGCTCAAAGTCCATCATTAACTTCCCAGTGCTTTTCAAGAAGAGTTCAGATTCTTTAATAAGCTCTTGACTATATTTTCTGCCTCCCCATCATTTCTACCTCAGAAATTCCATGCTCTGGAAATACTGTGTTACTGGTAATATGTCTAAGTTGTGTCATGCCTCTGTCCTTGCCCATTCTATTCCCTCTGCCTGGAATGCACTCCTAATCTTTCTTTACCTGCCCAACATGGGCATGTCCTTTAAGACCAAATTCAGGGTATCCTCTTCATCAGAAACTCTCCCTTTAACCATTAGATTTGAAATAACTGTTCTCCCTTCATCTCCAGTATTAGCTGTACTAAAAGTCCAGAAATTTCTACATTATATAAAATTTGTCTACTAATGTATTTGTAAATAGACTGCAAGTTTCTTGAAAGTAGAGACCGTATCTTATTTATCTGTGTCTGTCTAGCATAGTATTTAGCAGCCAGGTTGGATCTAACTGGTAAGTGAGGTAATAAGCAATGAAAATACTTGACTTTGCAAGTTTTCATACCTTTTTCACATACCACTGTTAAGTTGGTTCCCATAAATTTATGGACTCTAAATGTAAGATATTTATATTTACTCTACTTTTTTTAATCATTCAGGTTCTTAAAAATAATTCTGTCATTATTCCTCCAGTTATGACAAAAGCAAATTGAAAAAGCATACCGTGACTTCATACAAACTGTTTTTATAGAAATAAGTACAGTGTCAGGAATGGATAGAGGTCAGTTATTTGCTGTTGGAAACCTCTCCTCATATTACTGTGGATTCATTGATGAACAAACACCCTTTGGGTCCACCTAACTGTACTATCTCCTCATTCACATTTACAGTTTTATTTATAAGGATTTCATTCATTCTTTTATTCATCAATAACCATTTATTAAGCATCTACAGCTAATGTGCCAGACACTATTCTAGGCCCTATAGCTATAGCAAGGAACAAAATCAAGTCACTGCTTTCATGGTTTATATTCTAAGAGCAAAAACAAATTAATGTGTTTTATTAAATGAGAAAAATTAAGCAAGGAGAGGTGAGTGAGTGGTCTTTTATATAGGGCAGTCAGGGAAAACTTTTTTATTTATTTTTTTAAAGATTTTATTTATTTGAGAGAGAGAAAATGAACGGGGCGAGGGGGGCAGAGGGAGAGGAAGAAACAGACTCCCTGCTGAGCAGGGAGCCCGATGCTGGGCTCGATCCCAGGACCCTGAGATCATGACCTGAACCAAAGGCAGATGCTTAACTGACTGAGCCACCCAGGCACCCCAGGGAAAACTTCTTTTAAGTAAAGATGTGAATGAGATGAGGAACCAGCCATCTGAATTGCTCCTGGAAGCATTTTCTGTGTGAAGACCCTGGGAAGATAGACTCACAAGAAGGCTTTGAGACTTTGACAGAATAAGACTTTCTCATAAATAAGGACAATATATTGATGTCCATTTAATTTTACATTTAGTATATAAATCTTATAGTGAATGCTCTCTTATTAACATCACAGTGATCTTTCTCCTTCTCAACTTGTATGTTTCCTTAAACAAGGTGTACCGTTCTGTTGCAATAATGTGAAAACTTCATTCCTCTGAATCTATGGGGAAGGAATTTCCATTTGATTCTTGACATCATGCTCTATCCCTATTTTAAAAAAACAACAACAACACAATATTTGTGTTAACATATACATTCCCTTTTTTTAATGCCTCACAGTGTGTGCGTAGATTTCTGAGCATTGGATGTCATGTGCATTATTCTGGGTTCTTTTTCCTGTTGTTTCCTCCAGAGAATCATTAGCTTCCTTCTCCATGATCAGTTTTTCTTTCTCTGACCAACCTTCTTTTCTTACACAGTGCTTAGTTTTACCATTTTTATCTGGACTTTTTCTTCCCTCTTCTCTTGAAACTTCATTGGAAAGCTTTCTTGAACAGGTCCATTGAAATATTTTATTTACATGCTTGCTTTTTTTGTTGTTCAAATGTCAGCATCTTAAGGAAAGAAAGACAACTTAAATGAATGTTTTAAAGTATATGTGTGAAGAGAAGACTCATTTCATTGTGTCAGTCCTGATTAGAGTGAGAATATTGAAGGAGGTCTAAATCAGCATAAAAACATTCTTACCACTGTGCAAGTAGAAGTGTGCCCATTAAAAGAAATAGCAGAAGAGGAAATGACCTATAATTTGCCACACGCTGAGATGTTTATAACAGTTATATTAATAATTTCTCAAACTCAGAAGCAACCAGGATATCCTTCAGCAAGTGAATGGATAAATAAACTGTGGTACATCCAGACCATGGAATGAGCCATCAAGCCATGGAAAGAGATTGAGGAAACTTAATGCATGTTGTTAAGTGAGAAGGCAATCTGAAAAGGCTACATTTTGTATGATTCCAACTATATGACATTCTGGAGAAGGCAAAACTATGGAGACAATAAAAGATCAGTGGTTGCCAGGGGTTGAGGGGAGTGGAGATGAAAAGTCAGAGAACAGATCATTTTTAGGGCAGTGACAATATTTTTATGATATTGCAATGATCGATATATGTCATTATGTTTGTCCAGACCCATAGAATGTACAACACCAAACATGGACCCTAAGGCAAACTTTGGACTCTGGGTGATAATGATGTGTCAGTATAGGTCCATCCTTTGTAACAAATGTGCTGTTCTCATAAGTAATGTTGATAATGAGGGAGGCCATGTGTGTATGGAGGCAAGGGGTCTGTGGGAAATCTCTGTATCTTACTCTCAATTTTGTTGTGAACCTAAACCACTCTAAAAAAAGTCTCTTAAAAAAAAAAAAGACATTTGTAAGGTCTGCATGTATGTACTGAGAGTAATATTTCTCACTGGGATTGTGTGGCTATCCATGTTTGCCTGTGGAAATGGTTTACAGCTGGATGGGTATAGGGTTATTGGCTAAGAGTCTGGACTTCATGGCCAGGCTGCTTGGGTTTAAGTCTCCGTTGTCTCACTTACTATTATTAGGATGTGACCTTGGAAATAAATAACCTAAATTATTTTACCTCTCCATGTCTCAGTTTCCTCATCAATAAGATGGACTTAATAATAACAGTAACAGACTTCTGATCATTCAATGAGTTATATGCAAAAGTGGTTAGAGTAGTGTCTGGCAAGGGGAAGCATTATCATTATCATTACTTTTTGTATTTGTATTGCTATATAAGTATGTAATAGGCAATAGGCTAGTCTTTCAAAGTAAGGTTATCTGTGACTTGGTGAGGAGCATGCAGGGTAGAATTTTAATGGATGATTAGTCAGTTTAGGAAAAACCAAGAAACTCAAGAAATAAAGCCAGCAGGTGATATACATGGAACTCCAGAATAAAAATGATACTTACTGTTTCTTTAAAGAGTTTAGTAACTGAGCTTGTTCTCCACTGCTAAATAATGAATTCTCAAATTTTGTAACTGGCTGCTTGCCCTAATCAAGGATTTGGAAAAGTAGGGAAAGGACAGCTGGTTGGTTGCTAAATAAAACTATTTGCAAATACTTTATTTTTCTTTTACATACACACATATGTGCTTTTTACCTGGCAGAAGCTCTGAGGTTGTTCCCCTTCTTTTAATTCAATGTAGAAACCAATCCAAATGTAAGTATAGCAGAGAGAGAGAGAGAGAGAATGTCAGTTACCCAATGATGCCAAAAATAAGGAGTAATAAGGCTACAGAATTCAAAGAATCTGAAGCATTTAGCCATTTTAGGAGGACCTGGTAAGAGGCTGATTTAGAATTTCCATGCAAAGGGTCCTTGTGCAGTAGGACTTGTTTCATTGGCTGGGTTCATATTCATCTGAAACCAGGTTTTAGGGCAGCCTGGAAACATGCACAGCCAGGCTGTTAAGGGTATTTCCATAGCATGGAAGGGACTCACAGATTGCTCTGTGTTCTTGGAAAGTTTTGTAACTCCAGGCTGTTGGCTGGGTTAGGCAACTTGTTCATGGGCCTGTAGATAGGACAGGCCCATACTCTGTTCTCCTGAAAGCCAAGAAAATTCTGAAAACAGGAGGTTTTTCCATAACTCATTTGGGAGTAGAACTTGATTGTACTCACATAAGGTTATTCATTATCTTTACTTGGTGTGTGTATTAGTTTGATAGGGCTGCCATAACAAAGAACCACGGGCTTTAACAACAGAAATTGTTTGCCTTACAGTTCTGGAGGCAGGAGGTCTGAGATCAAAGTGTCAGAAAGGTTAGTTTCTTTGGAGGCCTCTCTTCTTGGCTAGTAGATGGTCTTCTCTTCCTTGTCTTTACGTGGTCTTCCTTTTGTGCCTGTGTCTTAATTTCCTGTTCTTATAAGGATACCATTCACATTGGATTAGGCCCACACTAATGGCCTCATTTTAACTCAGTTACCTCTTTAAAAACTCTGTCTCCAACTACAATTATATTCTGAGTTACTGAGTGTTAGGACTTCAACATTTGAATGGGGGTGTAGAGACACAATTCAGTCCACTACAGTGTGAATATCAGTGTGTTTCTTGCAGAAATATTACTGTGTTTGATTGTGAACTGCTACCTTAGACTCCATTGGGGGTGTGATATTTTATGTCACCTTTCTAACATGCCCTGAATTCTGAACCTCAAAACACATCTTCCCATAAGGGTTTCAGAAAAGTGGTTGTAGACCTTTAATAGTTGGAGTAAGATTCCAGTCAAGGCAAGGCCCCTCCCTGCTCTTGCCCACAGTGCTAGACCATAAAATGAGAGAATGAGAATTTCCAAAGGTCCATACACCCTTAAAATCTCACTGATTTTATGACAATGAGCAGAGATGATTTTTAAATAAATCTTACATCCTCAAAATTACTAACATACTTTGATTCTTCTAATTGTGCCT
Organism: Mirounga leonina; assembly: GCF_011800145.1. Lineage (NCBI taxonomy): Eukaryota > Metazoa > Chordata > Mammalia > Carnivora > Phocidae > Mirounga > Mirounga leonina. Next base: position 78,669,849 of record NW_023270377.1, on the reverse strand, counting down.
GTCTCATGGGGAGACTCTCAAGATAGGGCTGTGTCATATGGCCACAAAAATAGTTTTGGGCTATTTAGGCAGGGAATTCGGGACTCCTAAGTGCCTGGGACATCTTCTAGAAGTGTGGAGTTGGCGTGCGTGGGTCCTGACACCTCTCTTGCTCTGTGAGGAGGGGTGGGGCTGGAGGAGGGCCAGAATGGGGCCTTCTGGAGCATAGATCAAAGGTACCATTGATGACAGCTAGGAAGGGCTTCATTTTAGGGGCTGAATGAGGAAGACAACCTAAGAAATCCCACTGGGTAAGAAATAGGTTCACTTGTAAAGCCTATGAGGCATGAAGTGCTGTTTCCCTGTTTTCCATCTTTGCTGAGGGAGAGTTCCCTGCCCTTGAGAAACAGTCCTCAGGAGATACGAGAAGGGCAAAAATGCTCTGCTGTTTCCAAGTCAACAGAGAGTTCTAAATAGTACATTCAAAGCTCTTGAGATTTATTTTAGTAAACTTTGAAGAGCTGGGTAATGCCATGTGAGCCCAAAGCTTTTAGGTCTTTGAGGGGGAAAACTGCCTCTTAAAACTGCCAATATGTGGTATAACACTTGATAAGTATGTTTTGATACCAAATGTTTCATTAAAAATAAAATCTAAGAAGGAATACCTAGGAGAATGGTGCTTACTTGTGTTTGATGTGGTTTTTTTTTTTTAGCAAACTGAGATAAAAGAAATGTTTCACCCAGTTTTTAAAAGACTTCTGGGTTCTGGTGGTTTCATTGTGTTGGGAATTTTTAGGTACTCTCCAAACCACATGGTCGGGTGGCTTACAGGAGGGTCACATGTGAAAGACTTTGAGTCTTAAGATAAAGTATGGTGCTATCCAGACTGATGTCTTATTTTCTCTAGGCTTGAGTTTTTGGTTATTGGGCAGCACTTAGCAATTGAAAATAAGACCACCAAATTTCCAAGATCAAGGCTGAAGGTCTTGGAGGGTCAGAACAAATGAACTTTTCTGGTCTCAAGAATGGGCACATCCCCCTTAGGTGGGTGAAGACCATGAGTCATTTCATAGATTGTAGTAGATGATGACCAGGACTTGATTGAGGTTACTTTTGCTTCTTTTTACTGTGGGATGAGCACACGGGCAGTATGTGTGTGAATAAGGACATGAGTGGACAATCCTTCAGTTGCTCATGAAGAATTACTCAGGATTCAGTGGTCAGTGCAGAGGAATCTTGCACAGGAGAAAAACCCAGAACCAAGGGTTAGCTGCAGTTTATACATTAGTTCCCAAGAATCTACCCAGTTTCTAGTAAGGAAATTTGCTGGGCCACACTTCTATATTCTGTTTCTCACAGAGTCATCAGTCCAGCAACAGGTTTGGTCACAACACCCCTTCTTTTTTGTCATGGCAGCACCATGATAGTGAGGGTGAGACAAACAAAGTAGACCTTTAGCAAGTGTGGATTTTATTCAAAGATGACCCCGAGTGTCCTCAGGTCTCTATATCTGACTTCATGGAGGCCTCCAGGAAACACCTGTCCTTCTAAGTCCTACTATGTTCAGAGCTGAGTTTGATTTCTTCATCTAGGGCAAACTAATTCAAACATTGACAAAAGAGCAGTGCTCTTCTGCTGTCTTTTTTTGCATCACACTGGATTGGAAGTTGGATTGATTTATCCATGAACCAAAAAGGGCACTTAGTGGACTGTGGGCATTTATATAAGTGTGTCTTTGAACCCAAAAAGGGTTTCAGTTCTCAGTAACTTTAAATGGGGGTGGAGCCAAAGTCTATGATACTGAACAACCACAATGCAATTAAGTAGTCAAGATATATATATATATATATATAAACTGACATTATGGTGCCGAAAAATATGGGACATGTGAATGGCATACAATAGGTGATAGGAAGGTTTTAGAGGGGAAGAGAAGGCTGAGAACTGGAGTTGTTGAGTTTGGAACTGCTGAAGTCTGAGTAAGTATTGCAGTGAGGGGGGTGATGAGGGGTGCGGGGAGAGGACAAGGGAAGGGGAAGAGCCCTTGAACAAAATAGCATGGACCAAGGTGGGAGGTTGAACTGAATAGTGCTTATTAGGGACCAGTGATTGACCAATCAGACTGTAGAAGTCTTTATCATTAGAACTCTGTGATATAGTCAGCTCCCCTTCAGACACAGTGAGATACTGTTGATTTATTTTTTTGAAGTATTTTCAAGCAGTTTTCCTTCTCTAAAATTTTTATAACTAGAACCCCCATCAGTGGGTTCTGGGTCATAACTACCTCCCCTGACCCTAGGATCAGTCAACATTCATGCCTCCACTGCAGAAGAATGGATCCCACTGACTCTTGTGTTGTTTACCCAATTTCTGCTATAGCCTGTGATCCATGCCAGCCCGGAGGGCTACCTTTGGAAGGCAGCCCCCTGAGAGAGAGCCCTGCCAGCAGCCAGTCCCATATTCCATATGGTGAGAAGGGAAGAAGGAGAGAGGGGAGGGAGGGAGGCAGAGAGAGAGACTTGTTCTAATTTCATTCTTTCATATAGCATTCTTTACATGAAATAACTTTTTCTCTGAAATAGGTTATTTGCCCTAAAAAGCACATTTCTTTGGTTATCTAAGTGGGTAATTGGATTTATATGAAGGCTTTGTAGTTCAGAGTGATAAGTATAGTAACACTTTATCTGATCCCCAGTGTGTAATTGTGTGGGGGCAGCAATGCCTCCTTGTGAAGAATAACTTTGTAGTTTCCCTTGGGAAGAAATGCATCCCTAAATGGGTTAATTCAGCCTAGCTACGTTATCTTTTTAATGTTAGAGTAAACAGCTTTGGCTTCTGTGTCCTAAAAAGCTTCTTTCAAGTGTACCATACATCTAAATAGCCTCCTGGATTTATTGTTTATTCAGCTGAAAATCAAAATGTTATTGGCAACTGAATGAACTCAAATCTAATGAAACAAGACACTTCTTTATTGGTGGAAGCTTTATCTAATTGGAGTATGTGCTATGGCCCTCATACTTAAAGGAATATTGTAGAAAATACTATAAAGCACATGTAGAGAGAGAGCATGGGAAGTTTCCTGAAGGGTCAAAACTCCTGTTCATGTTGTATATCTAGATTCTTCACAAAGACTTACTGACTACTGTTCTCTCCTGTTCCCAGTGACTATGGAGCTTTGCCTCTTAAATAACCACAGTTATTTTCTATGCCCGAGCTGTCTTGGTGAGGCAAAGATCAGTGTTTAGTGTGGAAGTTTCTGACAAGACAACTTAGTAGCCATCGAGGTATATCCTCCTGATCTGTATAGGAGGATGGGGCAGTGTTGGATTAATTTGGATACCAAGGGCTGATCTACCTCAAAAGGAATGAGAAATTTTCCCATATCTGTAACCCATATTTCTAAGAAGGATGAAGTGCAGAGACTTGACCTTATGTACACCCATCTCTCCCATTACCCTTCAGAACATGATCTGGGCCTTGGTGATCTTCCTATCCAGAGTAGACCTCAATGCTAAAAATCTCAGTAACACTCTTACCTTCACTATTGATCTCCCTGACCTCCAGACCTTCTGCTCTTCTCACCAGCTACAAAGGATGCTGGCAAACAGCCGCACACACCGCTAATAGTTCTACCTTGTCACTTTGTGGGCTTTGTTTTTTTTCCTTTTTGTTCAAGGGCTGCTGGCAATCCACAGAGTAAGTCACAAAACTAATCCCAGGGCTTTAAATGAAATGTATTTAGCTACCGCAGTGGGGCCTTCCATGCTGCTTGGCAGTGCTTTTGCTTTCTCTTTTTAGTCCTCTCTCACATTCTGCTGAGTCCTGGTTCTAAACTGTCTTGCCTTCTGCAGGCTCTCTGAGCCTGGTCATCATCCTCATCATCCTCTGACTCTAGAGTTATCTGGGGCCTACTTTACTGTCGTGAGTGAGAGAACCTTCTCTTCCAGTATTCTCAGTATTTTCAACCATTTTCCACTCTTGTCCTCTAATCCCAGGGAAAGAGGCATCCTTCTGCTTCATCACTGGTCTCAATCTCATTGCCTTCTGCTTCTGCTGGGATCTGGCTCTGCTGGTTATTCCCTTTAAATTTTAGTCCAGTATGTTCTCTAGAGTTACTGAGCATCCCCCTCCATTTGACAAACATGCTCAAGTTGCCATCAACTAAAAACAGACACACAAACTGAAGGAACAAGTAGTCAAAAAGCAAACTCCCCTGGATCCCTTGACTCTGATACCATCTCTTCATTTTGCTTTTGCTAACAAACATCTTAGTTTGCACCTGCCATCTTCACCTCTTTGACACTCACAAACTCCCTGGGATCTAGCTTCCAACCTCAGTATTCTGATCAGACTGGTCTCTTTGTGATCACTGACATCTTATAGTCTGTAACTCAAATTACTTCCTCTGAGTTCTTGACTTCTGTACTCTCTTTGCACTGTGAGATGCCTTGGCCATCCACATTGATGTAAACTAAATGTTTGTGTCCCCCCACAATTCAAATGTTGAAGCCCTTCTAATCCCCAATGTGATGGTATTTGGAAGAGAGGCCTTTGAGAGGTAATTAGAACATAAGGGTGGAACCCTCATGAATAGGATTAGTGCCTTTAAGAGAAGAGATACCAGAGAGGAGATTGCTCCTTATCCCTCTGAGAATATAGCAAGAAGGCAGCCATCTGCTAACCAGGAAGAGTTCTCACCAAGAACCCAACCATACTGCACCTTGATCTTTTGACTTCAAGACTCTAGATCTATGAGAAATAAATGTTTGTTTTTATGGCATTTGGTTATAGCAGCCCAAACAGACTAAGATATACTTCTTAAAGTTTCAGTTGAACTTTGTGATGCTTCATGTTCCTATGCTCCTTTGGCTCTCCTTTACTGCTATTAAGACCTACCCTTTGGTCCTCTTCCTTCTTCCTAAATGAGGATGCTCCTTCTTGATCCTTCCTGTTTCTCTCTGTAGCTATCTGTAGTCTTTCTAAGAATGAAACTTCTTAAAAAATGCCTCCAAACTTTCTATCATGGCAATGATCTTTCTCAGGCCTACATCTCCAGTTGTTTGCTCATATTTTCTCCTGCAGCATGACCCATTGACTCAAACTCAATGCGATGAAAACTAAACTCCATTTTTTTTTCTCCCTATTACTACTTTAGTTCATTCTTTTATCACTGGTTATCAAGAATATAATACCTTCCTAACTGGTTACCTAACCCCCAGATCCCCTGCTCATAATTCATGCATATATGAATTCATTTTTTAATGAGATTATTTTTTGAACTTTGGCCCTGTTTAAAAACTTTCAGTAGCAGCTATTGCTTACTGAAGTAAACCCAGCCAGAACCTTGCTTTAAAGACACTCTACAATGTGGATATACCATATCTTTTCAGGCTTTTTCTTCTAAAACACTCTACAAATTCCCTATGCTGCAGATAAAACTGACAACACAAGTTTCCATGAATATGCTTTGTACATTCTTGTCTCCATTTCAACAAACTGACATACAAAAATGATAAATAATAGTTTATTTTTAAAATGGGTACCAGTGGATTCACCCTTATGATTTGAAATCATGAACTTGGAGATGCTATCTATCCCTAAACTGTCTCTCAACATAGTTAAGGAAAAAGGTGGAGTGGAGAGGTATATCTCTGATGTAAGTTGTTTGCCTTTGATTATAACCAGATTTTTTTCTATGTCTTCCCCCACCCCCAAAGAAGACTGTAAGCTCCTTGGGGACAGTATATGACTTACTCTTCCTTATATCTTCCAAAATATGAAGCACACACAATACATATTCCACATGTATTTGCTGAAAGGATATGTGGATGGTTAAAGAATGGATACTGTACATACCATCCTTTGAAACAACGTATCTATTATTTATCATGCAAGCCTGGTTTCCCATTCCCAAATGAAAACTCTGTGGTAAATATTGGAAAGCCTAGACAAATGGAAATTAAGCTGCTCCCAAATATATCTGGTGATTACAAGGCACTTTGTGATGCTTTTCCCATTTTATCTTCCAGCTTAATTTTCATCTGGAAGGCAATATTCCGCGATTGGCCCTAGCAAGTGACAGATGCCAGCTGGGGGAATTTTGCCATTTATAGCATGAGCCATTAAGCTTTTTCACAAAATTTCCAGGGTTTTTTGAGGCTGGTGATAACTACAAGGATAATGCACATTCTGTATGCCAAAAAATGTGAATTAATGAGGTAAAGGAAACGTTTATCTCTTGCAAATGACCAGAGAAGTTTTGCCAAATCTCTTCAAGTTGTCTCTTCTCTCTTGGCATTTTCTTGGAAAGATTATGTCCTGGTAATGAGAATCGTACATGATTAGAGAGATATTTATGAACTGATGCAGGCCCTACATGGCCTCAATTAGGGGTTTGGGGGATACTGAAAGTTGACATAGTCTTTGAGACACGTCTAGAATATATATTTAAATGCGATCAGTGAAAAATGTCCAACCTCTAAAGTAGGTCTACCCATCCAATACAAAGTCATGTGCTGTATATATTTGTGTGTGTAGCCAGTCACCTGGAAATGATAACCCTGTATGATATCACTGTATGATATCATAACCCTCTGCTTTTCATTCACTAGACCACTGGGTAGCGTGTGTGTGTGTTTGTGTGTGTGTGTGTGTGTGTGTGAAAGGGCAATTAAAATGCTGAAAATAAGGAAATATTCTAGAGAAAAGCCTATTCTGGTAAAAACTGACAAAAGCTGATATATTTAAAGTAAAAATCCTGGATGATTGAGGATATAGACAGTCACTCTGGGTGATTCTTACTCTTAGAATAAGAAAGAAGAGAGTTTCAGGGGTTCATGCTCTATACTTTGGATGGTTTGTATCCATATAACTACATAATAGACTCTGTACTTGGGAGTCCACATACAGTTTTCCTTATGCTCACAGTCTTCAACTTTTAACACATTCATGACAAAGTGGAAATACTTTTTGCTCTAATTTCCTAGGCCAAATAGTCTCTTATCCAGGTCAACAAATTGACCTCCACCCTAAAGGACATGGGGCAAGTGGAACTCTTTAGGTAGTTTTGTTTTGTGGTCCGTTGGATACCATCACTCCCAGGTAGCTAGAATATACTCTTTCATTCCCTTTAGGACTTGATTTTGCTTTTATCTGCCTTTTTTCTTTCTCTCTCTGTCAGATTTTCCCTTATCTCACCCTTTACCTTTCCTGCTCTTTCTTCTGCTCCCTTTGTTTTCAGCTGTATAATTCTAGATGCTTGGAAGTTAATGTGGCTTGTTAAATATTCTCTGCACAGCGCCTGGAGAAAAGTGTGCTATATATGTCATGCAAATAATGATAAGGAATCAAATTCCGCTCTGTGCTTTTGCCACTTACTGGTAATAAGTTATGTAATAATGTACTAAATGATCAATTGGTAGCCTGGTGAGGTGAATGCACTTCTCTAAGTGCCTTGTGAACACCCTGGGAGTGACTTAGGTATGGGGAAGAATAAAAACCAATAATACATGTCAGCTCTGATCCACTTGAGAATTCACATCCTGAGAAATTTCAATGGAAAAATGTAATTTCTCATCCAAAATGGCATTTGATTTGCATTCAAAGAGGGATACTTTTCTGGTCTGGTTGCTCTAGGAGGGAGTTCAAAACTCAGGAAACCTTTTATATCCTTAATTTTTGTTCATTTCCCATTGCCAGTGAATGCTTACTAAGTTCATGGCACTGCCTGAAAGGAGAACTGAATTAAGAGCAAAACTGGTCTGGCTGGTGCCTCTGAAAGCTTCTGTAGCCTGGTATCACCAAAATTGTCCCTTACCTGGAACCCAGCTAAGAGTTCCTTCAAACTGTTAATATCCCGATCTTACAACCTGCATGTACAAAAAAGAAAAACCTGCTATCTGTCATGCATCGATAATCCCAAATCCCAATATAACTCCTGCCCACAACTTGTCTACAATTTTGTTGAAAAATACGTATGCACATTTAAAAACAATGTCAGTCTATAAGAAGCTTAAGGGAATGCGTACAGAAAGACTAGGGAAAGTAAGATCTGCTACAACTATTAGAGGGAAACTCAGGGGGATGGTACGACCTGAGATTGGCCTTGAAACAAGAAGAGCTGTAGCTATGCTGGCCAGTGTGGTGTAGTGAGAAGAGAAGGGATTTGGGGGACAATTTGTCCTGGTCTGAATTCTGCATGGCTACTTACAGGCTGTGTGACCTCAGGCTAGTTGTTAAACCACTCTGCATCTCAGTTTTCCTCTGAGAAAACTGTGCTGAGATGCATAATAGGTGCTCTTTAAGTCATAGGTTGAATTGGGTGGAAGAGTGTGGAGAGAAGGCACTTTAGGTACCTGGAAGAGCTAAGCAGGTATGGACAACAAGGGAGCAGGATTGATAGGGTGGAAGAGAGGCTACTTGATTGGCTAGTGTAAAAAGTGATCTGGACAGGAGTTAAAATCAGCTTAGATTATGGGAGAAAGTAGAAAGCGTGCAAGTCAAATGTTTTTGAGTTCAGTTAACCAGAATTTGGTTAACCAGAGCACTCAATTCTCTGCTCTGATGCGATCTATTGTATGAATTGACACTCTCCTAATAATGCTTCAGGTCTCAATTTTCATGTCACCTCCTGGGAAAGGCTTACCTGATCCCACTGCATTTCAAGTGTTGCTGCCTTTCACTCAAGATGAGTGTGTTGCTTGAAGACAGGTCACATGGTGCCTATTATTTATTTATATGTGATTTATTAAACACAGAGTATGTGCTTAATAAATATTGACAGCTGGGGAAAAGGAAGGAAAAGGAAAGAAAAGGGGAAGGGAGAGAGGGTGAGGGGGAAGGAAGAGGTAACTAATGCAGATGTTGGAAGTGAGGTGATTCCAGTGTGATGAGGACAAGTGCTTTGAAAGTTGGGTGGTCAGCAGGGAGCAAGAGCTGACCTTTGGCAAATCCCTGACTTTGGCTTTTGTTTAAAACAGGCAAGGAATTTAACTTTCCAATGCCTAAGTGATTCAGAGACACTCTACAACTACCCGACAGAAGTGCATTTTCCCTAAAAGCCCTGCTCCTCTCCTTTCTGCAGCTATTTTCAACTGCTTAAGTGCAGCTGCAGAGAGAAGGGAAGTCAACAATTCCCATAGTCATTTCTTGAAAAGAGCAAGCAACCAGAGAGGACCACTTTCAGAAGTAACTATTTTGCTAAACCTCCACCCCTCAATTATACATTTATCACTGATTCTAAAATATGTTTTTCATATTTTAACATCTCTGCAATCAGGATGCATTTTTAATCCATGGCATATTGCAGTCATAAACGGTTGTGTTTTTCCTTTCTTGGTCATAAATAAAATAGTTGTGCCTCTTTTTTTTTTTTTAAGTTTTTATTTGAGAGAGAGAGAGAGTGTGTGGGGGTGGGTAGGTGCAAAGGGAGAGGGAGAATCTCAAGCAGACTCCCTACTGTGCTCAGAGCTTGATACGCAGGGCTTGATCCCAGGACCCTGAAATCATGATCTGAGCCGAAACCAAGAGTCAGACGCTCAACTGACTGAGCCACCCAGGCACCCCAATAGTTCTACTTCAAGTACATCTTAGATAAGATAAAGTGAGGGTTCAGCGAATTTAGGCTTTTTCTGAAAGTGACCCTGGGATTTGGTAACAGAGCTAGGATGAGAACCCTGATCTTATTCCCAATGTGTCACTCTGCTCCTGATTATGCTCTCTTTTCTCTCTTAATAATCCCGTATGGCAAAAACTGCATATACTTCATGGTAAAATTGCTTTTCTCTCTCAGCTACAATAAGCAAGTCCATTTTGGGATTGGGAAAAGATCACTTAGGAAACCTGAAGAATTTATGATGATCAGTGTGGGATGTAGAATCATTCAAGAAGATGCTTGCCACCAAATTAGTTCAAAGGGACTCAGTTCCACCCCTGTGAAACCAGGGGATGCAGCAGGGACACCATGGCAACGTACATTTTCATCATTGTTCTCCTGCCTCTTCTCAGCCCTGAGGGCCTGTATAATGAGACCTTGACTGGCCTGGACTGGATCAAATTGTAATACATTTTGTTGTTCAGTGACTATTTGGATTTTAATGCCATCATGCCCTGGATGGCCTCGCCTGACAATCTGGAAGCCCGAGGGAAATAAGTCTCTTTATATTATGCATGATTTGAGGGTCCCACAGTCAGTCATCTCTGCTCCAAATAATGAATGGGCAAATACAAGTCTCTGTAGGGAAGGAAGATTTGGAACCCTGAGGTTTTGGGCACATTATTCACAGTGAATGTCTTGCTTCAGAACACTCATTCAGTTACATTTAGCTGGTTCCTGCATATATATTATCCTGGTCTCACAAAAAATAGTTTCTCATGCTAGAATTTTCTACACTCAAAGAACATTGGGTCTTGTATACTTGTCATTTTCTCTCTAGGCTACTTTGTGGAATTTGTTATGTTAAATATGTGGTTGAGGAAAATTCCTAGAATTTGCCTGGACTTGGTCGTTAGGTTGTTGGGGTATTTTCATGGGGCTCTATATAACTCTTAGCTCATGGGGCCTTGAAAATATCACAGTGGTTGTTCCTATAAGTTACAGCATGACAGAAATTTATGAATCTTGCTCTCTGGCTGCATCTACACCACTGAAATTCTCTAATTCTCTAGAGGACTTAGTAATTCTCCTAGGATTAGACTTTATCTTTATGATTCTAGAAGAAAGTCAAATTATCCCTTAAGCAATCAACTAATTTCAGAAGGTAAAGAAGGAAATTGAATTAGAAGAGGGATTTAGAGACACTTAAATTAATTAATTAAATAAAATGTTGAGACAGAAAATAAATGAATAAAATGTTGAGACATGAGTCAAAGACCTAAAAAGAACAACTTATGATCATTCATATGGTTGTCATCACCTGCACACATTTACTAAATTGTTACTTCTTCTAAATAATCATATAACATTTGAGCACATCTGTGTGCAAGAGATAAGTTGTTGGGACTTTATTCTCTGACTTAGAATTTAGAGAACTTGAGTAACTGGTTATATAGACATAGTAATTACAGTAGATTCTGACTGATTTTTTTTTTCTGTCTAGGTCTGATTTTTTTTTTTCTTTTTTCTGGGAAATCTCTCTCTTTTTTTTTTACTTTTAAATGTCAGCTTTTAATAACAAAGGTTTCATCTGTGTCTACGCCATACCACCCTGAACGCACCTGATCTCATCTGGGAAATCTCTCTTATCAAATTCTCTCCTCATTAGAATGGAAATAATCAAGATATTGCATGATCCTGTGTTTCTGGTCATAGTCCAGAGGTTGACAAAAGACACAAATTGGGTCTACCAGGGACCCTTCCTTAGGAAATTTGGAATTGGGCCAAAAAAATTCATTGGGTGCACCTGCAGCATGTAGGCTCAGTACCTGCTAGCCACCTTGCTTTCCCTCATATAGTTATCTGAAAGAGAGATAGAAATATGGAGCTGGAGATGAATAAAGGGTATATGTAAAGGGGAGCAGAGATGAAAGTTGGGAGGTGTTTCTGATGGTATCGGAGGCCCTGTCCTAAAGCTCAGTTTATTTCCTGTCCTTGTAGCCTCCTGGTATTTTTCATTCTATTTTTCTTAATTAATCATTAGTGGGTTTCTGTTACTGGCAACCAAAAAGTTCAGAGTAACAGGGATAAATGTTTAATGTGAACCGATCTCATAGGACTATAAGATAAAGTAACCCAGGTCCAAACTCAGTTTTGAATTCTGCCCTAATTAGTTTAGAAAAGCTTTGGGGAATAGGTGGGGTGCTCAACTAAATGAAGAAAAGATCTTCTAAATGTATTTTCTGACTATTCTACTTTTTATATTTTGGATTGTCTACTCAACAACTTTTACTGAGCACCCACTGTATGAAAACCATTGGAAAGAACTATAAATACAAAGATACTTCATACTCCGTACACTCCCCATACTTGAGGATCTTGTAATTTAGTTGAGAAAGAAAATGCATCGAGGAAAAACCCTTAAGTATACTACCAAAGCACCAACTGTATAAATACAAATTAAACAGAACAAACTCATTGCATAAATGCAAGGGGTGACAGAGTAATGAGCAGGTTCAGGGGAATGATCTCTAAGGTCTGCTTCAGCTGCAAAATGCCACAAGGTTGCATATGGCTGATAATTGGATAGGCAGCATTTAGCAGGAACCCTCAGCCTTAGGGAGCTTGAACAAATCAGGCCAAAGACAAGCAAAGATTTGAATAAAGCTTGAACATTGGGAATGCGTGCTGTTCTGGGTTACAACAGATGCTTTCTTCTCTGATGGCAGCAAGGGGACTCCTGATGGGGATTTGGAATCCGTCTGAGAGAGGGAGGCAAGAGAGGACAGACTCCGTGTCCTCTTCCAGGAGGCTTTGGCCAGGAGAGAAAGGGGATGGCTGCTCTTATCACACTATCTTTATGACTTTATAACTGCTTCCTAGTTTTGCCAAGACGGGTTAGATATGCTGGCCTTCTGGATTATTTCAGATTGAGTTCCAAGTCAGCATATGTACATATTTTAATTTTCTTATTTCCTTTCATTCATTTAAAATATTTCTTTTGAAGATCCTTGTTTTAAATAAATACCATAGAGGGGAGAGTCTTTGGCTTTGTGTATTAAGAGATTTTGATATGAGCTATAGCAGCCTAAACAACTTTATTTCTGGGATTATCAGACTCTATATTAAAGTGATGCTTATTTATCATTTTCCCTCCCTAAACTGTCAGTTCCTTGACCACAAGGAATATAGCTGTTGGGGAAAAAAAATGTTGTTTTCCCTTGTTCTTAGCACAATAGCTGACACCTAATGAGCACTAAATAGAGGCGGAATAGCTGAATAGTTAAGATTATAGACTATGAAGTCAGAGATTTGGTGTCAAGTATTGACTATGTAAATTGGGTATGGACCCTTGGGCAGGTGAATGTCACTTAGTCTTCTTCTCCATAAATGGGCTAATAGTATATACCTTATGTGGTTGTTATGAAGAGTCAAAAGTGATAAGGTAAAGCACCCAGCACCGTGCCTGGTACATAGTAAGCTCCTAAGAAATGGTTGGTGTTTATTTATGTATTAATAGCTGCTTGTTGAATAAATAGATAAATAAATGAATGGTTTGATAGCATTTTATGAGAGAGAGGTCTTACAATAAATATTTTGACCTAGAAAAAGATATTGAAATAATCAGAAATTTAAAAAAGAACCTCACTATAATTAGAGGCTGTAAGATTGGCTTCATTTTCTATTACATTTTCACTAGTATTATTAGAAAGGATGGGAACAGAGCTCTGTGTCTTTAATTCACTTAGATTTTTGTGTAACTGGGAACACTGACATGCCTACAGGCACATGGCTTATAATGTGGAGATGAATCTTACTGCTGCTGGAAGCATCCCTGAAGCCTAGAGATATCCCCAGCTCTCCTCTGGATGTAGTGACAAGCAGATTTGCAGATGCGAGATGGTAGTGGCAGAAGCTGATTTGTCAGGCAAATAATGGTAAGTCTTTTGTCATTTAAACTCTGGTTCATTTGGAGGGTGAGGGAGGGAGAATTGCCTTTTGTGCTGAGGCTGTAATACCAAGGCATTGTAGGAGCCAGAGTCTGTGGATCTTATCACTAAACTTCCTTAGGTCCTACAACATGAAGTGAGGATCTCTTAATAGTGGAACTCTTTTTACACCTTAATTTGCAGCAGCAATGGAATTAAGATTAAATTCCATCTCTGAGGCCAAGAAAAGATAATTTACTAAAAGTGAAAATCAGAACAACCATTCAGCTCCTACTAGTCAAACTCACAAAATAATAATGGGGAGCAAAAAAGGAGACTGAAAAGAATTTTGGTTAATGTATTAGTTTCCTAAGGTTGCTGTAACAAGTAACACAAACTGGGTGACTTAAAACAATGGAAATTTAATTGTTTCATAGTTCTGGAGGCTGGAAGCCTGAAAACAAGGTGTCCCAGGGCCATGCTCCCTCTGAAACGTGTAGCAGAATCATTCCTTGCTTCTTCTTAGCCTCTGGTGGTTTGCCAGCAATCCTTGGCATTCGTTGGCTTGTGGAGCACCACTCCAATCCTCTCTGGTGTCTTTTTATGGCCCTTTCTGTGTATCTTCACACCATCTTTCCTCTGTGTTTGTCTCTGTGTCCAAATTTCTTCTTTTTAAGAGGACCCCAGCCATATTGGAACAAGACCCACCCTAATCACCTACTATTAACTTGGTTACCTCCATAAAGAGCCTCTTTCTAAATAAAGTCACATTCTGAAGTACTGGGGTTTAGGACTTAAACATATTGGGTTTTTTGTGTGTTTTTTTTTGGGGGGGGGGACATAGTTCAGCCCACAACAGCTTTGTTAATAAAACAAAGCTCTAAGTCTTTACCTATTTCTAAGGGGCATGCTTAACTGCATTAAGCACACTTTATTGAAGCTGAGGAATTAAGTGTTGTGGAACGACCAACTGTAAAAGAAGTCAGCTTGAACTCTGGGATACTAGATATGAGGGAAAAGAAGTCCTCAGCATAGAAACACCAGTGTTTGCCTTAACAGCAGGGAACATAAGAAGGGTATTTGTAGCAAGTAAGTTAGCCTTTTTGGGGGCTTCACTGCCTGAGCAAGGGGACCATCTGGGGGCTGTCACAGCTGCTCCGACCACTCAGCCTGCCCTTTAGAAACAGGCTGGGAGGAGCTGCTGGGCATCTGTGTGGGGGCAGCCAGGCCCTCCCAGCCTCTGCCCCAGGACCACCCACCACTTCATATTTTAATCCTTTCCATGTGCGGATGGAAGATGCTGAGGGTGTTCTGGGGGTGGTTCTCAGGATCATTCTATATGCAGATGGACCAATCTCATTGGTATTGCATGTAAAGCCATTAGTACAGCATCTAGCAGATAGGCTCAAAAATAATTTGAGGTGAATTTTAAAGTATAATCAGCAATGAAAATAACCGAACTAGATTAAATCTTAAAAATCAAAGGAATTTTTTTTTTTTTTTTTTTGCCAGCACTTAGGAAAAATGATAACCATGGTGTTTAAGGATAACTGTTTGGGGTAGGCTAAGTGGTCTTATATCCCAAGCAGATTCTAATCTTTAAAAATTAGAAATCAGGGCACCTGGGTGGCTCAGTTGGTTAAGCGACTGCCTTCGGCTCAGGTCATGATCCTGGAGTCCCGGGATCAAGTCCCGCATAGGGCTCCCGGCTCGGCGGGGAGCCTGCTTCTCCCTCTGACCCTCTCCCCTCTCATACTGTTTCTCTCTCTCTCTCTAATAAATAAATAAATAAAATCTTAAAAAAAATAAAAAATAAAAATAAAATAAAAATAAAAATTAGAAATCATTGCACAACTTATTACTTATTACCTGTGTTGTAAGTATGAAAGCTTTCAAATCAATGTAGGACAGTGATTTAACAAAGCAGGTATTGATTGATATACATTGAATTTTAAAACTGAAAGTGACCATTATTCATTTCATTAACTACAATAAATTTAATGAGGAGGAAAATAGTGCTTCCCATTTTATAAAAAAAGTGTGGAAAGTGGAAGTTTCTCAGAAAGAAGTGTTAAAAACAGAATGATTTATTCTTAGGTACAACAGTAAAATTCTTGTCATGATAGGCTGTCTGTATTTTGGTTAATTACAGCTTTATGGATTAAGGGTTTTTTTTGTTTTGTTTCAGATGGAAAGTGTTGAATCTGTGTCACCATTTGGAGACAAATATAACTTTTAAATATTTAAACTAATATGTATATAAATATAAATATGTATATACATTTATGTATATATATATATATATAACTTACCTCCATATAGATTGATTGTTAGAAAATGTCAATAAGATACAGGAAATGAGAAATGAAGACTGAAAAATGAGAATGAGAAAGATAAATACAGGGAGTGGGCTCAGGGAAATTCTCTCATTTTAAACTTCCTGGATAAATGCTCTACAATTTCCTGGCCCCAGGGAATGTCCTTTTATCTCTGCAGTTCTGTGTTTTCTATAATTTGACTTATCATTTGTTCAACAGATCATAAAGCATTGTTTCCTTTGGTCTACAGCGCTGGGGTTGTTACCTTTCCCCCACCTGAGGAATTCTGCCCATAAATCACCATGTCCAGTCACTTTTTGAGATGGAGGCTACCTTCATGTCTGTAGTTTCCTGACCTTTTATCGGAGGATGGAAACTTTACAGTAACATTTCCTCCTGCTCTCCGAAGAACCAAGTTGAGATAAAATTTTAAGGTCTCAGGCCATAACTAAAGAAAGTGTTCTTTTCTCTCTCTAGCTAATTTCAGTGCCGCTTATCAACAAAGGTGTGCATGGAAATGGCAGGGCAGAGATGTGGATTATGCACTAAAGGGTGTTGGAAGGCAATAGAAGAGTGGGGACCATGGTAGTACAAGTCTTTAAAGCCAGCTATAACATCCCTTGTCTTTGCTTCTTCTCCTGGAATCCTGTCCTAACCCCACTGCCCATAATTCTTCCTTCTGTTACACCTTAAATTGCAGTCAACACAGTGGACATAGTAATCCCTCTTCTGTGCCTTGGCTTACAGTGTTGACCATCAAAATGAAAATTCAGCATCCTGCTCTTGGAGTCCCCACACGGTGCATCTTTCCCATTTCATGTGTCTCTCCTAGTGGGCTTCTTAAACCTTAAGCTATATTGTGTCAGCTTTGGATTTTAATGTGCACCTGCAGCTTGGAGAATAGCCCAGGACTAGTGTCTCAGTGAAAGGAGAGATGCCTGCAAGGACTTGGGGCAGCAGAGCAAAGGGCTGTGCTGGGGTGTAACTGAGGTTACTGAACCAGGTACACAATTGTATTTCTGCCTCCTGTTGACTCAGATTTTTTCTTCCTGAAACAGTCCTGCCCCTGGGTGAAAAATTAAGAAGTCCTTTGACTTTTCTGGTCACTTTTAGTGACCAGACATAAAACACATACTCAGATAAGTAAGTGTAATGTCCAGTCTCATATAATTTTCAAAACTCCCAGCTTGATTTTAAGTTGAAGCATTTCTTCTCTCTCCAGTTTGGGATTGTTGGACATTGCAGGTGGAAAGTCCCAGATTGAGGAAGGGTGTTCAACTGCTTTTCTAAACTAGTGGTTCTGATCTTCCCCCTCCGTATTCCTATGGAGTCTGGAATGTGGGGGAAGGTGAGGAGCAGGAGGGAGCATTGCTTTTAGCAGAGCATACTTCCACGAAGGTTATCAGCGTGCCATGGATTTGGCAGGTGTTTAAAGTGGACTCTGGCTTGTAAGGGTCCCCTGAAGGCCCTTTAGACTGCCCCCCTCCCACCCCCACCAGCCACTGAACATCTCTTGCCTGCAATTCTCTGAAGAAGGGTAAGAGTAAATGTACTGCTCCTTAGGCTGGACTCTTGTTCCTTCTTAGGCATTTAGTGGTAGCTCCAAATTTTTTGTTACACTTTTCCATTACGTTCTTTCATATCTTTCTTCCTCTTACTTACATATTATAAAATGGAATTAGAAAAAAATTTCTCAACATGAACTATAGGGAAATAAGTCAAATCTTGGGCATAGTCTAGAAAGTTTCTTAGTACATTTATTTCTCTTGTGTTTCATAGAAACAGATGGTGTCGAAGACTCTAGACTCAAGTATGTGGAGAGTAAGCACTGCATCAGAAGTAACTCTTCAGTACTTTTGATTCTATTGCAAGTTAATGTGGATTAAAGCACAGTCAGCTCAATGAGTTGTGCCATTTAGGCAGTTGAAAACTTTATAATAAAAAGAAGACATAAACCAGTGTTCACACGAACATAGTCTTTTGTAACTCTTAGTGATAATCAGTCTGTGAGTGAGGTGTCCTCAATTCCACTTGACAATGAAATCAGTTCAGAGAGGCTAATGGCTTGGGTAAGATCACTGAGCAATATAGTGGGGGACAAAACCAGAATTCACATTCAGAGCTTTCTGACTCCAAATTTTGTAGTATTTATACTACACCCTGTAGTATCCTGGAATATACAAAAATGGTTGAAACTTAAGTTAGGGAAATCTGGTCAATAATTTCAAATATTCAGGAAAAGATGCAGAGGGACGGGGGCTAAGAAAATGCCTTTGGGTGGGAGGACCATATCAGGGTCACTAGTTCATTCCATCTGGCTGAGTAGGCAGGTGGCAGCTTCTTCCCTTCACCTTCTCTGATTTTCCTGGGTAGAGGAGCATTCTTTGGTCAAAGGGCTGGGATCCCCGTTCAAGTCTCTAATTAAGCTCTCACTAACGTTTTGTAGGGGAATGTAGAGAAGAGTGTATATAATGTGGTGCTGTCACTAGGACTCTTTAAGAGCAGTTTCAATAGTGTGTTGGGTAGAGAAGGAAACAAAGTAGCATCCTTTTAAAGACTGTCCAAAATAAAATAAAAAGGGAAAAAATCTCAAAGAGGGGTTGGTCTCAAATATTTTTTTTTTATTTTAGGTTTTTCAAGACCTAGATATGTTTATAAGCAGGGAAAGAAGGCACACAAGGAGAGGGACAGAGATTAATTTTGCAAGGAAGGAAGACCATGACATAACTGTGTCATAGCCTAGAGGATATCACAGACAGACAACAGGACTGCTCATGAAAATAAACAAGTTTTCTGAGTCAGAGGTAGAAAGGAGAAAAAGCGAGAGAAATAGGGTAAGACGGAGAAGTTGAAAGTCTTCTGTATAATTAAGGTGATTGTAAAATTTATCATCTAAACTACATCCCTTTGAGATTGAAAGGGGCTCCTTCTGGAAGAGATGCTGAGATAACAAACATTAAGTTCTAGCTAAAGGCGATGCCTTCCATCTTCTTTCTAAAATTAAAGCCACCCCCGTTTCTTTTTGTTCCCCAAGCGTTCCTTACTCTCCAAAGTTTACTTCATACCTTTGTGGTAATTAGTCATTAAAAAATATTTTCCAAGAACTTTTTATGTGCCACTACATGCTGATCTATGGTGCAGCAGCCAGCAAAATGTTTTTGATAATGTGCCCTATTAGACTTTTTGAACATGAATCCTCAATAAAAATAAACTTATTCATTCATAAATTACATCTGCCACAGAATTAATATATCATGTCCATTTTACTGTAAAAGAGGAAAGTTTGAAGGTGAGATGACGTTGCAACATGGAATATTTAATAACTGTATTCATTAATGACAGAATCATTTTGTTCCACATGAAGTACTAAACTAATTATTAGTACTGAATATTACTAGTGCTAAACCTATCACAGATATTTTATTATTTTTGAAATTATTTATTTAAAATTTGAAACACAGTGATTCAGAATCGGTTTCTAAGTAGATATACTTATGCA
Organism: Mirounga leonina; assembly: GCF_011800145.1. NCBI lineage: Eukaryota > Metazoa > Chordata > Mammalia > Carnivora > Phocidae > Mirounga > Mirounga leonina. Next base: position 78,650,532 of record NW_023270377.1, on the reverse strand, counting down.
CAACTGGAAAAAACACCCCCCAACACACAGGATGTAACATACACTAAGACAATATTTACAGTGTTGGATATCAACTCATACCTTCAATAGGCTTCATAATTCTTTTTTTTTTTTGGCTTGACTTTGAGTCAAAACCTCATATGTCATCATTGTGTCTATCTGGTTGATGGCTGACAAAGAGCTCATGCCTGCGCCATTCACATGTGCTTATATTATTGGCATTCTCATCAATCTCCCACTTCTTTGGAGGAATATTTTTTTTTTAAAGATTTTATTTATTTATTTGTGTGAGAGAGAATGAGAGACAGAGAGCACAAGAGGGAGGAGGGTCAGAGGGAGAAGCAGACTCCCCGCCGAGCAGGGAGCCCGATGCGGGACTCGATCCCGGGACTCCAGGATCATGACCTGAGCCGAAGGCAGTCGCTTAACCAACTGAGCCACCCAGGTGCCCTTCACTTCCAAATTTTAAATAGATATATTTCCTTTATAATGCTCTGGCAAAAAAGGCTTTTGCTCTTGCTGTCTTCTAGGCTTAGAAATGCCTTTCTTTTTTTTTTTATGATTTTATTTATTTATTTGAGAGAGAGAATGAGAGAGAGAGAGCATGAGAGGGGGGAGGGTCAGAGGGAGAAGCAGACTCCCCACCGAGCAGGGACCTGATGCGGGACTCGATCCAGGGACTCCAGGATCATGACCTGAGCCGAAGGCAGTCGCTTAACCAACTGAGCCACCCAGGCGCCCAGGAGGAATATTTTGAAGCCATCAGTCTATCTCTGAGGTTTATTAGTTGAGACGCAGGTAATATAAGTGACTTATCTAGGTCCCATACTGTATAGCATCATTATATACTAAAACTAACAACTAAGTGAGGAGACCACTGTCATCCCCTCTGTTAACCCCTTCTTCCTTCAGGATACTCTGTGAACCGTGTGTGGTATGTCATTACCTGATCTGGACTAAAACAGTCCTACTGGCAAGCATAAAGAAATAGAAGTAGGAATTTTGAAGTCTTCTTTCTGCACCCTGGCAGGTTGACTTGGGGATGCAGGCATGGATTTTGATGTAATACACTTTGATTCAAAATTTGCTCCAACATTTAGAAGCTATGTGATCCTGGACAAGTTACTTCGTTTCTCTGAAATTCAGCTAGCTATTTGCTGTAAAATAATGATAATAATACTTGACTCGGGCTTTCTTTCTATTTCTCTCTCTCTCTCTTTTTTTTTTAATTGAGAATCAGCTACAACAGTAGCCATGAAAGAAATCCAACCAAGCCTAATGCATAATGCATGGCAGGTGCTCATTGACCCATAGGCTGCCTCTTTCCCTCTCTGCTTTTCTTGTCCCATCTTCCTTTCTGGCCTAGCATGATCACTCCACCTTTCATGCTTTGTTCCTGTGTTTGAAAAGTGATGGAGAAAGAGAAACTTGGTATATTTCACCAGCTACTCTGAGACCTCAGATTTTTGTTCCTAGAATGGTGGTTTGCAAACCTCTCTTCTCTAACAGAAAATGGGCAAGGGAACCTCTCCCCATATTCATATATGCCACACATTTCTCCCATGACTCATCAACCAGAACAACATATGAGGTTACATTAATAGTAATAGCTCAAAGTCCACTAGTGTTGCTGGCTCTCCCTACTTACTGGCAAAAGACTTTAAGCCATCCTGCCAGCCTACCCACTGGTATTTCTGGAACTCTCTAAGGGGTGCCTTAAATGTGCTCACAAGCAGTTTCAGCCCATACACATCCAACAACACTGGGAAGTTTGGCCCTCCCTTTACTCTTCTGTGCATGGTGTCTCCCTGACACAGCTCTATATACTCTCTCTTGCTCCTTTACTGGACATTTCAGTCCCTTGTGTGGCTCTACTCAGCATAGTTAGCACCCGGACTGACTCACCAAAGAAGACTTGAGCTCCATCCTGCCAAATCTGCCTGGGGTCTGCGTCAGGGGAGTGAGAAGGAGTAGGAGGTGAGGGAGGAGGTAGATTCTCCTCCCTGTGCCTAATCTTCTGGCAGGATAAGGTCACAACAGATATAGTATACAATGTAAAAGAAATCATTATTTTAATTAATAATTACAGCTCCATTTCCCTCTCTTGGGCTTCTACATGTGTCCAGGAGGCCAGGACAGGGACAGTTCTGGAAAGATGTACCCAGGATCCCTACTCCATTTTGCTAACTAAATCTTTGTCACGGACTCAGCTCATCATTTTTATTTCTTCCCTTAGCTTAAGTTCCTTATGAATAGACTTTCAGCCTCCATCAAAAGACCTTTGGGCCATCAAGTTATCTAGCTATATACCCAGATATGCCTAAGCCCCAGAAGGAAGTGTGCTTGAGTTCTGGTTCCAAGGGACTTGGCATCAATCTGAGAAACTCTGGTGAGTACCATCTCTCCAGTTCACTGGAAAGCAACAGCATCAACCTTATCCTCATTCTGATCTTCCTCCTTGTCATAATTATAATAATAATCATCATCACCGTAACAGCTATCATTTAGGTGCTTCTTATCAACTGGATGCACTTCATTAAATAGTACATGAAGTAATTTCTTACAAAAGACTTGCTCAGGCATGACCAAGTCCAAGATGAATTTCTACTACGTCAGGGTCTTTTTATCACCCCAGACATTACTAAACCCTGCCATACTAGTGAGAGGAGGTGCACAGTCAGGAACTGGAGGCAAAGACTGTAGAGATACAGACTGGAGAAACCATAGCATAA
>NW_023270377.1:78296961-78647769 GCF_011800145.1 Mirounga leonina | reverse complement strand
TAAAAAAAAGACTGAAAATGTTCTTTTGGCTCCAAATGATGAAGCCTTCAGTTCCACTATAATTTTCACAAGTTTGTTCTACATAATTCATTTAAAGGGCAAAAGTAACTTATTTTTTCTGCATTGTGCATTTTAATGAAATGCCCTGGAAGCATCAGCATCTCCTTATCTTTCCCTCCTTTGGAAAGAGCAATGTATAATGAACATGCTGACACTGAAATGAGTTATTAATATGCAGCTTGTTGAGTCAGTATGAATCAGCATTTTGATGATGTTTTGCAAGGATAGGATTATAATTGGCAGGATTTCTGCCTTAAGGTTGATAATTCTGGATTCTAGAAGAAACAAATGTATGAAATATTACTGTTAATTTGTCTTATAAAGTGCATAGCCTTAACAAGGGATGAGTAAAACTTACAGAGGAGACAAATTAATAAAAACTAATTAAATATATACTAGCTTTTAAATATTCAGGTCACTGAAATTTTGTGACAACTCTCAAATTATTCAGAACAATAATTTTAAAAACCAATGTAGGAATTCTCATCCATGGTATGTTATCTATAGATTCTTTCGGATTTACCAGCTTTCCTCTCATTGACCTCATAATAGTTATAATTCAAAGTATTTGTTGACTTTTCCAGTTACCTGATTTGCTAGGACGTCTATAGCATTCTTTTTTTTTTTTTTTTTTTCCCATCTATAGTATTCTTAGAGGAAGGTCACTCAACCAAACCTAGTTTAGAATCCGTGTTTCTTCCATGAATGCAGATTGTTCTCTCCCTTGGCAAACCAGTTCAGCCTCTGAGCCATTGCATAGGCCTCCCTCTTCCTTCTCCACCAAGTTATTTCCCTCTCTCTTTAGAAACCCCACTCAAGCTTTCACAACATTCTTCTGATTCATCCTCTGTGACCCTCATCTCTACTAGGAAGGACTTAGCAAGTATGTTTTTTGGGAACACAGCTCTTCTGTGATGCTTTGGGTAAAAGAGTTTCATAAATAAAGAATGGAGGGGAACGTTGCTTTTATTATATCCCTCTGAGAGACTAACAGCATGTCTTAAAAGTTTTGCTGTAAGAAGCTTATCTTGAATAACTTATTTGATCACACATTTACATCCCTAGGAACCATCTTGTGGAATGTGCTCTAGGAACCAACTACCACAGCTGTGATATTCGGATTACGTTTGCTGCTATCATTTTCAGAGTTTTTAGTCATTCTTTCCCCATTTGATAGAAAGTTCTTCAGTTTTGTTGTCCCATCTTGCCAAACATCCACATGCACTCTGCTCCAAGCTGGCTTTTATTCACATCTCCCAAATGAAAAATGGAAGGTTACTGTGGCAGACCTAAAAGTTGCCATTCCTATCTAGATTTGAAAAGATTCCTCCTATTTTTATAAATAGGACCTAGCAAGTCTGTCTTCTGTGACCTTGTCTGTCCCTTCTTTAAATTCTCTAGTCACCACCTTAGTCACAAATGCTGCTAAACAAATTCAACTTCAAAGCCTTGTCATGGGCCTTGTATTTTAGTTCCTATTGCTGAAGTCTGGCCCTTCTCGGGTGTGCAAGCCACAGCTGGTAATGATGGGGACCAGATGATGGCCCAGCAGCACATTAAAGGTTTTTACCAGGATGTGGTTTGATGGTTTTGCTTGGGTATTTTGTTGTTGTTATTTTTTTCCTTTGGAATGTGAGTTGTGGCCAAGAATTATTTCCCTGATTGCATTTTTGCTATCCCTCTGCATTTGGAGAGTTGGAAAATGTACAGAGACATAAGGAACATGCTTGTAAACTACTTCTAAAGCTCGCTAATAAGCTTTTGTACAGTGATTTTTAGCTGTGATCTTTTGTTTATTCAATAAATATGTTTCTGTTATGTCCAAAGTACCATGCCGACATCTTGGTCTTATCACTTTTACCAAGGCATCATTATTCTAAGTTTTTAAAAAACTTAAATACTTATAGGCATCATTCTTTGAATATTATAGAACAAGTCTCTAACCTTACACTGTATGTTCACATCTTAATGTGGTGGAATGTGCATAGGTATAGGATCACTGGTTGAAGTGTACTGTGCACAACATATAGGCTATTAGTATTTAAAATATTTATTGCATTTTTCTCATTATAGAATCATCACATGTTCATTGTAAAGAATTTGAACAACATGGAAAAGGGCAAGAAAGAAATTTAAAATGATCTATTTACCACCATATACATCTTACTCTTTATTTCATGGTTGGTGGAAAAAACAATGGGATAAGTAAAATTGACACTCCAGCCACTAATTTCAGCATTATGACTGGACAGTTTGCCTATTAGTAATATTTGCCAGACACAGAAGCTGTTACTGATTTCATATTCAGAGGTTTTTAATGTGGGCTCCCCAGTACTGAGATGCCTTTCTTCCTTCCCTGCCTCTCACCATACTGATCTCTCTTTAGGATATCTTTACCAGTCCCCAGACTTCAAACTACATATCTCTCCCAAAGGTGTATCTCTAACCCTGGCGACTCCCTGGAATCTTAACTCATATACCCAACTGCCATCTTTTTTTTTTTTTTAAAGATTTTTTTATTTATTAATTTGACAGAGGGAGAGATAGCGAGAGCAGGAACACAAGCAGGGGGAGTGGGAGAGGGAGAAGCAGGCTACCCGCAGAGCAGGGAGCCCGATGTGGGACTCGATCCCAGGACCCTGGGATCATGACCTGAGCCGAAGGCAGACGGTTAACGACTGAGCCACCCAGGCGCCCCCCAACTGCCATCTTAACATCTCCATTTATATGCCCAAGAGGCCTCTCAAATTGAAAACCAAACTGAACCCCTGATGTTCCTTTCTTCAGACTTTTTCACGTCTTAATGTGGAATATCACATCCATCCAGAGGCTCAGATCAAAACCTGAGAAGTTGTTCCTGGTTGCTCTTTTTCCTTCCCCTCTTGCCCTCATCTAGCATCTGTGAGTCTGGAGAGAGAAAGATTTGGGGTAATGCCAGATTTGCCTGGGCCAAGTCATTATTAAAGAATGTAATTTAGGGTGCCTGGGTGGCTCAGTTGGTTAAGCGACTGCCTTCGGCTCAGGTCATGATCCTGGAGTCCTGGGATCGAGTCCCGCATCGGGCTCCCTGCTCAGCAGGGGGTCTGCTTCTCCCTCTGCCCTCTTCCTTCTCGTGCTCTCTGTCTCTCATTCTCTCTCTCTCAAATAAATAAATAAAATCTTTAAAAAAAAAAAGAAAAAAAAAAGAATGTAATTTATAGGGGTCACTTCTCCCCCTGCTAGAAGCAAATGGTCCTGTCAACTCCCGTGCTGGGGGTAGGCATGGCTTTGGCAGAACAAGTGTTTTCCATATTGGAAAAAAGGAAGAACCTTTACAGATGACCCAGTAATATGTAGCATACTTCAACAATTGCTGTTTTTGGCAGCAAAAATGAGCCCCAAGGGCTGAAATGTTCAAGCAGTGGTCTTCTGAGTAGCTGCCAATAAAGAGTGTTCACCAGTTTGGACAAAGAACAGACTTCCCATCAAACCAAGAAATTAGGGGAACTTGGATCAGAGATATCAGAACCAAGAACAGTAGGTTATCTTTTGGGGTAATATGTTAATCCATCTCCCCTCTTCTTCCACAAGGCACTTGCTGGATTGAGTTGTTGGAAGGGGGTTTGGGGGAGGGAATTGGGAAAGGAGTGGAAAGAAAGGAAGGTAAGGATACTCTGGTACAGTGCTTCTCCATGGGGGCTGTTGACCTCTGGAAGAATGGTTTGTGTTGGTGCAGACTTCACTGCACACTGGAAGATATTTAGCATGTCTGATCTTGAATGCCAGAAGTAAATGCTAGTAAATGCCAGAAGTGCCCATCAGTCATTGGGATAAATAAAAATGTCTACATTTCTACGAATATGAAGCAGTCCCAACTTCCTTGGAGTCTCTTGGAATCTATTAGGAAGGAAAGAACATTTAAGAGAGATATGAAGGAATGATGTATGTGTGTATGTGCTTGTGTGGGAGAGAGATTGGTGGGTGAGAGAATGCTCTTTTACCACCAGGGGCAGTCAGACTCAGGAGGATGTGGAGACTTATTGAATCAAGAGCAACGCCTACTTCAGGATCCTCAAGGATTCCTAACACAGGGTAGAGTGTCCATTGCCGGGGTCCTATGGGAGAACTCCTTCATCCTCAGCTGACAGGGATTTCTGAGGCCCAGCCAAGATTAGATTTATTTTGTCATGTGCATCTAAAATTCTGTTTGAGTAGGATTCTCTTACAAACCCTTAAATAACTAGAGTGAGTGACACATATGAACATCTGTGATGTCATTTTCTTTGTGGTAACATTCCAGTGGCCTGAGTAATACTACCTAAAGACATATGCTCTAACTCCCTACAGTCTGTGCTTGGGGCCAGGAATCACTTTGCTGATCACACTTATATAGAAAGATATGTTGAGGAGAATCTTAACTTAGACTCAACCCTGCCAAGAGTATTTAATCTTATAAATACACCAACATACAGCATCCCCTTGGGCTGGTTATTTTACTTCTCTAAACCTCAGTTTTCCTATCTGTTAACGAGCGCTATGGACACTTACTTTGCAATGTTGTAGCACAGAATGGATAAAATTATTATGTAAAGTATCTGATACACATTTCATGACTCAATAAACATTAATTCCCTAATTGGCCAGATAGTCCAGATAATACCTGGGGTAAGGAGACTCCTTTGGACTAAAGGCCTTATAGAGTTTTATAGAAGTCTCTGTTCTTCAGGTACTTTCCAGCCTTCCTCTTGACCTTCTCATGATTTTGCACAGCCAGCACTAGACAACTTAGAAAAATGAATCTTACCCTCATCTGGTTGATTACACATCACACTACATTTTAAGCTGGAGCATCAAACATACAGGGGTATAAGCAGGAGAAAAGTTTCCATAATATTTATAGAGCCAAAGGAAGGGTACGGTATACATTTCAATCTGGGCATCAGATGCCAATTTTGTTCTAACAATTTGGTGGAAACAAAGAGGAAGAGAAAAAATTCCACTGAACTGATTTGTGCTTCAGGCAGCTCCAGCATTTATACTCCTCGCTGCGTGACTGAGCATTTGTTTGCTGTCATATAAGGTAACGTTGTTGTCAAAGACTTCCGAATTATCTGTGAAAAATTCAAACAATTAGGTTTCTTAAGAGGCATGCAGAAGTTACACAAGTCAGGAATGCCGGTAACCATATAAACATTAAGATGATAAAAATGATGTTGGGATCCATGTAGTCAGACATGAAAATGGAACAGGATATTCAAGGTGCTTTGACTGTTGCTCTTTCTTGCACACAGCCTTTATTATTCACGAAGCTCCACCTTCTTTCCCCTAACCCCCATCTCATTGGTTTCTTTCTCATCTTGTCACAACACAGCCCATCTTGTCGCAACACAGCCCCTATACTCTCCTCACTTGGATGTCCCTGAGATCACTACTAATATCCCCATACCACAGAATGGATATTAAAACGTGTCTTTATAAGTTTACATAGAACATGAACCTAAAAAAATAATTACAAGAATTGCTGAAGCAAAAAATGTTGCGAATTCCCAATGTTCTCACTTACTAATTAACCCAGACAAAGGCACACTTTCCAAAACTGCTTTCATTTCATGTAAGAGTGCCAAAATTAATGAACTATTTAACTAATTTACCTCAGCCAGAGTCTCAAAAATGTGGCACCTAGTTCTTAGGAGAATCACTTTTATTTTTTTAATAGAAGCAGAAAAACTGGGAAATGAGCCAATGGCTTCTGCTTCTCTTGCAATATCTTCTCTCTTGGCCCCGAGGTTAAATATACTCATCACAGACACAGGCACAGGCATAGGTGACCTCATAGGGGCTGAAAAAGGAATTAGAAACAGCAAGAGAGGCAAAAATAAACACTGGATCGTTGCTGAGATTTGTATCATACTTGTGCAAAGTAATCATAGCTGAGCATGAACTGGGTACTTACTATATCGGTTGAGCCCCCTGCTGAGTGCTTTACAGGTATTATTTATCTGTTCCTCCCACAGCTCTAAAAGGTAGGTATGCAATGATGATAATAGCAAATATCCACGTAGCATTTATTATGTGTTAGGGAGAGGTCTCAGTACTTTGTAAATGTCAACTCATTCACTTTGTAACAGTCATGTGAGACAAGTATATTAGTATTCCTATTTTACATATAAGGAGATTGAGGAGAGGGAATTTCAGCAGTTTGGCAAAGATCATAGTTAATAAATAGTGGACCTAGAATTTGAACCCAGAGAGAGTTGGTACAAAATAGTGCAGTAACCACTAAGCAATAGCGTTAGCCTAAATTTCTCCTGGGTTAAAAGGATCATTGGAATTTTATATCCAAAGTTTTTGCAGACTTTATACCAAAAGTTAATGTCTTCTAGATTGCCAAGATTAATATTGCTGAGAAGGGAGACTAGAGTGACCCCAGTTAGGGAGGGAATGAAGAGTGATATGTGGAGAAGATGGGTAAGGATGTGCCCTGTGAAGGCAAAAAAAAAAATGGAAGGTGAGGGAAAACCAGTAAACAGGCACCTAACTGGAGGTGAACTCTGGTGGATTTTAGGTGAGAAAGCTCTTCATGCCTTTACAGTGTCTTCAGCCTTGATTCCTGAGGGATGCATTCCCGAGTTGCTTAGTGGCAGCAACTGTGTGCAAATAGCCATCATCTTTTACCTAGACTGGATTCCTAACTGCCATTTATGTTCTTCTATCATCCTTTCACCACCTAACAGCCAAGAGAAGGAGCATTTAAAAGTATAAATCAGATTATGAGGCTCCTCTCTTGGGAATCACCCAAAGCCTTTCATCTTCTTTGGAATAAAATGCAGACTCCCCACCCTGCTGTTCAGAGCCCTGCGTGACCTGCCCTTTGCCTAACCAGGTGGAACATTTTAGTCTTGAGAAGGATATTACCCAATGGGTATACATTACTTAGCTGAAAATGTCTTCCTTAATATAATATTCTGCATTACCACACATGGTGGGGAAATTTACATTTACCTGCTCAGTAGTTTCTGGATATTTAATTGAAAAATCACTCGGGGTTTTTTTTTCCTCAGATAATTATTTAATTCTAATGTTTGCCCCTGTGCACTGCCCCACAGCTGTAAAGCTCATAGTTGTAAAATCACAGCTTGGTTTCAGGGTACTAAGCCAAAAATACATAGCAAATCCTTTCTTGAAAAGCAGTAATGCGCACACTGTATTTGAAATATCTTTTAGAGTAACCCCTGAACAAATTATATGTTGAGTGGGAAGGAGATCAGAATATGCTACCCTAAAATAGGCCACTTTGGAGAAGGGTCTTGAGCTGAAGGCATTTGAGAGTCAACAGATGCAGGAAGAGTTCTTGCCTTCCTCTTATCTGCCTAAAAACAAGGCCTAAATTTCCCTTTAAGAAAGGAGCTCCCCTCCATTTCCCCATCCCCATATCAAGAGAGAAGAACAACGCTTATCTTTGAAGATGGGGTGTCCATACCAAGATGAGTTTGTATAAACAGACCTTACTAAAATAGACCCTCTCTTCCTAGTTCCCCCATATATTTCCTAGTAACTTCCCCACAATGTATCATCCCTTGAAGCCAAAACCTTCGTTCCTTTGTTAAAAGGGTATATATAAACCCCTGAATCTAACTGCTTCTTTGAGTTTTACTTTTTTCTGTGAACTCCTCTGCATATGAATATTAATAAAAATTATATACCTTTATTCCTGTTAATCTGTCTTTTGCTCATTTAATTTGTAGGCCACCAACCTTAACCTTTGTGGGTAGAGGAAAAGTTTCTCCTCCCTGACAAATACATTTATACTTGTAATAGGGTTTTTAAAAGGAACCAAGGGACATTAAATACCATACTCCAAAGGAGGTGCTAGACTATAGTTAGAATTAACAAAGTGGTGTCACAAAAACTTAACCTTTCACCCACATCAAGGGCATAACTGCTGGCATTTTCAGAGAGGTAGAGGTGTTGGTGAGCTTTGAGTCTTTTCCCTTCACTAAAAGAGGAGAAGGAGTGGGGATATACATGAGTCCTTCCTTTAACTTCATCCAAGAGAGATTAAAAGGCGTCAAAAGCAAATTCACCCTTAAATAAGGAGACACTTCATTTAGAAACTTGCAGTAGAGAGAATGTTCTGACCTCAGGATCTGCAGGGGTCTGAAGATTAAATAGAAGGTTTTCATTTATAGGGAGGAGTAAACAGGACTAGCAGGAACTCTGTGGGGTGCAGGGCAGGTGATGGGGGGTGTAGACAGCATGATCAGGGAAATTTAACAGGGAATGTTTCTTTAGGGGATCAGCTGATTCTTAGAATGAACCATGAAGGGGGGGATGTTTTGCACTTGAGTGCTTTAGTGCTTGCTCAGACTTGGGGACAAGCCCAAGTTTAGGGATCTATAGGGAGGACAGAAGCCTGACTAAAGTTTGGTCACACCGGTTTACTGGGTAATGAGCAATTGTAAGCCCTTGGTCAAAGGGAATTATCAAAAGAACTTAATGCCTTTTTGAAGAGACACAGTGGACTGGGGTCTGCTTTCTTTGTGGGAAATACATAAATTGAGAGGCTTGCCTAAAGTGGCTTGTGGCAGCAAAAAAATAAAAATAAAATAAAATAAAATAAATAAAGTAAATAAAATGGAGGGGGCTACTATTTAAAGAAAATAATTGCACTTAGAGTTAGTTGAGGTAGAGAATGTGGGAGTTTCCCCTGGCCTTCTTGTGAAAGAGGTCTTAGCTAACAGGACCATCTGGAAGAACGAATGGATTTTGGCAGAGAAGTTGATGGTGCTACTAGGTTCTCAGAGGCTGAGTCAGAAGGATAAAGATATGTTTCTCTTTAGCAAAGGAAGAGCAGGTAATAGATCCTCAGAGATTGAGGTCTACAAAGAACTCATAAATGAACTTCATAAGAGAATGAATTAGTTTTCAAATCTTACCAGGCTCAAAAAGCGCTGGTGCTCGGTTGACACAACAGTATCAGTCACACATGAACTTTCCTGTGCCTCTTTGCTTTTATTGTACTCCCCTGCTCCTTCCTAGATGTCATAAATTGGTTAACAAAATGTAGAAGAAAGAGAAACTGTGGCTGTTGAAACCTGGCTATTGCAAAGTTTTAAATTAAAAACAATAATGATTCCAAATAACCAAACAAGGAAGGGAACAGCTTGGAGCAAGAAAGGCATGTATGCCTAACTTTGGAAGTATTCAAGCCACAAAGTAAAATGACCTAATCTTGTAAATTATTTATCTAAGAGTGCCATCGAAATAAAGGATAAAGTTTCAACATGTAGGTTGCATTTTTATTTATTACAGGTCATTGTCAAAAATATTAAGGGTTCTTTAATCACTGGTAAGGCCTTGCCACTTATTCATTTCTCCATACCACAATGGAAACAATGATTTTCCTTTTGTTTGGAGAATATTTTTGTTAATATTTGGTTAATAAATACCTCAGACTGTTTGGAAAACTATAGAGAAGTGTGGAAACCAAAGTAGTCAAACGGCTGAGTCATCCATTAAGATCCTCAAACCTTTTTGAATACCTTTGGCTGAGTTCCAATTAACAGAGTATGATGACTAATCGCATCAGTTCTCTTTCTCCCACAACATTACCCCTAGGACTGCATCTCACAGAAGCTTCCCGTAGATCTCTTCTACAATATTTTGAAGTCTCAATATTGATTTCGTTTGGAGGGGCTCCCTTGAGACATTGTGCTAACCTCATCCAATGCTGACACCCAGCTCACTTAAGGACAATCGATGATCTATTCTGGACCTGATCAAATTGCTTGGTGTTTCTGTGATTATGCAGCCTCCTGGACTGAGAGCAATCAGGCAGAGAATTATCAAGACATTGACAGATTAGCCTCATCAGTTACCTGCTGTGACCACCAGCTTTCTGTATATTAATAAGAAAAAAAAATAGCCTACTGATTGTCATTTAAATTACATGAGGATATATTTGTCTTTCGGAACTCCAAGGCATTTAAATGTGATGTAAGATCAAAATTCATTAAAGAAAGCCAAGAGATGTTCCAGCAAACATTTCCCAAGAGGCTGAAGTATAACACTTGCACAGTAGAGAAGATAAATACATTTTGTGCTTAATCATTTTTAATATGAAACACAATTTAATCAAAAAATGTTTATGTAGCACTTGACTATAGGCAAAGTACTATGCTGGGCCCTGTGAATAAAAGGGTGTCTTGTGGGCATGTACCTTCCAGTGTACACTGGTCGTTTCTCGCTGCAACTCTTCTGAGAGCTTTCTTTGGCCATGGGACATGCTCAGTGAGCATGCAGAGCAGGCTGGAAGAACCAGGGAGTTGATGCCCCTGGGAACAGCCCCAGTCAGTGACAAATAGGGGCCTTCTTGCCCCTCAGGTGGGACAATTCTTGGGTGTATGCTACACCATCTCTTAGAGATACCCTGTAGGACTGCCCTCTATAATACAGAGTGCTTGATGCTCATTAACTTACCCTACGTTGCCTTTCCTCCCTTGCCCACCTCATTTCTCCACTCTCCCGATGGGTGGTTCCTGGGATCACTTTCCAAATTAACCACTTGCACCCAAATCCTTGTAACAAATTGCACTTCTGAGGAATTCACCCCAAGACAGCAGACAAGCAGAAATGAAATAACCAGCAAACCATCCAGCTTGTTTAAAGTAAGAAGTGAGTGTATAAGGGAAATAATAGTGGAAGCAATAAAGTTTTTGGCTTTTTACTCTGTGCCAAGAATTATGTAAAGCACTTTTATACATTCTATTGCATTTAATAATCAGAAAACCCCTATAAGGTAGGTACTCTTATAACTCAGAGATAGAGAGAGGTTAAGATGCTTATGATCACACATCTGTCCAGTGGGGAAAGCAGAATTCAACTGAAGTTCTTTGAGATGCAGAAGCTATTTTGAAATTCAGTGCTCTTTTGCCTCCCTGATGTTGTGTGGTTATTAAATGCCAATTTGCAGAGTTTCTACCTACCTGGAGAGACACTGAGTAGCCTTAGAAGTTCCTGAAACAACTGAGGAACAACAGAGGGGATGCCTCAGGTTGGTTGGTATTCTAACAAGAAAGAGGAATGCTAACACTATGAGCAAATCTGCAGTCTGGAAACATCAGAGGAACTCCAGCCATCCAGGGCCCTACCCAGACACCCCAGTGTATCTGTAGTCCACGTGTGGCCACTGTTTGGGGAGTAAAATTTGAAATTTAGGTTCTGAGTCCATACACAGACAAACCTCACTCAGAGTTTCTGAGATTTTGAGTGAAGTGAGTTACCTCCATTCTTTGAATCTCAGGCTTATTATTTGTAACAATACAAGTTATTTCATGAAGTTATTGTGTGACTAACCCATTTAAAGAACTTTGTCTTTTGCTTGGCACGTTCAATGTACGTTAGCTGTTATTTATGTGAACTATGTCTTATGCATGTGGGCTGACCCTTTCCATATCTCACAAAATTTAGCCTCATCACAAAATTCAAGTACACAAAGCATGGCATTGCTTTACTGAAGATTTGTGGAACTAATATACAGAATGAATAAAGAGATGAATTCTTGGCAAGTTGTCCTCATAAGACCTGTTTCTCTGATCCTTTCTTACTTAGCTGTCAGAGTCTTGTAAGACTGCCAGGTGGGAAGCACAGAGACAGTAGGTCCTGCTGGGAATGTACCCTGGCATGTGTGTGATAAGGCCCACTTTTCAACTGCCCTGGAAGAAGCTCTAGTGGGAATGCTTCTGAAGGCCAAGTTCATGGGTGCTGCTGCTGCATTTTGGCATGTATGGGAGTATACAGAAGTCAGAAAAGACATGCTTAGCTACTAAAAGGCAGACTGGTAGAATAATCCACAAGTTTGGTGCTGACTCCAGATGGCTTGGATTTTAACCTATTATAAAACATTCTTCTATAATACCCTTTATATTCATATAATACCACTTTTTTTGGTCTTAAGTGGAATTTGGAACATGTATTTCCGCAAATTATCATCCATATACTTGGGGATATTTTTCATTGCAGTACAATTTGATTAGGTGTGAAGGGTGTCTTGCAACTTAATCCCAGCCTTGTGCTTGATCTTATGAAGAATGCAGAGAAATGCAAGCCACATTTCCTTCCCTAAGAAGCCTATAATTTCACAAGGGGGAGGAAAAGAAGGAACTAGCAGATGTTCAATGCAGAGAAAGAAGGAAATGGCGGAGTGGGAATGTTCTAAGGAAAAGGGAAATGCAACATGAGCTTGGGTATGTAAGATGGTTACAATTTAGGTGAAAGCTTAAGGTGAAATTCATGAAGCAAGGAGTAACGTGGACAAAGGTGGGAGAAAGAATAGGAAAGCTTTGTGTAGGTGACAGTGAGCATATTGGCCTGGCAGGGGTGGGAATCATTGAAGGTAGATTTGGGAAAGGGAAGTGGAACTCTTACTGGGGGGGGGGGGGGGGGCATTTTTGCTAAGGGGAGGCAATATCCTCCAAACATTGTTCTAAGCTACCATCTTTCCCCTTCTATTGATGCCACAGGATCCCATCTGGTCTCCTGGAATCCAGTCTGTACTGCTTATATCCAGTGAAGTGATATTTAAAATAAATACTGAACTAACCTTGTCACCTCCCTGCTGAAGCCCCTTTTCCCTTTGCTATTGGGAGAAAGACAAGACCCGTAAGAAGGCCCTACAAACCTCTTGTTTCTGCCAACCTTCCAGCTTCATCCCATCTCCTTCACACTGTCCTCAGCTCTCCCCCTTTCACGCTCTCCCCCTTTCACACTCTCCCCTCAGGCTCTTTGTTCAGCCACACTAGCCTTGATTCATTTCCCCAGTGAACCCTTCCACCCCACTGGAAGCTTTGCCTGTGCTCCTTCCTCTGCCCAGAAGGCTCTCCCCCTCCACTTAATTCTTTGACCTATTAGCCAATCTCTATCTTACATACCGAAGCTCACATAAAACTTTCTAGGGGATACTTTCCCTAACTCCTCAGACTATATCCCGTGTTGTATGCTCATAAAATACCCTGTGCCTCTGTCTCATTAGACAATCTCAATTTGTGCTTACTGGTTTATTTATTTCCCTGTTTTAATGCCACCCTCTTCTACTGGGCAGTAACACCAAGAGGAAAGAAAACACAGCAGTTTGCTCTCCATTGTTTTTCTTGCATGTAGCACAGTGCCTGGCAAAGACTTAACAAAGATCTCCTAGATTAATGGATGGTTGAATGAATGGATTGGTGAATGAATAATAAATTGACTCACAAGAGTTTGGATCAAATTTGATATCTACTTTCTCATTACTATCAAGTTTATTTGAAGAATATTAGTTACTTGTTTTATTTAAGAGCTTCCTATGCTGTCTTCAACCAGTTAGCTATCTCTAGAACTGCTCTTTATGAGTTGTGAAACCAATTCTACACCCACCCTTATCTTTCTTTCCTCTTGAGTCTTGCTTGTTTTAAAAACGAAGAGAGAAAAGTAGACTCCAATTTTGTGGTTCAGTTCACATCTCACTTTCTCTCTTATTCTGAACATCTAAATGGTTTGAAAAACCAAACTTTTGCATTTATATTGATGTTTTCATTGACAGATTTCTAAGAGCTTTAAAAACATGTATTGATACTAGGAAAAAAAAGTATTGATACTTACAATAGCATTCCAAACTACAAAAATATATCCACATTAAAGCTCCTTTTAGAAATAGGTGCTATTAATGGATTCCCGATACAGCAGGAACAGTTTCAAATACAGACGGGGGTTTTGAGTAAACCCACTAAATTGACTAATGATGAATTCCTCCGAGAGGCACCTGTCATTCTAAACCCAACAACAACGATGTCTGTTCAAAGAATATGTGGATTTAGGGAGTTCTGGTTTAAAAACTAAAGGATTTGAAACATTTGCAAAGAGAAAAGGGTAGGATAACATTATTCTATTGCTGACTTCTTGAGAATTATAATTGGATCTTCAGCTCTACATTTTTTCCTAATGTATACATATAAAGCTATCCATTTTCCTTCAAGCACAATTTTTTTTCTGTACCCTGTGAATTTTGTTATGCCATATTTTAGTTATTTTCACTTCAACACATTTTCTAATTTCTATTGGAATTTCTTTATTTGACCATGTGTTCTTTATAATGTATTCCTTAGTTTTCAAGCATGTGACCACTTTCTAGTTACCTTTTTAAAAAATTTACTATTGATTTCAGCTTTAATTCTACTGTGGTAAGAGAACATTCTCTATATATGATTTCAGTCCTTTGCAATTTGTTAAGACTAGCTACATGGTCTATATGCAAAAATTTACAATTTTTGTAAACATTCTGTGGGCATTTAAATATATATTCTTAAATGTGTGTAGTATTACACATATGTCAACTAGATCAAGTTTGTTCTGTTACTCAAATCTTTTATACCCTTCCTATTTATTTTAGTCTGTGTTATCAATTACTGAGAAGTGCTTGCTAAAATCTCCAACTATACTTGTGGGTTTGTCAACTTCTCCTATTTATTCTGCCAGTTTTTACGTGCTATATTTTGATGTTATGCTATTAGTGCATACATGTTAAGAATTATTATATCTTCTGAGAAGGTTGGCACTTTCATCACAGAATGTCTCTCTTTATCACCTTTTTTAACCTCTTTTTTTGGTGATTTCAACATAGCTATATTAGGGTTTCTTATTTGGTGGGAAGATCATTTTACATGGGTTTTCTATTTCTATTCTTTCATTTTCAACTTATCTCCTTATATTAAATATGTGATTTCTAAACAGCATATAGGGGTTTTTTTTTGTATCTGTTCCTATAGTCTTTGTCTTTTAATTAGAATATTTGGTTTGCTTACCTTTAATGTATTTGTTGATATATTTGATTTTTCTCTTTGTCCCACCTGATATTCATTCCTAGTTTCTTTTCTCTGGTCATCTTTTGGGTCAATGTATTTTATTTTCCCATTTCTTTCTACTGGCTTGTTAACACATTCTTTCATTTCATATTCATTCATTTCATGAATAGAATATTCATTTAGTGGTCACACTAGAGATAATAATATGCATCCTTAACTTTGTTAGTGTCATCTGTAATTTAGTACTTTTAAACTTCCTGACAGTGGAAGGATGTTAAAACACTTGAACTCCATTTAAGTTCTTCCATCTTTTTATGCTATTTTGGTTGTGCATTTCAGTTCTATCTATATTTTAAATCTAACATGTCATTTTTATTGTATTATAAAGTCAATAGCAACTTAGATTTTCCTTGCATATTTTACCCCTTTCAGTATTGTTTCCTGAAATTCCATATCTCCAACTGAGATAAGTTTTCTTCTACTTGAAGGACTTTCCTTAGTATTTCTTTTAGTGTAGGTCTTCTGGTAGTAATTTTTTTTTTTAAAGAAAATATACTATATTGCCTTTTCTTATTTTTCTGTGCATTTAAAAAGCTTTTTATTTTGCCATAATTATAATCCAAAGAAGTTGCAAAACTAGTATAGAGAGTTCCCATGTAACCTTTATCCAGTTTCCTCTAGTTGTTGCATTTTGCATAATTGTGATAGAATTTTAAAGCTGTCTCCCCAAGATTCCCATCCCTTAATTATCCAAACGCTAATCTAGATACTGCTGTGAGGGGCGCCTGGGTGGCTCAGTTGGTTAAGCGACTGCCTTCGGCTCAGGTCATGATCTTGGAGTCCCAGGATCGAGTCCCGCATCGGGCTCCCTGCTCAGCAAGGAACCTGCTTCTCCCTCTGACCCTCCCCCCTCTCATGTGCTCTCTCTCTTTCATTCTCTCTGTCTTAAAAAAAAAAAATAGATACTGCTGTGAAAGAACTATGCAGATGTCATAAAATTTATGGATCTTAAAATAGGGACATTATCCTAGATTGTCCAGGTGGATATAATCTAATCACTTGAGTCCTTGAAAGCAAAGACATTTCTCTAGCTGCAGTCAGAGAAACAAAGGAGGAATGAAGCAAAGGAGAGATCAGAAGATTCAGAGTGAGAAAGACTTTACCTGCTACTGCTTCTCTGAAGATGAAGAAAGGAGTCCATTAGCCAGGAAATACAGGCAACCTCTGGAAGCTAGGGATGACTGCAGCCAATAGCCAGCATGGAAACAGAGAACTCCATCGTACAACAACATGGAACTGAATTCTGCCAATAACCTGAAGGAATTTGAAAGTTGATTTAACCCTGAACTTCTAGAAAGGAGTAAAACCCTGTCAACAGCTTGATTTTGGCTCCATGAAACCAGGAGCAGAGAACCAGCTGAGTCATACTATGCCCAGACTTCTGACCTACAGAAGAACTGTGAGATAGTAAATTTGCATTGTTTAAGGCCACTAAATTTATGGAATTTGTTACTGAAATGAAAAATGAATGCAATATCTACTTTATAATATCAAATCTAGGAAATTGATATGGGCACAGTGTATGTGTATAGTTCTATGACATTTATCATATGTAAATTTGTGGAACCACCAATGCAACAAAGATATCATTACAAAGATCTCCCTCATGTTACCCTTTTATAGTCACACTTCCTTTCCCCCATCCATTCCTAATCCCTGGCAACTACTAATCTCTTCTTCTGCTCTATACTTGTTAAAGTTTTAAAAATGTTATATAAACAGAATCACAGGGTATGTGACTGAGGATGGGTTGTTGTTTTTTTTTTTCACTCAGCATTATGCCCTTGAGATCCATCTAAGTTGCTGCATGTGTCAGTAGTTTTTTTTTTCCTTTTCCTTTTTTTTCCTTTTTGTGTGTGTGATATAAAACACACAACATAAACCCAAACATAACCATCATAACTATTTTTAAGTATAGAGTTCATTAGTGTTAAGTATATTCTCATTCTTGTGAAACAGATCTATCCAACTTTTCATCTTGCAGATTTGAAACTCTATACCTATTAAGCAACAGTTCCCTTTTCCCCTCCCCACAGCCCCTGGTAACTACCATTCTACTTTCTATTTCCCTGAATTTGACTACTTTGGGTACCTCATATAAGTGGAATCATGTAGTATTTGCCTTTTTGTGACTGGCTTATCTCAGCATGATGTCCTCAAGGTCCCTCCATGTTGTAAGTAGTTTTCTTTTTATCCCTGAGCAGTGCTCCATGGTATAGATGTACCACAGTTTGTTTAGCCATTCACCTATCAAAGGACATTTTGGATGTTTCCAGGTTTTGGCTACAAATATTTGTGTGCAGGTTTTTGTGTGGACGTAAGTTTTTATTTCTTTGGGATAAATGTCCAACAGTGCAATTGCTAGGTCAGATGGTTAATGAATAAATGTTTAGTTTTAAAGAAACAAACTGTTTTCCAGTGCAGTTTACATTTTACATTCCCACCAACAATATGTGAGAGATCCAGTATCTCCAGAAAATTTAGCATTGTCACTTAAAAAAACTTTCAGCTGCTCTCATAGATGTGTAGTGATAGTTCACTGTGGTCTTACTTGCATTTTCCTAATGGCTAGTGATATTGAACATTTTTTCATGTGCTTATTTGCCATCTCTACGTCTTTGGTGAAATGCTTCATCGTATCTTTTGCCCATTTTCTAATTTGATTACTTGCTTGTTTGTTGTTGTTGTTTTCCATCAAGTTTTTAATAGGTCTTTAAATGTTCTAGATACAGTCCTTTGTGAGATATGTGGTTTGCATATATATTTTTTCCTAGTCTTTAGTTTGCCATTTCACACTCTTAACAGGATCTTTCCACAGCAAATTTTTTAGTTTTGCCCAAGTCTAATTTATCAATTTTTTCTTTATGAGTTGTGCTTTTGATTTCATGTCCAAGAAATCCTCACAAAAGGTCCTGAAGGTTTTCTCCTATACTGTGTTCTAAAAGTTTTATAGTTTTACATTTTCCATTTAAATCCATAACCCATTTTAAGTTAATTTTTGCGTAAGGTCATGATTTAGATTGAGGTTCATGATTTTGCCAATGTATATCCATTATTCAAATATTTTTTAGTCATACTCTTTTTCTCCTCTATTCCTAGGATTGATACAATACATATATTTGATATTTTGCTTCTATAGGTTTCTGAAGCTCTGATCATTTGTTTTTATTTTAGTTTATTTCTTTCTGTTGTTCAGATTGGGTAATTTCTATTGCTTTATTTTCAAGTTCACTATTTTTTTTTTCCCTTGGTCCTTTCTATTCTGCTGTTGAGGTATTCATTCAATGAGGTTTTTTTGTTGTTGTTTGGTTATTGATTCTTCTTTATGTCTTCTGTTTCTTTGCAGAGACTTTCTGTTTCTTTGCCAAGATGTTGTATTTCTTCATTTGTTTCAAGCACATTTATAATTACATACCAAAGCATTTTTATGATACTTGCTTTAAAATCCTGCTCAGATAATTCCAGCATCTGTGTCATATTGCTGTTAGTGTCTGCTGATTGCCATTTCTCATTCAAATTGAGATTTTTCTGATTCTTGTTATTCCAAGTAATTTTTAAGTATACCTGTGGATTTTGGGTATTATGTTGTGAGACTCTGGATCTTAGTCAAATCTTGTGTTTTAGCTGACCTCCTTTTAAGCTGGGCTGGTGGGGAGAGTTGGGTGCCACCTCATTACTGCTAGGTAGGGGTAGAAGTCCAGTTCTACATTCAACCTCTTTTGACACTCCAGTAGGGAAGGGATTCCTCATTATTGCTAGGCAGAGATGGAAATTCTGGAAGTTCTGGCTTTCCATGAGGCTTTTGCAGTGCCATGCTGGCTGGGAAGGGCAGAGGTGCCTTGGTACTGCTTACCATTGGCTTCCACCAACACTGACACTGTGGTAGGGGGAATCAGGGCCAGAGGGAGGGTTGGCCTCATTATACCCTGGAGGTGGTAGAATTCCTGATTCTCTAGTAAGCCTCTTCTGACACTTCCCCAGTGGGGAGGATACCTCATTACTGATTGGTGGGGGTAGAATTACAGGATCTTCCCTTCCCCCATGATTTCTACTGACACCACAACTGGAAGGAGGCTTGTTACCAGTTAGTGGGAATGAAAGTCTGGTCTCCTCAGACATTACCGTGTGGGAGTTGATTATACACCTAGTTATAGCTACATAAGGTGAAAGCCCAGTGTCCCCAGTTGGCCCGTGTTGGTAGAGATGGGGTTGAAATCAGGTTTTCCTGTGTTGTTTGCTTTGAGTTGAGTGATTCTTATATAAAGTTTTCTGTATTGCTGGGCTAGGCTGTCTTTTTCTTGGTCATTTGGCTAGAAAGCAAGCTTTCCTTGAGATTTTGTTGCCTGTACCCATTGGTGTTCTGTGATGCTTCTTTAGGTTGCTTATTTGATTTTTCCCTCCAAAATAGCTGTTGATTCAGATCTTAAATGTTCGTAACAAAGAATATGCCAGAAATTAAAAATAAAAAACTTTATACCAATGTCATTATGGAAGGCTAGGGGAAATATTTTCAAAGTTGTGAACTCTTAGCTATCCCAAAGCCAAAATTTTACTAAAATCAGATGTTTCTATCTTATGACCATAATGGATAAAATGTTTTTCTTTTAAATCCATGAATAATTAAGATGTATTCAAGTCAAATATTTGTTTGCTTAACACTTTTTATCATTAACATATAATACTATATAAAGTATAATAGCAACTTTCTTGATATGTATCAGAAATCATGAGGGAAATAAAGCAACCTGGCAACAAAATCTTCTTGGATTCAGTATTTAGAGCCAAATAAAATATACTCTTTTTTCATCTAATATTTATAAAGCAGTCCAATATCCTGTGGGTGATAGTGAAGAGCATATGAGGGTAGGAAGACAATGGCATTCACCCCATATCATCTGCATGAAAGTCCTTTTGGAAAAATATTCTCAAGTACAGATTGTACATTTTTCAGGTATTTGTTTGTACTCAATTTTCAGGTAGGAATGGTTCTGGAATAAGGCACCTAATCTTAACATTTTCCAAATAACCATCATCCAGGATTTGTTCAAACAAGAGACAGTATATTATTACCTCAGAGATTGTTGCTCTTTAAAGTAGGAAGAAAAGGCAATAGATGCCAGATTCAGCCATCAAGTACCCTTCTCTCTCCTAAGATCCTCTTAGAGTTTTTTCCATATAGGGTCATAGTTGGCTGTAAAGTGAATTACCTTATGTTGTTAAATCTTTACAGATTAGTGATTAGAAGTACAGACTTTGAAATCAGACAGAACTTGTTTTAACTCTGAGTTCTGCCACTTATTAAATGCTTGACTTCAACAACTTATTTAGCATTTCAAAACCCATTTCTTCATCTAAAATGGGCAATAGATGTTCTAATAATAATTTAATTGGATGCAGTAATCAAATTAGAGTATGAAAGTGTTGTACTTAGCATACTATGTGATCTGTACACTTTATCTTTTGATTTGTGATTATAAGGAAAGAAATAGAAACAACTATCTCATTTAGAATGTATCCCTTTTTCTGGAACTTCTTAAATATCAGATAAAAGAAAAATGGCCCCTTTGGAGTGGTGTCTAGGGATTGTTATTGATACTGAGTCCTCTGTCTTGGGAGACTAACATGTTAGCACTATGCCTCTGAGCACTATGCACTTTGAGTTGGGTTAGCACATGACTCTGCAAAGACAAAAAAATAGATAGCAAGAATGTAGACCTTGAATGTCAGGTCAAAGCCTTGCCCATTTAACAATGACAATGCAGTATAGTGTGGTGGTTAAAAATGTGGAAACTGGAAACAGATTACCTAAGTTTGAATGTCTCTACCAATAGCCAGCTGTAAACTTCAGTTATTTTACTATACCTCTTTGTATCCCACTTTATCATATATAAAATAATGATAGTAACAGAATCTATTTTCTATAGTTGTTGTGCATATAAAAATATTAGTGGATATGAAGTGTATAGAACATTGCCTGGTATAGAGTAAACATTTCTTTAATATTAATTACTATTTAACTCTGATCCACATGGACTAGCACAGTATATCAAGGCCTAGTCTGTTCCATTCCTACCAGATAATTTATTTAAGTTTTAACTAGGAGAGAGATGAAAGAATGAGGTTTTCTGGTCTTTATATTTTGTACTTTGTGAAGATAATTTTTGTATGCTTGCTACTTTGTAATATATTTTTTAGGGAACCTGAGAAACTTGCCTCCCAATGTCACAATTGATAAAGAAAAATTGTATGTAACTAGCTGTCATTACTGTTAATTATTTTGTTTTTGTTAACAAAAGAAGTGATGACTTCATCGGGAGAGTGAGGATGAGTGTCTAGAGTCAACAGGGATGCATGTATATGGTTTACCTTTTTAAGATGAGAAGTGGAGCTGGTATTCATTGCTGCCCAGAATTTTCAATAGTTTGAGGAAAGAGGCCTTCCTAGCAGAAGGCTGAGAAACTAATGTATATAACATCTGATTATTGCTTAATAATATCTTCAGTAAAAAATGAAGGATAGTCTCTGACTGATAACTATCTGTTAGAGTTCTGGATCCTTCATTCCTTGCCTTACAAAAGAACTATTCATCCACATAAAGCCTAGAAAGGAGAAAGGGGCTTTTCCTTTACTTTTGAATTAAAAAACCCCACTTAAAACAGCATCCCAATATTTTTACACAACCAATATTTTGAGTACATCTGTATTTTTTTACTTATTTTTACTGGTATGTGAATAGACTCTAAAGACAATACTCAGGTTTTAGACTTGTTTTTTTTTTTTTTTCTGAGTTGAATATATTGCATTAAAACAAAACAAAACACTTTATAGAGGTGTAATTTTCCTACAAATAAATATATGTTTTTGAAATGTGAAGTCTTCAATGAGTTGTCACACCTAAGAGGAGGTAGGAGTATGGACTGTACTGAGTACTTCCCTGACGACCAGATTGTAGTATTTTTCACTGGGAGATTATCTCTTCTTCCCCTATTCTGTATTCAGCTTTAGTTCTTTTTATAAGCTCTTATTCACTGACCCTCTGGTGTTTCCTTCACCATTAGCCTTAACACTGAAGGCACTGGGAAAAGAACCAAGAAGAAGAAGAAGAACCAGTTTTGTTTTAGTTTTTGTTTGTTTGTTTATTTATTTATTAGAGAGAGAGAGCAGGAGTGGGGAGGCAGGGGCAGAGACAGAGGGAGAAAGCAGAACCCTTGTGAGCAGGGAGGCTAACATGGGGATGATCCCAATGACCTGAGCCAAAGGCCAACGCTTAACCAACTCACCCACCCAGGACCTCAAGAAGAACTAGTTTTAATAGTAGAGTCACACACATTTCAAACCTTCCTTGCTTTCACCTTAACCCATGAAATATGTGAGATAAGCCTATAGTCCACATAAGAAATGACTTAATTCCAAGAATCAGGATCAGTGATTTACTTGCTTTCCAGATTATAGGGAAATTCCAACTTCTTCTCAAACTTGGGGTTTCCCTTCATTTAGTTGTTTTATGCTTTTACAATCACTCAAATTCATTTATTTGGGTTCTGACTATCATGAACATCATCCTAAAATGCCTTCATACTTAGAAATAAAAATCTCAAATACTGCAGCATTCTTGGAAGCTTTCAAACTCTCAAACCTTCAATAATATAAACTCTGAAAATCAAAGACCAGTAGATACAGCAGCATCCAGACCTTCAACTCTGCTTGTGAAAGATTCAGAGCATTCAAAAGAGAAATGTATCACTCAAGGTAGTAATTACTGAGCTCAACAGCCTGTTGTTAGGATATTAAATTAAGGCCAAATAAGATACCTAACCAAACTGCCTCTTAAAAATAGTGACTCATAGCCTAATTGATGTGAGAATCAAATAAATATTATGGAACTCCTTTAGGGTGAGGGAATTCCTTTGAATTTAAGTCTCACTTAATGGAATTCATTGAACCTCTTCAAAATTTTCCATAAATTGTCCAATAAAAAGCTTGAAGTCTTGAAAGAGTTTAAATCATCTTTTTAAAAGGGATGGTGAAACTCTTTCTCTTTTCCTCCCACCACATGAGAGGAGGAATGTAGTGCTGTAAATTCCCCTGTAATTTTAACCATGGGACCTAGATCTGGAGGAGAATGTCTAGTTAAAGAGTGCAAGCTGGCACAATGCTGCCCAAAGCATATAAGAAAGTGGGTTTTTAAGAGTTCTTACTGAGGTGTAGTTGAGTGGAGGGACTTTACACATTAAACAAATCAGTTCCAGAGTAAATGTTCATTCAGCATGTGGTTTTGTTTTCCTTATGACAGAGTTTTGGTTTGGTAAGTTCTTTCTTCTAGCTTGCTCTCCAGGTTTTACTTTACTTATAGGTTGTTTTTTGTTCTACATTGGCAATTTAGAAGCATTTTTACCGATTAAGCAATCCTGATGACTTTTGCCACTACAACTAGATCCCTTCCAGTCATGTTGAGAGGTTAGAGGAGGTCTTAATGTGAAACAGAACTTGTAGAATATTTGGCATCATAGAACAGAATTTTGATTCCTTCTCTGCTGCATCTAGAGGTGTGTTTTTCATTGAATTGTTAGCATTTTGATTCTCTGCTTTCTCACTTTGAAAGAGAGGATAAGAATAATTCACTTAGGGGCACCTGGGTGGCTCAGTCCTTAAATATCTGCCTTTGGCTCAGGTCATGATCCCAGGGCCCTGGGATAGAGCCCTGCATCGGGCTCCCTGCTCAGCAGAAAGCCTGCTTCTCCCTCTCCCACTCCCCCTGCTTGTGTTCCTTCTCTCGCTTTGTCTCTCTCTGTCAAATAAATAAATAAAATTCTTTAAAAAAACCCCTAATAATTCACTTAGAGGAATGCTGTATAATTAAAAGAAGTAAGTATGCAAAGAGCCAGGTATGTAGTAAGTACTAAAAAGTTTACTTTGACAGTTTATATTTTAGAGGTTTATTTTCTAGCCTTCTCCTCTTTGTAAATTGTTGCTTTCAGATTGAAGTTGCCTCTAGGTTCCTAGAGGCAAGTGTTTTTGTTTGTTTGTTTTTACAAAAAGGTAATATCATCATAGGTCTACTATGTTTACAATTTTTTTTCATATGCAATGCACAGTCCCCAATTAAAACTATAAGTCATATGAAGTGATAAGACAATAAGAAAGAAAAATTTAAAAATATCAGACAATAGAAAGAGACCTACTTGGCCTCAAAATATGGAGCAATCAGACATAACATTTAAAATAACTATTCTTAATATATTCAAGGAGTTAGAAGACCAGACTGGGATCTTGGTAGAGCCTAGTAACTATTAAAATTCCAAAAGAGGTTGTAAAATTGGAAAATAAAATATCCAATATTGAGAAAACATGTGGAGAGTACAAGTAGATTAGATACAGCTAAAGAAAAAAAAAAAACAATAATAGGAGGATAAACCAGAATAAAATATCTAGAATGAAACCCAGAGAAGCAAAAGACTGTGGAAAATAGAAGAGAGGGAAAAGAACTAAAATATACAATAAGAAGGTCTCACCTGCTTGTAATTGGAACCTAGAAAAAAGAGACAGAGGAGTACCTGGTAGGCTCAGGTGGTTAAGCATCTGATTCTTGATTTTGGCTCAGGTCATGATCTCAGGGTCCTGGGATTGAGTCCCGTGTCAGGCTCTATGGTCAGCGCAGAGTCTGCTGGAGATTCTCTCCCTCTCCTTCTGCTCCTCCCCCTGCTTGTGTGCTCTCTCTCTTTAAAATATATAAATAAAATCTTTAAAAAAAGAAAAAGAGAGAGAATGTACAGAAGCAATATTAGAAGTAATGCCTGAGATTTTTCCAAAATTAATTAAAGACATCAATCCTTAGTTTCAGGCTGCACACATTTAACCCTAAGCATTATCCATTTTCCTGAATGCCCATCAAGGGGCCAGATGATACAATTTGCTAGTGCTGGAGAATTACTACTCATAGATGGAATTGAGAATAGTTAGAAATGGGAAGTATCTGGGAAGATAAATTACCCCTTTGTTTCTTCTTCCATTGAATACTCTTAGGTTTGGTTCATTCTTGCAACTCTTATAAAGAAGTTACAATGCCAGAAAGTAAACTCAGCTACTGAGCAGCCTATCAGGTCTCTTGGCAGCGTGATGTGATAGCTAGTATGTTAACATATTTCATCACATTCTTTGTATATGCTTTTGCCTTATTTTCCCTTTTACATATCCATATCACCCTGGATTTGTACATCTCAAGGTAATGACACTTTACTACCTGTCACCGTGTCTACTGTCTTGACCCAAGCTGAGAAACTGTAAATCACAAGAAGTATAAATTAAAAGAAAGATACACCTAAGTACATCATAGTATAACTTCTGGAAACCAGGAAAAGATCTTAAAGAAATGAAGACAGATTACCTTCAGAAGACCCACATTTTCACTGACAACAGACTACTCAACAAAAACAATGGAGGCCAATAATACAGTAGAATATCTTTGTATTGGTGAAAGGAAATACAAAACAACCTAGGCTTTTATGCATAGCAAAAAAAAAATCCTTTATGGACAAAGGTGAAATAAATATATTTCTGAAAACAACAGTAAGAAAACTCATCAGTGGAGATGCACATTAAAAGAAATAGTAAAGCTTACTTTTTCTTTTTTTAAGATATATATTTTTAAATATTTATTCATTTTAGAGAGAAAGAAAGAGAGCATGAGTGGGGAGAGGGACAGAGGGAGAGAGAGAGTCTCCAGCAGACTCCTCATTGAGCATGGAGTCCCATATGGGACTCGATCCCTGAGCCGAAATCAAGAGTCAGACACTTAACCAACCCAGGCAATCCTAAGGCTTATTTTTTTCAGGTAGGATAAAAATGATCCCAGATACAAGTTTGGAAATAGAAGAAGAAATAAAGAGTGTGAGCAAATCTAAAAGACTATTGACTATATAAAACACTATCTAAGATATTGACTGTATAAAATAATGATAATGTCTTGGTGAATTAAAATGCATATAAAATTGGGGGTGTGGGTAAATGCTATATAAAATTAAAATAGATTGTTGAGAGGTAGGTAAATGACAATATAGTATTTTACTGATTTTGCATTTTACAGGAATAGGGCAAAAATACCAGGCAAAATTATACTTTATTAGTAATGGATGTATATTATAATCTCTTGAGTTACTACTAAAATAATATTAAAATTAAGCCTGTTTTATGGGGAAGAGGGAGAGAATAATAAAAAATCAGAGGAGAAGAAAATATTACAAATATTACATACAATAATACAAATATTACAAAACCTGGTAGAACATATGTGCTATGGTGAGCGCTGTGAATTGTGTAAGACTGTTGAATCACAGACCTGTACCTCTGAAACAAATAATACATTATATGTTAAAAAAAAGAAGAAGAAGAAGAAGATAGCAGGAAGGGAAAAATGAAGGGGGTGAAATCGGAGGGGGGGACAAACCATAAGAGACTATGGACTCTGAGAAACAAACTGAGCGTTCTAGAGGGGAGGGGGGTGGGGGGATGGGTTAGCCCAGTGATGGGTATTAAAGAGGGCATGTACTGCATGGAGCACTGGGTGTTATATGCAAACAATGAATCATGGAACACTACATCAAAAACTAATGATGTAATGTATGGTGATTAACATAACATAATAAAATAAAATAAAAAAACCTGGTAGAAAAAAAAAGCTCTGTAAATTATAGTAGATTTAAACTATTATAATGGTGATTATACTATATGTAAATGGGCTCAATGCTCTAATTAAAATACAAAGATTGTTAACTGGATAAAACAAAAGCACCTCCAACTATAAACTCTTTGTAAGAAATGCCTCTCAAATACAATGATACAAATGAATTAAAACTATTGAAAAAGAACTATCAAAAAACATTAAACAAAAACTAGTATCATTATATCATTATCAGGCAATATAGATTAAAAGTATTTACAGAGAGAAAGAATGTCTTGATAAATGGTGTTAAACTGTTGACCTCACCAAGAAGATGTAACAATTTAGTGTACAGTTAACCCTTGAACAATGAGGGGGTTAGGGGCACTGACCCCCATCCACCCACCAGGCAGTCAGAAATCTACGTATAACTTTTGACTCCCCCAAAACTTAACTACTCATAGCCTCCTGTTGATCCAAAGTCTTACAGATAACATAAACAGCCAATTAACACATATTTTGTATATGTATGTATTATATACTGTATTCTTGAAAAAAGTAACCTAGAGAAAAGAAAATGTTATTAAGAATATCATAAGGAAGAGAAAATACCTTTATAGTACTGTACTGTAAAAAATCCTCATATAAATGGACCTGCACTGTTCAAACCTGTGTTGTTCAAGAGTCAGCTGTACATCTGAAAATCTAGCCTCAGATATATAAAATAAATGCTGACCGAATTAAAGAGAGATATATTCAAATATATAATCATAGTGGTATATTTTAAGATACTGTTCTCAATAAGTAACAAATCAAGCAGATAAAAATTAGTATGTTGTTTAAATAACTCATGGATCAAGAAAAGACTCCAAATGGAAGTTGTGAATCTTTTGAATTGTGATAATAAAAGAATGAATCTAAATATTGTGAGATGCAGCTACAGCATATTTAAAGAGAAATGTATAGCCTTAAATGGATATATTTAAAAAAAAAAAAAACCCTACAAATCAACAAGCTAAGCATCCATTACTAAAAGTTAGTAAATGAATAGCAAATTTAGTCTAAAGAAATATGAAGGAAGAAAATAATAAAGGGCAGAAATTAGTTAACAGAAACAAACATACATTGGAGTGAATTTATAAGGAGAAAATTTAGCTCTTTGAAAGATTAATAAGATTAATAACACTGTAAAATAATGTGTATAGAAAAAAGTCTAGGAAAGAAAGAGAGAAAAGGCACAAAAAATTATGGAAAAATAATAGGCACAAATAACCAATACCAGTCATGAAAAATAGACATTACCACATATTCTGTATGCATTAAAAATGAAATAAGAAACTTAAGAACAATTAGATGCCAACACATTTAAAAATAAAGATGCAATGAACATATTCCTAGAAGGTCATAAACTTACTAAAACTGACACAAAAGAAAGGGAAAATATGTGTAAATGTGTGTAAATGCTATAAATATTAAATACATTGGCTCTTTAAGTAATAATCTTTCCACACATAAAATACTAGACCAGGAAGTCTCCACTACTTGATCTTACCAAATATTTTAAACAAGAAATTTAAAAGCTTATACAAACATCTTCAAGAATAGTGAAAAAGAAACATCTCACAACCTGTTTTATGAAGCTAGCTTAATTTTGACCCCAGCAAAATCTGGCAGTGGTACCATGAAGAAGAAGAATTACAGCTCAATCTCACTTTTGAACATAGATGAAAAAAATCCTAACTAAAACATTAGCCAACAATATGCAGCAACTATGAAAAGAGAGAATTCACCAATTTAAGTTTTTTAATTTTTCAAAATTAAAAATATAAATCCAATATAAATCACCATATATATATTTTTTTTTAAATATTTTATTTATTTATTCGATTGAGTGAGAAGGAGAAAGAGAGAGTTCAAGATGGGGGAGGGTCAGAGGGAGAAGCAGACTCCCCGCTGAGCAGGGAGCCCGACGCGGGACTCAATCCCGGGACTCCAGGATCACGACCTGAGCCGAAGGCAGTCGCTTAACCGACTGAGCCACCCAGGTTCCCTATAAATCACCATATTAACAGAATAAAAAAGAGAAATAATGTGAGCACATAAATCATGCAAAACAGTTTCTGATAAAACATTCATTCATGATAAAAAATTTTGTTGCAAATTGGGATTAGAAGCACTCATCTTTAATTTGGTAAATGGTGTCTACATTAACCTATTGCAAATATGATACTTAACGGTGCAGTTAAAGCTTTCCCTCTGTTATCAGGAGTTACAAAAAGATGACTACTATCACCCTGAATATTAAATCATGTAGGAGTCCCATTCAATGAATAAATGAACAAAAAGAGTAAAATATATAAGGATTAGAAAATTAAAAATAAAACTCATTATTCTCAGATGACATGATTGCATACATAGAAATTAAAAATTCTACAAACAAGTTATTAGAATGAATGAGTTTAGTTACTTGCTGAATACAAGTTAAATATAAATATTTAATTATATTTATTAATACCATTAATGGACAATTAGAAAATACATTTTAAGGGGCGCCAGGGTGGCTCAGATGAGCATCCAACTCTTGGTTCCAGCTCAGCTCATGACCTCATGGGTCATGAGAGCAAGTCCTGCATCAGACTCCATGCTTGGTGGGAGTCTGCTTGAAGATTCTCTCCCTCTGTCCTCCTCCCACTCACACGCTCTCTCTCTCTCTCTCCCCTCCAAAATAAATAAATAAATCTTAAGAAAAAGAAAATTCATTTTAAGAAACATACCATTTATGATAAAATTAAAAATACTATCTATTAGAAATAGAGTTAAAGATGTGCAGTGTCATTACAAAGAAAACCATAAAACATCATTTATAGAAATGAAAGACCTAAATAGACCTAGTGACAAACCATTGTTAAGACTTGCTATTGTAAAAATGCCAGTCAATTCTCAAAATTATCTATAGTTTCTACGCACTATCACTAAATACCTCAAGAAATTGTATATGTTTTTATGTATGTGTGTGTATGTCCCTTGACATGCTGATTCTAAATGTAATTGGAAACACATAGAACTAAGATTAGCCTACACACACATAAAGAAGAACAGGATGGAAGTATTTTCTCTATAGGATATCAAAAATTAATATACAGCTTACAAATTAGGTTAATTGGTATTAATTCAAATTGACTAATAGAATTAAACAGAGAGCTCAGAAATGGCCTGACTACAACATGTATGGATAATTAATTCATGGTAAATTCTCCAGTGCAGAGCACTGTGGGAAGTTTTCTATCAGTGGTGCTGAGTAAAATAAATATGATATAGAAAAGATAAATTTGACCTCTAGCATACACCATATACAAACATCAATTCCAGAGCGTAAGTAAGTTTAAATGTAGAAAACAAAATAAAAAAACTTCTAGAGAAAGAGGAGAAAGTGTTTATTCTCTTTGACAGAAAAATATAGCCACAACGGAAGGATTTATACATTTCACTATATTAAAACTGTTTATCAAAATACAGAACGTAAAGGCAAACTACAGAGTGAGAAAAGATGCTGCACATATAACTGATGAGGGGATTTTGTATCCTGAGTATATAAAGAAACAGTACAAATTGGTAAGCAAAATATGGATAACAAGGAAAACCCTGGAAAGACTTGAATGGTTATTTTATAAAACAAGATGAACAAATGGCCAACAAGCCTAAGAAATGTCCATTAAGCCTAAATAAACCTCACTAGTCTTAAAACTGAATTAACACCAAATAATATACCACTGCATACCTGTTAGAGTGAATAAAAATGAGGTTGTCAACAATACCAAATGTTGGCAAAAATTTGGAGCTACTGGAACTTTCTGTGAGTGAGAGTACCAATTGGTACAGCCACTTGGAAAACTTCCACATGCTCTGTGACCCATCAATTTGATTATTAGAACAATACACAGCAATAGCAAGAGTACAAGAGTGTTTATAGCAGCATTACTCTATAAAACCTCCAAATAACTGGAAATAACTTAAATATCATTCAGCAATAGACTAGATCACTGAACTATCAAATATTAATACAAAGGAATGTTATGCAGCAATGAAAGTAAGTCAGATGTAGCTACATACAGCAACATGCATAAATTTCCTAAACACAATGTTGACAGAAAAATACCAGTTATAAAGGACTATATACTGGATGGTTCCATTTATGTAACACTCAAATATAGGCAAAACTAAATTATAATGTTTGAATTCAGGATGGTGATTACCTTTGAGGAAGAAGAAAGAAGAAAGACTGGATGTGAGGCCATGAGGATAACTTTCTGTGGTGCTTAAAATTTCCTGTTTCTTTGACCAGGGTAGTACGTACATTAATGTGTACTTCATAAAAATTTATTGAATGGTACATTTGTTTTTGTGTACTTTTCTTTATATGTATTATAATTCACAGTAAAAAAATTTAAAGTATCACATTGAAACTTGTTTTAGGTATCTTTAAAAATATACAAAAGACAATTTTTGTCTCCTTATGGTTTTCATGGGTTTGTTTTTGTTTTTTGTTTCTTGCTTGTAATTTTAGCATAAAGCAAAGGTGGCCACAGGCATCTTTGTTAGGATTACTGATCCACAACTTACATAGATTATTTCTAGTTCTCACAACATGCCTTCAGCTCAGGGTTATCACCATTTCATAAGTGAAGAAAGTGAGGCTCAGAAAAAGTGAAGTGATTTTCTCAGAGCATTCTACAATACAAGGTGGGATCTGAGCAGGTTATGGAAAATTGAAAAGGCAAATATACACTTATATGAGCCAGAAAGATAGTAATAGTAATACTTTTCCTCTGGTTCCCTATTTATGCCCTGTTGCCTAAAGGTATAATATTTTAAAAATATGTATATTTTTTAATCTCTGTAAGTTCAACTTGGGTCTGTTTTAAAAAATATCTAGCATGTCTATAACCTCAAGCTTTGCTCTGCCTTCTTGAACATATGGGGTACAGTTATAATAAATGTTTTAGTATCTTTACTGGTTCCATCATCTGTGTCGATGCTTCACCAGGTTCAATTGGTTGTTCTTTCTCCTCATTATGGGTGCTATTTTCCTGCTTCTTTGCATGCCTGGTAACTTTTTACTGGATGTCAGACATTGTAAATGTTTCCTTTTGGGGAACTAGATATTTTTATAGTCCTATAAATAATCTTGACCTTTGTTCTGGAACACAAATAAGTTGTTGGGAGGCATTTGGTCCTTTCAAGGCTGCTTTTAAGCTTTATTAGGCAGGACCAAAGTAGCCTTCAATCTAATGTTGCCCAACTACTGAAGCAGAACCCTTCTGAGTACTCTTCCATGGATTATGAGGTTTCCCTACTCTGACTGGTAGAAGTACAAACTAGAATACAAATAAGTCCCATCACTAAGAGAGCTCCAGTGATTTCCCCCGTTCTCCTTTTGTGTGGTTCCTTCCCTGGCTGTGGATAGAGTTTCCTTACATGAATGCACTGGTCAACAGTTTAAGACTAAAGGGGGGAGGGAGGGGTCTCCAGATATCTGGAGCTATCTCCTTCCTGTGTAGCTTTTTTTTTTTTCCAGTACCCTTCTCTATACTGTAAATTATAGTGTTTTGATTTTTGTGGATACCCAACTCTCTCATCTCAACTAAGGGAGACTCTTTGGGCCTCCCCTGTCTTCTTATGTCTCTACTCTCTCCAGGATAATCATTTTGTTCAGCCTGAGGTCCCATGTCTGAAAGCCATTCTTTATATATTTTGTTGGTTTTTTTTTCTTGCTTGCTTTTTGATATTTGTTTCAGGCTGGCATATAAAGCCAGTCCCTGTTACTACATTTTGACTGGAAACAGACATCAAATGTGTTTATTTTGATTGCACCTTTTCTTGTTTTCTACAAGTGAAATCTAACATATGTGTCGTGTTACACTAATTGGGAATCATCTATACACCTATTAATGGCAAGTATTCTAAGTGAAGTCATAGTACTTTGTAGGTGCAGAAGTCTTCATACAGTTGAGCTGTAACACGTTTTCTATATTAAGAACAATATTCCCATTCTCCTCGCAGCTCATCCAAAATATTCACCTGTTGGGTGAATACACAAAACTTGAGACTCATTTGAGTCTTAGTGAACTGCATGATCCATCTAAACTATTACTTGGGTCCAAACTCTAGCCATAAAGCAAAACTAACAAAATGTTTTAGAAAGAAAGCTACTGTTTCTTCAATACCTACTGTCTATTAGGGACTGTATCAGGAGCTCTCACATACATTATCGATGGGAATTTTATGACACCCCTGTTGATGGGCAGCATTATCCTTATTTTATTTTCACTGATAACCATGCCAAATTAACAAATAGATAATAAATGTTCCAAATGCAGCAGTTATTACTTCAATTCTTGGTATCTAACTAGTGCTAGATAAGCAGGTTATGAGTAAGCCTTCCCACAGTTTGATTTTTGACATCAGAAAAGTGAGATGTAATGAGATCATTATTACCTCAAGGAGAATCTGTGGTGACAAATCATAAGGTAAAAATTTAGCATGCATTCATGCTGCACTATTTGGATCCTAATTAACACTATTCCCTGCTGCTGCCTTGCAGGAAAGCTAGTTCTAGGAAAGAGTTACTCTTTCTTCTAAGACATAGTTTATTCAATTCCCAACATTCTTTCCCTTTTCACTGCAGAAACAGGCCTATTAATCATCATTTTGAATCAAGGTTATGCAAGGCCAAGCAGTTCCAACTTGCAAACTGATGATGTTTGGCAAACCTAGTCCAATTTCCAGGGCAGCATCTAAGCACAGCGCACCTGCCTATACCTTCACCTGCTTTGCCAAGTGAACTTTCTCAAACTTCGCAGGGCTGAGAGCCAGGACTAGGATTCCTTCAAACCCAAAACAGATCTCATTGCTTATGGAATTCCCTGCATGCAAACTTAAGGGCGTTATAATATAGACATTACAATTACATTATGAGTCCTTGTGTGAGACTGATAAGTGAATCAATATTTTTTTAAAGATTTTATTTATTTGAGAGCGAAAGAGAAAGAGAGAGAGAGAGAGAGAGAGAGAGAGCATGAGCAGGGGGAGGGGCAGAGGGAGAGGGAGAAGCAGACTTCCTGCTGAACAGGGAGCCTAATGCAGGGTTTGATCCCAGGACCCTGGGATCATGACCTGAGCCGAAGGCAGTTGCTTAACCAACTGAGCCAGCCAGGCACCCAAGTGAACCGATATTTTGTTCCTTGGTTCTCTTCCCCCAGCTTTAGCATGCTTTCCACCCCTTCCTTCAGTGTCCAGTGCTTTTTCCTGCTGCTTGACTACCACAGTTTTTTTAGTTAATTTGTAGCAAGTGGGTGTGGATTCATTATGGAGAAAAACCTAGTCCGTGTTTGTATATTACCTAATTAATAGATCACCTTTACCAGGGGACACAGTGACTGAACCAAACTAAAGGGAACATTTCTTAAGGAGGCCGAGCGGTTAGATAAAATATTTCTCACATCCCATTTCACTGACATAGCTGCCAAGTCTACTCTTTCTACATGGAAGGCCTGTCTTAGTCTTATTTGCAGTCTCTAGGGTATGGTCTATCTCACATGTATTCTTTTCTAGATTATATTTTAAAATTAATTAGCTCTTATTGTGGGCTTATTATGTGTTTGGCACTAAGAAGTTTCACAATTTCTTTATATCTCACCAAGTCTCAAAGACAACTTGTGAAGTAAATATTTTAATCCTCACTTTATAGATAAGAAAACTGACACCCAAACAGGTTAAATGGCTCTTGAAGTCCTCCCAGTAAGCTGTAGAGCTAAGACTCCTGACTTCTACCTAGTTCTTTCCACTACACACAGTTTGGGAGCAAAAGTAATTAATATCAAGATTCATAGGCTGTGTGCATTAAGCTGCTCACTTCGCTCGGCAAGTCTGTTATAAAATCATTATATTTATAAAGAATGGGATTATACACACAGTTTGTAGTCAGATATATATAGAGATAAAACTACCTAGTTCATAGTGCTTTGATCTTAGCAAAGGAAAGATCTTTCCTAAATCCATGGAACAGATTGTGAGGCATGCTCCCTGAAGGTAAATAAGGAGAGAGAGGTGATATTAGTAAACCTTTTAAAACTAGATATGTAAAAAGAATATTTGGTGATACAGCACAGAGCTTTCTTACATTAAAAGTATAGTTTGACTTAGGTAAAAATATTACAACAGGATGACTTCGTGGTTGTTCAAGAGTGTATTCAACTTCCTTATTGAGCGTATACTATTTTTTACTGCAAGAAATTTTGGTGCTATTTTAACTATCTGAAGTTCTACCTGCCTTTTTATATACATTATTTCAGGAGTTGATGTTTGCTGGAGATAAAGTAAGAGGAAAAAATTGTATATATTTTTATGGTTTTAGTTGTTTAATCTGTATAGAATTGTATATCTCAAGGAGGTTCCTGTGGCATATATATAAGCAAAATGTTTTAGGAAAGTGTTAGATTAACTGAGAAGGCCATGTTATATTTTTCTTAAGTTGAAATAGGAAGGTAGAAAGACCTACAATTATTTTCCTCTTCATTATATTTCCCAGCAATTTACAAAAGTAATATGTTATGAAAGAATTCAAATAAATCAGAGATATAACTCAGAAAGAAGATGTCACCTCACCTTCCTATCCCTTCCTCTTCTGTCAGCTTCACTTTCTTCCCCAGAGGTCACCATTGTTAACAGTATGGAGTATAACATTTCAGGCATTATTTTTCTTAGCAATTCATAAATCACACACACATACACACACACACACGCACGTGCACACACACACACCTATACAACAGGTCATTCAATATGATCTCATTATTCATAAATAAGGCATTAGCAGAGTGTTGATACATTCATGTCTTTTATGATAAAATCTAACTAGCCATCTCTCTCATGGAGAAAACTGGTGAGTTCTGATTATAAAAACTCCTGAGAGATTGTCAGATGGTTCAGTCTGGGATTATTTGGTCCATTTGCTTTTATGACTCAGCAGATTAGTTAATGGGATTAATTGAATGGATCTTATTCAATTGTGGCATTTGTTTTGTCCTTGTATCTTTGGTTTTAGTGAATTTCAAGCCTTCTTGTTGTTGCTGCCATTGTTGTTGATTTGGGGAATTTGATAATATATTTGTACATGTTATATCTTATTGTGTTTGTTTTTGTAGAGAGAGAGATCCAAAAGATAAATCTGTCTTTTGGGTATTTTCCAACAGTATGTACCATTTCTAGAAAGTGACTGTGATGAAACAGTTACCAGTTCAGGCTCTGTTTTCAGAGTCCTCAGCCCCTCTACCCTCTTAACTGCATGACCCAGTTCTTCCCCTTGCTTATGCCTGAAACCTTAGACTCATCCCTAACTTCTCTCTTCTCTCACTCCACACCCTGTATATCTGGATATCCCTTTGTCTCTACTTTTCATATATAAACCTACCATTTCACCACTTATTACCATCACCATTGTTACCACTCTAATCTGAAGCACCATCATCTCTTGGATGAATTTCTACCCCAGCTGTCTAACCAGTCTCCCCACTTCTCCCCTAATTCCCTGTCTATTCTTAACCTGGCTCTGGAGTGATTCTTAAACCTGCTACTCCCTGGATTAGAAGCATCAGCAGAACCTGGGAGTTCATTAAAAATGCAGAAGCTTAAACCCTACTCTAGACCTTATGAATAAGAATCTGCATCTTGACAGGATCCCTAGGTACTATAAGACTATCTGTAGTAAAAGACCATTGTTTTGTTCTCTGTTTTCTTGGGTCTATTTCTGCTTTTTGTTTATTTAGTTTGTTCATTTGTTTTGTTTTTTAGATTCCACATATAAGAGAAATCATATGGTATTTTTCTTTATGTGACTTATTTCACTTAGCATAATATCCTCTAGATGCATCCATATTGTCACAAATGGCAAGATCCCATTGTTTTTTTATGACTGAGTAATATTCCATTGTGTGTGTATTATATGTATGTATGTATACATACCACATCTTCTTTATCTATTCATCTATAGATGGACACTTGGGTTGCTTCCATATTTTGGCTATTATAAATCATGCTGCAATAAACATAGGGGCACATATGTCTTTTTGAATTAGTGTTTTCATTTTCTTTGAATGAAACACTCAGTAGTGGAATTGCTGGATCATATGGTAATTCTGTTTTTAATTTTTTGAGGAACTTCCGTCCTGTTTTCGACAGTGCCTACACCAATTTACATTCCCACCAAAAGTGCACAAAGATTCCTTTTCCTTCATATCCTTACCAACACTTGTTATTTCTCATCTTTATGATTCTAGCCATCCTGACAGATGTAAGGTGATATTTCATTGTGGTTTTGATTTGCCTTTTTCTGATGATTAGTGATGTTAAGTGCCTTTCCATGTGTTTGTTGGCCATCTATATGTCTTCTTTGGAAAAATGTCTATTCAGGCCTTCTGCCCATTTTTAATTAGATTATTTGGGGGTTATTTTGGTTTTGAGTTGTATAAGTTCTTTATATGTTTTGGATATTAACCCCTTATTGGATATATCATTTGCTAATATCATCTCCCATTCAGTAGGTTGTCTTTTTGTTGTTGATAATTTCCTTTGCTGTGCAAAAGCTTTTTATTTTGATGTAGTCCCAATAGTTTATTTTTGTTTTTGTTTCCGAATTGCCTTAGGGGACATATCTAGAAAAATGTTGCTATGGCTGATGTCAGAGAAATTACTGCCTACATTTTCTAAAAAACCTACTAACCAACCAACCAACCAACAAAACAAAACAAAAACAAACAAACAAAAAAACTTTGAATCCATCATGGACCAAAACTTTTATAAAATGCAATAAAAGTAAAAAATTATATTACCAAACATACAATTAAAGATATGAAAAATAGACATAAAAATACAAGCCCTATTACTGTATTATTTCATTTAGCAGATTTAAAATTCCTCTCTCAAACCATCATAGATGTTTCTAGATACTTACTCCCAGTGTCTGCACTAAGGTTTTTGCAGACCAGTTTTTGGACTGGCCCCCGCTCAAGGACTACTCTCCCTTCTCTTAGCTCTAGCTGCTCTCCCCAGACATCACATGTGTGCTCTCTGGCTCAGGGCCTTTGCTCTGCCTATTCCCTCTGCCTACAGCATTGTTTCCTAATTACCCACATGGCTAACTCCATCACCTTTTCAGTTCTTTGCCCAGTTGTCACCTTCTCATGGCCTTTGTATGTGCTCTTCCTACTGTTTCAAATGTTCTTATACTTCTCTTGCTTCTTGTCCTTAGGTCTTTCTTAAATGTCAACAACTCAGTTCTTTTATCTAAGTGAGGATAATAAAACCAACAACATAGCGTTGTTGTGAGGATTAAATAAAATTCTATTTGTAAGGAACTTAGAGCAATGCCTAAATATATATTAGTATTATAAAATATTAAATATTATTAATAATTAGTATAACTTAAATACAGAGACAAAGGCCTGCTAACTGTGGTTACATCCTGGAAGGGAGTGGAATTGATGGTGGGATATAAAAGATTTCATGTGTTTCATTCAATACATTTCTACCTAATTTCAAATTTTGACAGTGAATATTGTTACTTTAACAGTTAACGAAACAAAATAAAGAAGATGAAAGAAAAGCTTTTTGCTGCTGACCTACTTTTTCTATTCTATTCCCCAAAAGGGACATGCATTTGAAATTAAATTGTCATAATTATAACCATTATGACAGCAAAAACAGTAACAGTTTATACAGTAGTTACAAGATGCTTGGCCCTGTGCCAAGTGCTTTACATGCATTATCTCATTTACTTTTTTATTCTAGATTTCATTAATTTTTATTATTTTTATAGTAAATATTGTGTCAGTTAATTAATTTATTGCCTCTCTACTCCCAATTGACTCTCCAATACCTTCACTGTGATAATAGGTGGAGCTCCTTTAAGCAACTCTGCTTTAAAAGAGCATGAGGTTAAGTATCCTTAGCAGAGGTCACTAGAGGGACATTACAGGAGGAAAGGGCTCTCCTATGTTTCCAGCTGTAGAATGGTGGGTCGGTGGTGTAGGTGTGAGGACTTCTGGTGGTCTTTTGCCCAGCCATATGCTCAGAATATGCTGTCCTTTGGAGGTCTCACAGTGCCAGTGTGGCTGGTGATCACCTTCATGTGGTCTTTTCAATATGGACATCCTGCTCCTCAGTCCTCTTGCCTGCCCTGGTGCCCTGATTCTCTCTGCCCACTCATCACCCTCCAGTGTGTCTCTTACAGCCTTCTCAGCAGGGATATTCCATGCTGTAAGCTGCCTCCCCACTGGTGCTCCATTCTTTCCTCATGCCCACATGCTAGCCACCAGCTATGGCTCACATATCTGTCTAGACCTCCAGAGGGTTGTTTCCTGCTTGCTTGTGACTGCAGACTGCCTTTAGCCTGGCAAATCAGTCAACTTCTTTGCCATCCAGTGGGTTCAACTA
This sequence comes from Mirounga leonina, assembly GCF_011800145.1. Lineage (NCBI taxonomy): Eukaryota > Metazoa > Chordata > Mammalia > Carnivora > Phocidae > Mirounga > Mirounga leonina. The sequence goes on along the minus strand of NW_023270377.1, from coordinate 78,608,691 downwards.
TACCTTCTCCAATGATATAATCAAAACCCAGCCTTGGAGAAAACCCCAGCATTGGAGAGAGTGTCCTCTTCCAAGGTTGTCCTTCTTTGGGTAATGTCCCTCAGACTTAGGATATCATATGAAGTTTTCTTATGTCCTATACTCTTTTATCATATTGTAACAATTCTTCATATTAAACTTCTTTGTTTAAATTACTGTGTGTTTTCTATCTCTTGATTAGATGTAAACTATGCAGGTATTCCACTTTCATTTTTTTAATCTTTTTGCTCTGTTATAATGTATAAGAAGTAAAGTGCACAAATCTTAAGTATATAACTCAATGAATTTATATGCACAAACACACAAACACACACGACTGTACCCACATGGATATATAGAATATTCTATTTACCCTGTTTATATCTGGCTTCTTTCTCTCAACATGTCTTCAAGATTCATTCACATTTGTGCATATCAGTAGTTTTTTGTTTTTGTTTTTGTTTTTCAATTTTGTGGTATTCCAGTATAAGAATGAGTCGTATTTATTTATTCATTCTTTTGATTGATACTGGGTTGTTTCCCAGTATCAAGATTGATTTTGGGTTATTATGATTAAAGCTACTTGAATAGTACAGTAAAAGTTTTTGGTGAACATATACAATCCTTTCTCTTGGGAATATAAGTAGGAATGACATTTCTGGGTCATAAATAGGCTTTTGTTTAGGTCTAGTAGATATTGCCAAATAATTTTCTTTAAATTGACTGAACCGATTTACACTCTAATCACTAATGTTTGATAATTCCAACATCCCTATCATGTCTAGTTCTGATGCTTACTCTGTCTCTTCAAATTGTGTGTTTTTGCCTTTTGGTATACCTTGTAATTTTTTCTTGATAGCCGGACATGATGTACTGGTACAAGGAACAGATGTAAATAGGCCTTTAATAATGTGGGGGTCAGATGTGAGGTGAGGTGAAGCATTCTGTAGCCTTATGAGTAGGCTCCAGTCTTTGGTGAACCTTTGACTCTGGGCTGGAAATTTCGCAAGTGTTCCTCAGTTGTTGTTTTCCCTCTCCACTTTAGGTGGAAGAGGGTGGCTAGAGTGGGCCAGAATTGGGTATTTTCTTTCCCCCAAGTTCAGTTAGGCTCTGATAATACCCCAGCAGGTTGGGCTCTGGTTAGCTAGTTGCCCCTGAGGACAGACCTTATTGAGAGGAGCAGCATGCTCTTCAAAATGATTCCTTTTCCCTTCGCCCTGACAGAAGCACAAGGGTATTTTTTCCCCAATATTTATTCCTGGAGATAAAACTCACAAAAGTGTGGTGGCCTCTGATGACTTGATCCTCTTGGGGTTTTAATTCTCAGATTTGTCAACACTGAGCCTCCAGCAATTCATCAATCACAGTTCAGATTCCTGGGGGGGTTTCTGGTGAGTCTCTGCTTCAGTAAGACACTATCCCCTATGTTCACCTGTCTCTCCAGTCATGGGGGCAGTGGTTTGCCTGTTGTCTTCACCTCACTTACAATCCTATAAGAGTTGTTAACTTTTCAGTCTGTTCAGCTTTTTACTTGTTAGGACAGTGTGGCTTCCAAGCTCCTTACCTGTGGAACTAGAAACCCCATTACTGTTTAAGAGTTCCAGTTGCTTCACATTTTTGCTAATACTTGGTGCTGTCAGTTCATTTTTTTTAAATAAAAGGTATTTTTAGAACACTTTTAATTTACATAAAAATTACAAATTTGTTACAATTAACAAACCAATATTGATACATTGTTATTAACTAAAGTCCATATATATTCAGACTCTATTAGTTTTTACCCAGTGTTCTTTTTCTGTTCCAGGATTTCATCTAGGAATTCACATTACATTTAATTGGCAGGTAGTAACAGTTTCTTAGATCTACCTTGTTTTTGAGAACCTTGTCAGTTTTGAAGAATACTGCTTAAATATTTTGTTAAACACCATTCTATTGGGATTCAAGTGCTGTTTTTCTCATGATTAGAGGGAGGTTATAAATTTTGAGGAGGAAGACAACAGAGGTAAAATGCCTTTTATTTTTTTTAACATTATATATAGGGCACATGTTGTCAGCATGACTTTATCACTATAGATGTTAACCTTGATCTCCTGAGATAGTGTTTGTTATGTTTTTCTACTGTGAAGTGACTCTTTTTAACTATCCCACCCCTTTTTCATACTGTATTCTTTGGAAGAAAGTGATTTTTGCAGCTCATGCTTAAGGGGTAGGAGGTTGTGCTTCGCCTCTTTGAGAATGAAGTTTCTATGGGGGGCGCCTGGGTGGCTCAATCAGTTAAGCTTCCACCTTCCACCTCAGGTCATGATTCCAGGGTCCTGGGATCAGGCTGAGTCAGGCTCCCTGCTATGGGAAGCCTGTTTCTCCCTCTTCCTTTGCTGCTTCCCCTGCTCTTGCTCTCTCTCTCTGTCAAATAAATAAGTAAAACCTTAAAAAATTTATGGAGAATGAAGTATCTATAAATTATTTGGGAATTTTTACACATGGGAGATTTATCTCCCTTCCCTTATTTGTTTATTCAGTCATTTGTTTATATCAATATTGACTCATATATATTTATACTTTGAGGTATAATCTAATACTACTTTATTTATTTTGTTGCTTAAATTGTTCTGGCTTTGGCCATTGGGGAGCTCATTCATTTGGCACTTGTATCCTTTTGATATACCCCATAATTGTGGGGGTTTTTTGTTTTTGTTTTTGTTTTGAGCAGTTCCTTATTTTCTTTTTTTTTTTAAGATTTTATTTATTTATTTGACAGAGAGAGACATAGCGAGAGAGGGAACACAAGCAGGGGGAGTAGGAGAGAGAGAAGCAGGCTTCCCCGCGGAGCAGGGAGCCCGACGTGGGGCTCGATCCCAGGGTCCTGGGATCACGACCTGAGCCGAAGGCAGACGCTTAACGACTGAGTCACCCAGGCGCCCCCCTTATTTTCTGATACTACAAGATACTTCAGGATCATTTTGTGCACTTCCTATTCCAAGTCCTAGAATCAGACATTTCTCTAAGGAGTCCTGGTTCCTTTTAATGGAGAACAGTATTAGAAACTGTTGCACCTAGGTGCTAGGTGTGCTCATTGCTGATGTGATGCTATCAGTCTTTTTAATTTTAGCCACTATTTTGGATTTGTGTTATTGGGATTTTAATTTTCTTTTCTCTGAGGAGTAAAGGTTAAGTGCCTTTTTATATGCTTTTTAACTATTGTATATCATTATTTATGATGTGTCCAAATCTTTTTTGCCCATTTTAATTCATTTCACATTGCTTTTCACTGCTTTTTATTGTTTTTAAAGGGAATTATAGGATTCTTTTGTATATTCTGAACATGATCAATATGAATCTTTGTTAAATATACATACACACATCAGTATGTTGCAGATGTCTTCTCTAAGTCTGGCTTGCCTATTCACTTTTTAATCAATTTATTTAAAATTTGCATATAGTAAAATTGACTTATTTTAATGTATTATATAATTATAGATATATTAGGGCTTAAATGTGTAATTTTATTATTTGTTTTCTGTTTGTTTCTTCTGCCTCTTGTTCTGTTTCTCTTTATTGCCTTTCTGAGAGTTCCATGAACATTTACTGGATTCTCTCTTCATTTACAGTGTTTTTAAGTGTATCACTTTGTATAGTGTACCTCTTTGTATAGCTTTCTTAGTAGTTGCTCTAGATATCATAATACACATATCTAACTTATCTTAGTCAACAGGTATCAGTGAAGTGTGGAAATGTTATGTTCATTTAATTCCCTTTGCCTCCCCACTTTTTAAATAATTTTTTAAAAGAATTTTCTCTACATATGTTGAGCACCCATCAAATGGGGTTATAATTTTTGGTTCAGTCATAAATGTGATTTAAGAAACTCATAAGAAGGATAGTCTCTTATATTTGTTATTATATTTATATCCCTATTTTTACCCATTCCAAAGTTTTTCTTTCTGTTCTGGAGTTCCAAGTCTTCTTCTTCTTCTTCATTTTTTTTTTTTTTTTTTTGTTCCTCAGCAGATTTTTAAAATTTTTTTTTTATTAACATATAATGTATTATTTGTTTCAGGGCTACAGGTCTGTGATTCATCAGACTTACACATTTCAAAATGCTCACCATAGCACATACCCTCCCCAATGTCCATCACCCAGCCACCCCATTTTATCATTTAGTTTGTGGTTACAGAAACACCACTAGCCATTCTTCAAGGGTAGGTTTACTGGTGACAAAGTTTCTTAGTTTTCCTTCACATAAGAATGTCTTTAGTTCTCTTTTGTCCCTGAAGAATATATTTGCCAGATATAAAATTCATAATTGACAGCTCTTGAAAAAATATTATGCCACTTTCTTCTGGCCTGTTGGTTTCAGATGAGAAATCACTCAGATTGGTATTCCTTTCCAAGTAATGTGTCATTTTTTTAAAGATCTTTTTCTTTGTCTTTAGTTTTCAGAAGTTTGTTAATTAATTATTAATTAATTTCTTTGGGTTTATTCAACTTGAGGTTTTCTCAGCCTCTTGAATATGCGATCTTATATCTTTTCCCAATTGAGGGAGTTTTCAGTCCTTATTTTATTTGCATACTTTTTTTTTTAGTTCCATTCTTTCCCTTTTCTCTTTCTGGGACTCTGATGATATGACTGTTAGCTTTTTGTTATTATCACTGAGACTTTGTGAAGTTTTTTGTCTATTTTCTCACTGTTGCTCAGGTTGGGTAAATTCTGTTGATCTGTTCTCAGGTTCACTGCTTCTACCCTTTGCCATCTGCACTCTACTATTGAGCCCATCTATTGTGTTTTATAATTCTATAATTTTATTTGGTTCTTTTTATAACTTCTTTCTGTTTTTGTTGTCGAGATTTTCTAGTTCTTCATTTCAGAAGAATTTCTAAGTGCTTTTTGAGCTATTTTTATGATGGTGGCTTTAAAATGCTTGTCAGATGATTCCAAGTTCTGATTCATCTCATCTTGGCATCTGTTGGTTGTCTTTTCTCATTCTAGTTGTGATTTTTCTTCTTCTTGGTCTGATGAGTGACATTTGGGTGTCCTGGACATTGTAGATATTATGTAATGCACCTCTGGATTCTGTTTCATACTTTTTAGCATATATTTCCCGTGTTATGTGTAGCATCAGGGCTGGGTGGGTATATCTATTCCACTTCTCACTATGCAAATATGGAGCACTGATTCACACTGCTTTGTGGCAGGTGGGTAGAGTGGCAGTTCAGTTCCTCTCTTAGCTGCCCTGACACCTTGCCAAGTGCAAGTGGGGCATTGGCTGAGCCTGACTTTTTGCTCTGAGAGGGCCCCAGCTGATGACAGAGGAAGGGAGGAGGGAAGTCAAATGCCAACTAGTGCCACTTTTTTCTCATCCTCTCCTTTTATCTCTTGATGCCAGCTCTCTGTTGGGTCCCATTGACACTGGAGTGGGGGTATGAAGCAGAGTGGTGATGAGCCCCACTTATCAGCTCATTAAGTCTCTGCTGCCAGGTGGGAGTGGAGGCTTAGCATATTTCTGGACTTGGTAATACCACCTGGGCAGATCAGTCAAAGCATTCACTGCTTTTGTTGGGCAGGAGATGGAAGACCAATATACCACTCAGCCATGCTGACACGAACGTGGCAGGGGAATCAGAATCTTGCCTGCTTTAGCCAGGTGGGCCTGGGGGCAGGGGTTGGTGGGTAGAAGAATCCCTCCCTGCTTGGCCCTGATGGCACCACTGTGTGGGGACATTGGCGTGCCACTGTCTGATGTCCCTGTGCAGGAGATGTGGGAGGTGAAGTGGTGGGGGAGTTAGGGGGTTAAGGATCACCTCACTTCTTGGCCCAGTTGAAACTGTGGGAGTATGTTCATGGGGGTGGATTTTCCATTGGTTTTTGCTTTGAGTAGGGTAGATACTGCCAAAAATGTTTTCTGTTAGGCTACCCTTTTCCTGGTGTTTTGGCTAGGAGGAATAGGCTTTTCTTGGAGACTTTTGGAGGAGGGGTCTACACCTGCTAGAAGTTCTGGGTTGGAGACTTCTGCAGGGCCTTGTCTGAGGCAATAAAGAAACCCAGGGAATTTACCTCAAGTCCCAGGGTCCTTAGACAGTTTGCCCTTCCACATTTCAGAGCCCATCTGTGATTGTTTTCATGTTATATGGATGGTGAGAGGGAGAATCTGGGAGGAAAGGGCTAATTTATCTTGGTCAGAACTGGAAGTCACCAACAATATGTTTTTTCTTTCTCTTTCTTTCTGTTTTTTTAAATTTCACCAACAGTATCTTTTGAAGAACCTAAGTTTTTAAATTTTATGAGATCCAAGTTATTTTTTTTCTTTCATTAATCAGATGCCACCATTAAATAAGATGTTAACTGTTGATTTTTCATAAATGCCCTATACCAGGTTTAGGAAGGTCCTTTCTACTCCTAATTTGTTGGGAGTTTTTTTAATTAGTCATGTATGTTGAATTTTGTCACATGTTTTTCTACATCTGTTGAGATGATTATGTTTTTTCTTAGTTTGTTAATCTGCTGATGTACTTTGATTAATTTTTGAATGTTAAACTAACTTGTACTTCTGGCACAAACCCCACTTAGTCATGATGTATTATACTTTTTTAGATTTGTTGGATTTGATTTGCTAAAATTTTGTTTACAAATTTTTCATGCATATACATTAGGAATATTGGTTTGTAGTTTATTTTTTAATATTATTTCTTTGTCAGTTTTTGGTATCAGGGTTTTCCTTAGATATTACTTGGTTATATTTTCTAGACCTTCTCAATGCCCATAAACATTTCTATTTCTTGTTTCAGCAGGTCTTCTTTTGATATATTCCCACCTTGCCAACAATAATTAAATAACTAACTGATGGTTAGTAATTAACTTCAAGGTCAAGAATAAATTAGTATACATTTGAATTATAATCTTTTGATTTATAGTGGCCCAAAAATGAAGGTAATTAAATGTTACAGCATTAAACTGTGATCAAATCTTTAAGGATGAATATTCAAGTAGTTCATTTAAATAAGAAGCCTGAAATTAAAAAACTAAAGTTTTTGCAGGAATTCTTCTAACTACCATTTCCACATCAATTTTTTTAGCTGTTTTTCCTAATAAAATACTTTAGTGACCATAAAAAATACAAACATGGAACATACTTAAACTTGTTCCTTTTTTCCCCCATTGGTTTAACTTTACTAAACTATTGTGAACCAATTATGCAAAGTGATGATAATTAATTTGCATCTTTAGACAAGTGAAAGCTTTTTACAAAGGATGTTATTAAATGTTTATTACTTCTAAGGAGGTTGGAGAAAGAAAAATAAATAAATCCTTATTGCTAGAAGAAATAAGGGGTTTGCAGAACAAAAGAACACAAATAGGGATTCTTTGATGCTAGCTCTGGTACCACTAGGAGAATCTCCTGTTTCTTTTCCCTGCACTAATTCTACATGGTGCAATTCCCTCCATCTTTCATTACAGTAATGCCTTAAATTTGATATTTAAATCAGGTGATCATTAGAAACTCAATGTTTATTAAAAAATTTAATCTAGGTAAAGGTTATCTGATAAATAGAACATGAATCCTCCATATGATTTAAATTTTTATTGTTTTCCCTTACTTATAAAAAGCTTAATGCAAATCTTTAAATTTCCAGGTAGTTTTAATAGCATTAATGTTTTTAGGATTACTCTTTTCTGATATAACCTTATTTGAAATGTTTCCATCTCTCAATAACTGTTTTTCATCTCCATTCTATGCTTGATATGTGTCAGATTTAAGGGGATCCAAAATGCTCTTGTGCAAGGTTATGTGATAGTACAGTATAACTTGAATGAGAGCATTACCACAAAGGAAGCTGCACTTTATCAACCTTCTCAAGTATTTCAGTAGTACAGCAGAGGAGGGGAACTTTTCTTCAGGACCTTCTCTCCTCCTTCTATCCACTAAATCTGAGTGAGGGAACTCTTGGTGTTCCCTCAGTCGATTTTCAAGATAATTGATCCCTGAAAGCTTTTGGTTTTTCAAGAGTTGTTCAAAATTTTGGGCTTACCAATTAAACTCTGTTTTTAAATTATTTTTGAATCTTTAGAATATGTATTTTCTGCCTTTATATGGTATTTGAGCAGAAGATGAGGTGTTAAATGTGCTATCTTTATCAGATATACACTTTATTTAATATTCACAGTAAGTCTGGATGGTAAGTAACATTATATATACCTTTTTTTTTTTAATAGTAAACAGAGGATGAAGCTCCAGCTTGGAGAGACTAAATTTCATATTCAAGATCACATAACTAATTGATAACAGAGCACATACTAAATCCAAGGCATACTTGAACCTACAACCCATGATCTTGTCTTGAACTACGGTCAAGATGGCCTAGTACCAATTTAGAAGAATGTCCAGTAGAGGTGGAGATTCATACATCATTTAAGACACCATGAAGGCTTATTCTGAAATACTTTGCAACATTATCTAAAATCATAAATGTTCAACTATGGCAGATACACAAGTGACTGTAAAATGAATGGGCATCATTTTTTTTTAAAAGATTTTATTTATTTATTTGACAGAGAGAGACACAGCGAGAGAGGGAACACAAGCAGGGGGAGTAGGAGAGGGAACACAAGCAGGGGAAGTGGGAGTGGGAGAAGCAGGCTTCCCGCTGGGCAAGGAGCCCAATGTGGGGCTCAATCCCAGGACCCTGGGATCATGACCTGAGCTGAAGGCAGACACTTAACAACTGAGCCACTCAGGCACCCCTGAATGAGCATCATTTTCTACTTCCATGAGTTAGCAGATTTGCTTATCAAAACTTCAGAGAAGTGAAATCTTACCTTTCCTTTTTTACCCAATTAAAATTACATAAATTCTATAAACCCCAAAATTTCATAAAAGCCAATATTTTGATTTTTTACATAAAGACAGTAAAATAGAGGGAATTAGAATATTCTGAAATATTTGGGAAAGGTTAAGAGATATCTCAAATATCATCTACAACTTAAAAATCCTATTCTTGGCCAAAAGTATGGCTGTATGGCTAACATTGATGGCTAGAATTTTGTATTTCTTTTTTTTTTTTTTAAGATTTTTATTTATTTATTTGACAGAGAGAAAGACAGTGAAAGAGGGAACACAAGCAGGGGGAGTGGGAGAGGGAGAAGCAGGCTTCCCGCTGAGCAGGGAGCCCGATGTGGGACTCGATCCCAGGAACCCGGGATCATGACCTGAGCTGAAGGCAGACGCTTAACGACTGAACCACCCAGGCACCCCAAATTTTGTATTTCTTATACTTAAAGAAGATTTTATTTTATATTCTTTATTAAAAGAAAACCTTTATTTTTTAATTATTTGGAGGATTGATTTTGTTACCCATTGTCTTGTAGAAAAATGGGATCATAGATAGGATAGGGGGAGTAGTCAAGAAAATTACATTTTATTTTTTATCTCTATGCATGTGTTCATTGCCTAAAGGGTCTGATTAGCCTTTAAGTTTACCAGGCAGTCACAAAACTCTCTTTGATATGTGATTGAACACTGGTTCTCAACAAATGCCACGAAAGCATCACAGAGTGTGGCAGACTCTTTGGACATCTCTCTTAGAACCTCGGAGAGCCCTTTGAAGGGTTGTAGTTGTTGCTGATAATAATTCACACTTGAAATCTATTGGGTGACTGGAGGTACCTCATCCAGAGAGGTCTGAGGGTCCCAGGGTAATTTCTTGACTGATAGATGTACCAAGTACTCACTGCTTTGCTTCCAGAAGGGAGATAGCAGCCTGGTACAATCCTAGAGTCAGACTGAGTCTAGGTGCTCCAGAAATCAATTCCTTGCTTAGCTTCTCTGACTTTTCATCTTGCTTCCTTCACTTCTAGTCTCTCCTGAGAGCACTTCCTTAAAAAATAACTTGGAGAAGAATCCTAGTCTCAGAGTCTGCTATTAGGGACCTAGACTTAAGACTTGTGGCAGTTTAGATATCAGAACTCACCTTGCTTGCCTATATTTCAAGACTGTGCCTAGGTTCACTTTTGATCTATATAGATGCCTATATAGCCATTAAGATTGCTGGTTGTGTTACTTGATTCTGTTTTGCCTTTTCTCTATACCCTTCTTCCATTGATGGAAGAGTACTGAGGTTATGTATTATAAACATTACAAAGAATTTTATAAGCTGTTGAATGTGGGAAGAAAATGCTCATATTATTTGTATTTTTGAGGAAATTACTAAGAATATGACACATAGCAAAATCACAATCAATGGTAATCACCTCCTTTTTTCCTGGATGCTTTTAGAAATAATTTTATAACCACTCTTCTGTCTGTTCCAGATTTTATTGTATCCCACCCATTTCTCCTGCTGGCAGCTTCTCACTGTGTTTTATGTATTTGTCAGTGTTACCTGATTAGAAATATAATAGGTATGAAACAGAAGCTGATTTTTACCCCCATCCAGTGTGGACACCATTAATTTATAACAAAGCTATTTTGCCATTACTGAGAAAAGAAAAGGAAAAAAAAAAAAAGCAAACAGCTGGTTTGATGGAAAAATCTGCCCTAATCCCTGGGGAATGAGGAGTTCAGACGTGATATAAACTGACAGAGGGTGAAAAAATAATCTTCAGGCGGGTAAGTTAGTGTGGCTAGGATGGGCAGGACAGGATGGCATCCCGGAGAAGAGAAACACAGGGTATCCTGGGGCCACACTGTTCACTTAGAAAAGGTGACATCAGGGAATGACAATAATCAGTTTACCAGTGTTTACAATAATGAAAGAGTACTAAAAATATAGAATTGAAGTTTTGGATATATCATATATAAAGGAGGTTCATCTGCTTAGAATCCTTTTAAGATTATTTTTCTATCTCAGTTGATATTTTCCTAAACACCAGTAGAGGCCTCCAGATACTTCATTAAGTAAATAAACACACCATCCATACACAGGGGAAAGGATGATGCCTATTGTGTCCACTGACATGGAGAGGAATCAAATGGAATCTTTGATGAAGGTGAATTCAGTGAGAATCAACTATGAGTAGAAGAGGTGCTAAACTTTGTTGTATAACCTACTCAAATGCCCATTAAAAAAAATACTTCGTCTAGAATAGAAAGACATGATACATGTAATTATTGTTATTTCAGATGATGCATGTAATTATTGTTATTTTAGATCACATTTAACTAATTATCCCAATGTGGACATTTCTCTGTTAACAATTTATCATGTCAGTAAGACCATTCTCTCAAGCCACCTAACTTACCCAGTATTCTTGGAATCAAAATATTGTAGTTGAAGAGGATGGCCGCAAGGTAATCTGTGGACCCCAACCTGAGTTATTTGGCAAGTAATACTTTTCTGTCTCAAGTTTTGAACTAAGCATGGTTATAAAGGAAAAGTTTGTGAAATAGTTATTAGCCATGAAAGCTTTACAGAAAATACAACTAACTCAATACTACTAATGAGCAGTCTAAAGTTCCTCTTTTTTTTTTTTTTAAGATTTATTTATTTATTTGAGAGAGAGAGTGAGGGCAAGTGGAGAGAGAGGCAGAAGGAGAGAATCTTCAAGCAGACTCCGCACTGAGCGCAGAGCCCACTTATGCTTCGGTGGGGCTCAATCTCAGGACCCGTGAGATCATGACCTGAGCCCAAACCAAAGACTCCAGTAGGATGCTTAACTGACTGAGCCACCCAGGCTCCCCACTCCTTTTTTATTTTTAAGTGTATGTGCATTTATATGTGTGATTACAAATAAGCAACAAGATCTACATGCCTATTATTGATTAATCACATATTTTCCCCCTAAGTTTTAGTGAATAATCACAATTAGAAATCACCTAGGTCCTGTAATACCCTAGGACATCTGCTGCTTCTGAGGTAAATCCATCAGATTCTGTGAATCACTGAGAAAATCCACTCAGCCCAACCCCTTATTAACTGCTTTAAGAAACTCCAGCAGCTTCATTATATATTAGACACTTCTCTGACTGTACCTTTAGCTGACAGTATAAATACATTCATTTTGCTGTCACATTAATTGATTTTAGCTAATTAGGAGCTTTTTTTTTTTTTTTTGCCTTAATTTGATAAGGAAGTGTGAATGCATTTTTCCCCCACAGCAGGTTTGTTATTTGCTGGGGTATTAGGAGAGTGTTAATTAGGCACAGTTCTGTCAGGTTGACGGTTCTAAACAGCATTCACCACAGAGACTAAAATGGGCAGGGTGGAAGCTGAGTTTTGGCCACCAGTGTGATTTGTCAGAGTAGGTTAGCTACCTCTGGAATAGAAATCTGCTGTAGGTGAAGCACCAAATCTGTTCTTTCCTTCCACAAATGCTCCTCATAGCTGAGGTCTCCCTTTTCCCCATTTCAGAACCTCTCAGGAAGCTGTCTTCCCTCAGTCACTGTCATTCTCTCCCAACCCTCCAGCAAGCAGTTTTGTGTTCATCCTGGCCCTTCTTAATTTTAAGGCAAAGGCACAGTTTTTGAAAATTCACTGGCCCTGAAGTATTTCCAGAAGATCTTTTGAGCAGTTTGGGCCCAGAGATTTCTTTGTTCAGTGTCTTCGGCTGAAGGCATAATGGGGCTGACTGACTGCTGTCTGCCAGGAGCAGTGAAGCAAAGGGAAACAGAGCAGTTGAGATTCCTGCTAGGAGCTTGTTTGTAAATGGAGCCCATTCAGTGTCTTTTGTCTATTTGTGAGGCTTTTCGTAGGGAATGTATAAAAAGGGACTTGAAACAAGTATTACCATTTAGGAAAGGAGGAGAAGGGATGTTTGACAACATCATTTTCAATTTTGTGAGAAATGCTCATTTATATCATGTGAATTTTCTGTGAAGATGCATGCAGTTGTTCTCTAAGGCATGTGCTTTGTATTTCCTTTGTTTTCTCTTGCAGCTTTACACTAACCCTTAACACATTTCTCTCCCATCCTGCTTGTGACCAATCTATAAATAATAGGAGCAAATAAAATCATCTCTGAACATCCTCCGGTTATTACATTCTAGCATTTTGATTCTGCAAATCAAACCTCAAATGTTAATCTCACTGCCAAAAGACCTTTTTAAAACCTTCATTGGAAGTATCTGCTGTTGTCTGCTGTTTACAACTACCTTTGAGTCACAGAATATATGTGTCTAAAAGAGGATGGAGGGTGGAACCCTTAACAGAATGCCGAGCTCTCTGACAGAAGTACTGATAGAGTGGAAAGAATATATTTGGAGACTCCATCCATCTATTGGTTATAAACTTGTTTACTTGGTTTTGTGAGTCTTACTTGTCTTCGTAAAATGCAGATATTAATACCTGTTCTCCCTAGTTGTCATTATTAAATGTATTTTCCTTTCGTCATCCTAGTGTTCATCGTGGTCCTTGTTAATTTTAAAACAAATGTCACAATCATTTAACAATGGTTAGCAAATAACAGGTGTTTGTTTATGTGACTGTTGTCTGTTGTCCCCCATTACTATAAGCTCCATGAAGATGACGTATTTTTCTCATTTCAACACTGTGTCCCCAGCTCCTGGCATGTGGCAGACATTCAATAAACATTTGTTGTATAGCTGTGAAATGTCAGCTATGACGGCACCTAATATTGATATGATTGTAATTTTTTGTAGTTAAAATTTACTAGCTAAAATCGAGCATAAACATAAATTATATAAAAACAAAAGCAGTATTTATATTTGTATTTGAAGTAAGTCTGAAAATGAATTGTGTAAGCTTCCATCTCAAGAACACAGGAAAAAAACAAATCAAAGCCAAAGAAAGTAGAAAAAAGGAAATCCTAAAATAAGATCAGAAATCAGTGACATGGGAAACAAATATGAAATAGTGAAAATCAACAAACAAAAGGTAATTTTACTAATCAAATTACTAATAAAATTCCTAAATCTTTAACAAAATTGACTAAGAGAAAAGACAGAAAATGAAACATTACCAATGTGATAGAATAAAAAAAGTGGTTACTATGCAGCACCTGGGTGGCACAGTTGGTTGAGCATCCAACTCTTGGTTTCAGCTCAGGTCGTGATTTCAGGGTCATGAGCACAGAGTCTGTTTTGGATTCTTTCTTCCTCTCCCTCTGTCCCTCCTGCTCATTCTCCCTCTTTCTCTCTCTCATCCTCTCTTTCAAATAAATAGATAAATATTTTTTAAAAAAGTAGTTATTACATGGATACTAAAAAGTTTAAAAAGCAATATTGAGAAAACTTTAGACATCTACCATGCAGATGAAATTTTAAAATTTTACAAAAAATAATTACCAAAAGTGATACCATTTAATCATCTATACTTTGAGGAAATTGAAAATATATTATGGGGGCGTCTGGGTGGCTCAGTCATTAAGCGTCTGCCTTCAGCTCGGGTCATGATTCCAGGGTCCTGGGATTGAGCCCCACATCGGGCTCCCTGCTCTGTGGAAAGCCTGCTTCTCCCTTTCCCACTCCCCCTGCTTGTGTTCCCTCTCTCGCTGTGTCTCTCTCTGTCAAATAAATAAAATCTTTAAAAATATATATATATTATTATGAAAACCTCCCAGAAGAAAACTCCCAAGACTAAATGGCTTCCTCATGAATGCTTCTTATATTTATAATGAGTAAACTTGTAAAAACCATTCTAGAGTATAGAAGAAGAGGAGCACTTCTTAACATATTTTATGAAGTCAGCATAACCTTGATACCAAAATTTGACCAGGACACTACAAAAAAGGGAGAATTAGTAACCAAACATAGATGTGAATAATCTTTAAAAATTAGTAAATATTATATAACAATATATAAATCCCCATGATTTATATATAAAAACCTCATCTTTAATGGGGTGATATAACAATGAGATATCAGTATGTCACAATTATGTTTATAGCAGCACTATTTTTAAGTTGTATACTGGAAACAATCCAAATGTCCTTTAACAGAATAGGTATATAAATTGTGGTATGTTTATAAAATGAAATACTATACAGCTATGAGAATAAATGAACTCTAACTAAATGCAAACAAACACAAGACAGAACATAGGTGAATATCACAAAGATTTATTTATTTATTGAGCAAAAGAAACCAAAATATTATAAATCAGATATTGATTAAGCTTGGATGGAGGTAGTAGTGACTGGGAGGAGGCAGGAATGAGTTTGGAAATTGTTTTTTCTTGATATGGATGACTGTTACTTAGATGTGTTCAAAAGTGAAAATTCATGAACATATTCAATTATGATTAGTGCACCTAGATGAATGTTTATAGTACTTCAAAAAGAAGTTCAGATGATGCAACACACACACAAAATGTAATAATGTAGCCAAATACTTGACCTGCAAAGCTTAGCATTTGTATCCATGGTATGTGGCAGCATATTCCCATCATGACCACAGTAGTGTTAAACAAATCATATTTAGTATAAAGTAAGGGGAAAGATTAAGTAAATGCAATAAGAACTAAGTTGCTTAGTCTGGACATCAAGTGCTCATATAAATGTATAAATAGATGAGTCCATAATATGAATATTGCTTTTTTTTACTTATTCTTTTTCCTCTTAGGGGTTTACACTGCAATCATTCTTCAGTGCTAGTAAATAAAAAAAATTATCATATTTTAATGTCCAAAGAGCATTTTATTACATAGATATATTAAAATCCATTTAAAAATTACCTTTGTCTGAACATTTTAGGTGGTTTTCAAATTACTGCCATTCTGAACAGTGCCTCAATGGTCTCCCTTTACAATGACTGGAGTGCTCTGCTTCTGGCAACCTGTCATATACATTCCATTTCATCATTGTTCACTGCCAGGTGCACACAATTCACATGGCAGAGAGCAAGGCCGTCCCAGTATTCTTAATCATTCCTGAACTCTTCTTTCCCGGAATGGCATCTCATAAGCCTATTCTAAAATAATGTTCTTTGAGACCACTCCTGATTAGAGATCTTAGAAGGTCTAGGTAAAGAAACAATTCAAACTTTATTACCTTAAACTCTGTTGTATTCGTTGAGGAGGCTGGGATGTTATGGTGCAGTTTGTTCTGAAACTTTCCAATAACTAACATTTTGCACATTTTTTAACCTAAAAATGAAGTGCTCATTTTGTGAGTATATTTTAAATTCCTAGTAATGCCTCAACTTTTCAGGCTTTCTTATTCGAATAGAACCAAATTCTGCTTAAAAGAAAACGAAAGAAAGAAAAAGGAATAGAAGAATAGCTCTGAAAACATACTGTTCCTCATTTTTCTTGACACTGTATTTCCATCTAAATGAATGCACATTATGCTTTCAAAGTGGTAAATAGATGTTCATAATTCATTAATCCGTAGTTCAAAAGCAAGGACAAATGTTATTTCTGGGCCACCATTTATTTAAAGGAGAGTAAAAGAATGTGAGTCTGACTTCACTGCAGTGAGATTATTCACAAAATAAAAACAAAATGGCCCTTCTTCACATGAGATGGAACATCTACACTGGCAACACAGCTGACTCTGCAATAGCTCTCTTAGAGAGAATAAGAGAAGATAAATCCATAGAGTTGCACAAAGCCAACCCAACCAGAGACTCAAATCCTGTAAAACTCGATTTGAGTCAAACAAGGAGGGAAACTTCCTCTTCAAAACACATGGTAGATGGCATCTCCTTCCTTTAAAATGTTTAGGTAAGATAAGCCAGTTCATAACAATATACAGTGTCACTTTCCCAGGAAAATATGTCTTAGGGAATGACTGATTCAGTTTTCTTTTGTTAAATAAACTTTAAGTAGTCTCGCATCCATTTCTTTCCTTTCAGTCTGTCACTTTACACTGGTTTATAATGAATTCAATCTGCTTGTATGTGTAAGTAAAAATTCATAAAAACAAAACTAGTAGACTGGGGGGACATGTGGTATCATGTATTTTTATTTTTCCATGCCTTTGAGAAAAGTTCTTGTTGATTTTGTACTCTAATACCAGGGTAACTTTGAGTAGCCATCATTTGAGGATAATTTGCTTTGATATTCTTGTGTACTGACATATTTGCTAAAGAGTGTTTTTTCTTCCCTTTAGAATTGTTGACTACATAAGATAGAGATAGAGCTATTTCAGAATCCACAGAAAGGTGACAAAATAGTAGGATAAATGCACTAATTGTTCCTCAAATAAAATCTCTGAAAAAAATTTAAATGAACATCTGTTTGAAGAATAGAGCTATTAAAGGGAATGTTCTGCACAAACAATATGCCACGCAGAATAGTTGTACAATAATGCTGTGAAATTGTTTAATTAACTCATAAAAGAGGGAATCTAATACAGGAAATGTATGCAGTGCACTCTGGAGATATTTGACAGTCTTTAAGAGCAGATGTGATTATGATTATAATTATTTTAGTAAATTGAACCATAATTTCTCTTTCTGTTGTAAAATAAGGTGCGGTATATTATGAATCCTAAGTAAAAAAAAAAAAAAAAACACACAAAAACCTTTAAACATAAGTAATTCATGCAAATCATGACTTTTGTTAAAGCTAAAGTATTGCTATCATCACCTTTTTAAATTGAGGTTTACCTTTGTAAATACAACTGAGAAGAGTAAGTTTTCAACATGTAACTAGGTTGAATTTTAGGTGTACTTTGTGGAATTTCGTTTCAATATTTTGTAGACATGACTTTCACCAAAGATTTGGATTATAAAACAGTATTTTTATCTCTTATTTATAAGATCAATTATTTATTTATTATATATAAAATCATGGTGTGTAGGAGTATGGAGTAATTTTATTTTATTATCAGAGAAACTATCAGAGACCCTATAGTACTGAACATGAAGGCTACAACAGTTTTTCTTTTCCTTTTCTTTTATGTGTGAGGTCAACTGGTTTGACTTGAAGTGAATTCATTGACTACCATGATATATATTGTTTGTTTGATATTACTATGCAAGTTTATTATATCTATGCCCTTCTATTATTTTTCACTCTTATTCATTTTGGAAATTGCATATTTATATATTCATAACTTTAATCAGTAATTACAGGAATGTTACATTTTCTGTATATTGCCTTTGTCACTCTTATTAACTAAAATTACTGCTAGAAGGAAATTAATCAGACAAATTAGTATGCTTATTCATGAAACCTAGATTATAGTAAACCCCAAGATTAAGACTAATGAAACAATTATTTATTTAATCATTATTAAAAATGAGAACATTGCTCAGATATTTGACAGTAACTGCAGCAAGCTTTGAAAGTAGACAAATGAATGTGTTTTTCTTGACTGCTCTTTCACGAAAGCAAGATTATTATCACCTTCTGGGAGTTTTGCTTTCATATTTGATATTTTCCCTAGGAAAAAAAGTCTCTCCTTACCAGAAAAAGAGAAAGTTTAATTTCTCCAATAGACCTCTCTTTGAAACTTAAGCTATTCTGACTCTGACTTTTCAAAATTTAAGATGTACATGAAAGTGTTCTTAAGTCAAGGCTATAGACACTTATGGGCACAATAACAATAAATACCATACTAGAAGTATAAATATTTACTTAAAGTATTCCTTAAAACAAATTGAAAAAAATTTAAGTTAAACATGTATTAAAAAGCAAAACGTACTATAGCACTAATAATAAAAATCCGTAATCCTCTCCATATCTACATGTTAACGTCAGCAGCTTCCTGGTGCCCAGTGACAATCATATTTAATCATGCCTGTTTTTAGGTCTTCTAGGTAAATCCTTTAATGTACTGCTTTTCTTATTTCTCAATTTAGACATTAGCAGAAAGTTAGTGATTTTCTGCTATGATAGCTAAAGATTTTATTCACACTACTTCCCATATTTTATTCCCTCTCTGTCTAAAAAGTTCTGGGTTAGTAACTTTATTAGGTACTTTTGCTCATCTAAATGTTATATTAAAAATATCGATTTCTTTTTGTATCAAATCCAAACACTCTTGATTCATGATGTTGTAAGGTAAAAATTTCAACATTCCTAACACTTCCTTACTCTGCTTTCTACCATACTTGGGTTGTTGGACAAAATAGTGGATGAAATTTGAATTTTACATTTGAATTTTAAGTAAACAACTAATTTTTTAGTATAAGTCTGTCCCAACTTTGTATATATTCATTTTTCAGTAGATAAAGTGATATTTGATTAATTAGACTTGAGAAAGAAGAATATAATGGGGGGATACAAAAAATAAGATAACCAATTTACCTGTATAACCCCCCAAATCATAGGAGTTTGGGGTACCAGATACTTCTAAATTGGGCTTAGGAGACAAAGCTAAAATCAAAAAGATTGGTGAGGGCGCCTGGGTGGCTCAGTTGGTTAAGCGACTGCCTTCAGCTCAGGTCATGGTCCTGGAGTCCCAGGATCGAGTCCCACATTGGGCTCCCTGCTCGGCGGGGAGTCCGCTTCTCCCTCTGATCCTCTTCCCTCTCGTGCTCTCTGTCTCTCATTCTCTCTCTCTCTCAAATAAATAAATGAAATCTTTAAAAAAAAAAAAAGATTGGTGAGAGGAATGTTTTATCTAAGGAGTAGCTAGACTCCCAGATCACCTCCCAAGCCATCATAGCCAGGCTAAATCCCAAGTCAGAAGAATTTCCCAGCAGAGGAAATGAAGTTTCCATTTCTGGCAAAGTTGATCTAAAGAGACTGTTAACTCAGGGACAATAAGCAAAACAAAGAATAGGGTGTACCCCTGAATTGGAAGCAAGCAGATTGAGTGAAAATCTATGTTCTGTACTTTCAGCCTTCTTTTCTTTTTGGCTCTTGGAATGCTGATGGCAGCACCATTGAGAAGTAACCTAAAGAGTTCCCACCCTGGGCTCAAAAGACTGGCTCAAAACAAAAGGTTTGCAAAACTATCATTAGGATATCTCAAGTGAAATAGCATGGTCCCCTCTTCATTGCTTATGGTGAGAGTTATCAATCCAAAGATTTTTTCCTCCTCCAAACAGAGTTTTAGGACCTCACATTTAAATCTAAATTGCCAACCAGGGAAAATCAAACATTGGAACTTCCTAATGCAGAAGGCAAAGACCAAAATAAACAAGTAGGAAAGCGAGACTCAGAGGAAACAAAGTTGATAAAGGAAAGACAATAAAACTTAAAAAACAAAGAGCCTTTACATGCTACCTGGGTAGGGGTCATACAGCCTTGTTTTGCATTCCCGTCATAACTTAAAGGGAAACTTTCATGATGTCCGGAGTCTTTGATGTTCTGAAAATGAAGGAGGAGGATGTCCTCAAATTCATTATAGCAGGAACCCACTTAGGTGACACCAACCTTGACTCCCAAATGGGACAATACATCTACAGAAGGAAAAGTGATGACATCTACATTATAAATCTGGAGAGAACCTGGGAGAAGCTTCTGCTGGCAGCTCATGTCATTGTTGTACTGAAAACCCAGCTGATGTCACTGTCATATCATCCAGGAATACTTGTTAGTGAGCTGTGTTGAAATTTGCTGCTGCTACTGGAGCCACTCCTATTGCTGGCCACTTTACTTCTGGAAATTTCACTAATCAGATCCATGCAGCCTT
The DNA here is from genome assembly GCF_011800145.1 of Mirounga leonina. Classification (NCBI taxonomy): domain Eukaryota; kingdom Metazoa; phylum Chordata; class Mammalia; order Carnivora; family Phocidae; genus Mirounga; species Mirounga leonina. The sequence goes on along the minus strand of NW_023270377.1, from coordinate 78,588,197 downwards.
CCAGGAGCTGAGACTTCTGGTGGTTATTGATCCCAAGGCTGACTATCAGCCTCTCACAGAGGTGTCTTATATTAACCTACCTACCATCGCTGTTAACACAGACTCTCCTGTGCACTATGTGGACATTGCTATGTCTTGCAACAGGGGAGCTCACTTAGTGGGTCTGATGTGGTGGATGCTGGCCCAGGAAGTTCTACACATGTGTTGCACCATTTCCTGTGAACAACCATGAGATGTCAGGCCTGATCTCTACTTCTACAGAGATCCTGAAGAGATTGAAAAGGAAGAATAGGCCTCTGCTGAAAAGGCTGTGACCAAGGAGGAATTTCAGGGTGAATGGACTGCTCCAGCTCCTGACTTCACTGCTACTCAATCTGAAGTCGCAGACTGGTCTGAAGGTATGCAGGTGCCCTCTGTGCTGATTCAGCAGTTCCCTACTGAAGACTGGAGTGCTCAGTCTGCCACTGAAGACTGGTCTATGGCTCCCATTACTCAGGCCACTGAATGGGTAGGAATAACCACTGAGTGGTCTTAAGTTGCTCTTCCACAAAGGCAAACAAAATGGAAATAAAGTTGACAGAAAATAAACAGTTCCTAAAAAAAAATAATAATAAAAGAAAAGAAAAGAAAGAAACTGCGAGTAAAGTTCTCAGTAAGATAAGACATTGCATTTGAAACAAAAACAGTGTATTTTCACAAAGGAGCTTCTCTTGAACAAGAAAGAACTCTTTCAAACTACAAGCAGGATAAGAATAAACCTAAAAAGTGTAGGATGTTTGGAATATGTATTTGAGGCAGTCTTCCCAGAGGTAACATCAAAAGAGAAAAGGTGAAAAATTGGAAGAAAAGTTAAGAAAATAATATTTTTCCAGAAGGTACAACTAGTGAATAATATGAATACCAAAAAAGAGAACAGAACAAAGTGTAAAAAATTATGAAGTAATACATTTCCTAAAACTGATGAGCATAAGTTTTGAGACTGAAAGAGTTCATGAAGAATTCAGAAAAAAAAAAAATCAACAAAAAAACACTAACACTGGAGAAATGGGTCATGAAATTTCAGAACATCAGTGATGAAGAAAATAAAGGTCTGAGAAGGAGAGTGATGGGGAGCAGAAGAGAAGAGAGGAAAAGGGGGGAGGAGAAAATCATATCATATAGTTCAAGTATCAACCTCTTTTCAGCTTTTCAATAGAAACAGTGAAACCTAGAAAACAGTAGAGTACTGTATAAGAATCCCGAGGGAAAATAATTTCCAACATAGAATACTATACTCAGCTAAACTATCAATCAAGTGTGAAGGCAGAAATAAAAATATTTTCAGACATGCAATGTCTCAAAAACTTACTTCCCATGAAACCTTTCTCTGGAAACCACTGAAAAATGTGCCAGTAACAAAGTGGGGTAAACTAAGGAAGAGTAAAACGTGGAATCTGAGATACAGGGGTGAAACAAAAGCAAGGTAAAGAGAATTTCAAGGTAATGGTGCAGGAAAGTCTCAGGAAAATAGTTTCTCAGCAAGTCCAAATTGGAGACAAGACAATTTTCTAGTAGATACTGAAAGCTTACCTGATGTGTTTGACCACATTTAAACATATTTTTAAAGTTCTGTTTTATAGTTTGAGAATGAACTAGTGTTGATTACTTATAAAGCAAAGTAAATGGGCTAAAAAAGATGTAATTACTAACTTCCAGAAAAACCAAATGTTTGCAATGAAGGGAACATAATTATAGTATATTATCTGGCTGAGCTCTAATAAATATAGTTATGATGATATATGTATTAAATGTTAATTTGATAAAAATTATGACATAGATTGAGAAGATGGTGATAAGGTAAGAGAGGGAAAGAGAGAAGTGGAGGTTTGTAGAAAGACTCAAATACTCTTCTTGTATTATCCAAAGGTATTAGATATTCTAAAAAACTAAAAAATCAAGATATAGGTATGTAATATTTTATTTACAAGTAAGAGGTGAGTAGCAGAAGAAATAATTTTAAAAAGATGAAAATGATTACTTTTGATGATCAGGACTTTGGAATAGAGAGAAATGGGGCAGAAAGCACTTTTTTTTTCTTTTGTTGCCTATAAAGGTATTTGTCTTTAAAATTATGTGTATGTATTACTTTGATGTAAAAAAATGAACAAATAACAGTAATAAATAAACAGATAAGACTGTTACGTGTTCATTTTCTTATAGAAAGGAAGAAAAGAAATAAGTTAATTAAGCCAAAAGAACCCAGTGAAACAAAGTATCAGAGTACCTGCAAGTATTAGAACATGGACATTTTACAGCTTAGAGGAAAAGTGATACTATTTTTCTGGAGCAGTTCACATAGTGTAATCTGTAAGCTAATAAGAAACAGAAAGTAAACTGGCAGGGTTCCTTTTTGTACTCCCAGCCCTAAGGCCTTTGTGGAGAATGGCAGCAGGCTCGTGTAATGGATTCTTGTTGGAAGTGGAAAGGCAGAGATACCACAAGGCTGCCTATGCTTGTAGGAGCCATAGACACTGATACTCAGAGACTTGATGCATTGCATCCTTTTCTAACTTGGTTTTTAAAAGCCTAGAAAATATGTCACCCAATGAAGTGAAAACTTCACTGCTGCCCTTTGCAGACCAAGGCAGTTCTTAGGACTCTGTCATTTGGAGTGATCATCAAGCATCACAAAAAGACTTGGCTTTGTTTGGTGGAGTCTTGAGACAAATGAAAATAAGCAGAAGGAAAGGAAGAGGAATAAGAACTATTTATTTTTTTATTTCTGTTATGGGATAGGCCTTAGGACACTTCTATATATCATATAATCTTCCCAAAGCAATGGGAATTAAATATAGTACTGATAACATATGGCAAAAAAAAGTAACTCTTAGATTTCTATGAGATACCACAACTTTATTAAGCAGGTGCTGAGCTCAGTAGAATTCAATTTTTTATAGGGTTAGTAGAATACTACTAGCAATACAAAGTTAAGCTAGACTAATAATATTATGGAATTCAGATCAAGGAAGATAGTGGTTTTACTGTACTTTGTCTGGGTCATACCACATTTGAAGTATTATGGGATTTGGTTATATTGGGACACAGGCTGAATAAAGGTACAATGTCAGGAGAATTAAAACCAAATTGTGAGAAGAAATCAGCATTCACATGTTATATTCACATGAGGAACATTTAGAAGAACCAAGGATTTAAGCCTGTAGGAAAGAAGACCTATTAGAGCACATTATGGCTGGCTACTATGTAAGTATTCTTGTATAGAAGGAATGGATTTTATTTTGGGTTACTTCTAAGACTCGATAGATAGACACACAGAAGTTATAGGAAACACATGATGGGGCAATTTCTAATAAATGGTGAATGGTAGACAAATAACAAATTGTCACAAATTATTTACTGACCCTTTGTTAGAAATGTTTAGGGAACAACCAGATGATCATCAGTTAAACACTTTGAGAGAGGATACCCACATTGGAATAGAGATTGTACCAATTGCAATGTAAAGTCTGATCTGATCTCAAATTATAGATTCTTAGATATGTCAGTTTTGATATTCAGTCTCCAAATATTGATTATTCAATAAATAAATATCAGCCATATCCAATATGTCAGGAAACAAAACAGTCATTTTCTTACCTACTGCAATGTTGAATCTAGCAGAAGGGCTAATAATTAAGCAGATAATTGCGGAAATAATTAATTTTAATAGTAATGAACATTATGAAGAAGTAAAGAATATTATGACAACATATAACACATGATCTAATCTAGTTTAGAAGGACAGGGAAAATTTCATTAAGTGATGTTTAAGCTGAGACTCAAGGTTAAGTTAGACTCTAGGAAACTACTCTAGATTCAGGGTTGAGGTCCAGAAAAGTATCTTGGATTGGGAGACTATACATACTGAAACAAAAGATTCTAACTTAGCACTCAACCAATCTTACAAATGTCCCTTAGCATCTCCCTTGTTTATTGATGTGCTGTTGATATTGTCTGAAGGTTGCTTTTCTGCTTTATAGGAAGTCCTTTTTGCTCATAGCCTAGATGTTTTGCTTTGGGTTCATACTTTGGGAACTTTTAGTTTGACTGGGTGATTTTGTTGTTGTTGTTGTTGGCTATGACTGACACCAGTACCTACTACTCTATATTTGTAGGAATTCAGATGAGTCAGATTCTGAATTCTAGGCCACAGAGGCAAGTGGGATTGCATCCCTGCCCTTGACTTTAGAGTACCAAATACTGTGGTTTGAAAGCCACCTGTATGGGTGCCTGGGTGGTTCAGATGATTAAGCATCTGCCTTTGGCTCAGGTCATGATCTCCAGGTCCTGGGATCAAGCCCCATGTTGGGCTCCCTGCTCAGTGGGGAGTCTGCTTCTCCCTCTCCCTCTGCCTCTCCTCCTGCTAAGGTTCTCTCTCTCTCTGTATCTCTCTGTCTCAAATGAATTCATAAAAATCTTTAAAAAAAAAAAATAAATGCCACCTGCAAAACAAAGAGGTGAGTGAGGAATGGCTGTGGAAATAAATGAACTCATCCTTTTCCTGAGTGTATTTCAGAAACCTACAGAGTGAAATCTTTCATCTAAATTAAAGATGGACCCCCACAAAACTTCAAAGAGTTTGATGATGTGAAAGGAGTGGCCAGGGCCTACAAAGTGCTGGTGAATAATTACAATCTGAGATTTATTGGTGACCACTCTTGTGTCATTAAAAGGTTGGCTGACCAGATAAAACCAGGCATTGGCTAGAGGCAAGAATCTTGAGCCTCCCAATCTTTTGAAATTTCTAAGGAGTTTTCCAAGGGGAAAATCAGTATTCACATGCTATATAGGAAGATCTTTACATAGACCGAATGGATTCAGTTGGCTCAGGCTGCTTCATTTGACAGCATCCGATTCAGTGCCTGAGAAATGTCATTATGCTTTAGATCCTAGGGATATTCATCATGCCTGCTAAGAGTTGAATGGAACATTCTTATGTTTGTGATGTATATTATTGAATCTTCAGTGTTGGTCAGCATCAGATCAATTCAGCAAAAAAACATTTTACAATGACATTTGACACAGACCTTATCAAGGACTGTGTAATCAAAAAGTGTCACCTATGACATGATTATGTGGACATTCTTGAGTGAGTTTTCATAGCACTGAGTAGTTCTCATAGTGTGTCTCAAGGTAAGACACCCAGATAGTGGCTTTTGCTTAATACCTAGGATAGTGAGGTTTCTAAATGCTATGAGCACCAGGTACTTTTAATAATAGAGCTTACAGATGTGGTCTTCAAGTTATATAACTATCAAATAGTCACACTAAAATTAAAAGCTGAGCATTTTGTCAGTGACAACTTTTATTCTCACTCCAAAATCTTTCATTTTTGAAAGAATTGTTTGGTTGCACAGCTACACTAGAAAAGATAGTTTATGAATGAAACAAACTGGTCACTTCAGTTTCTCTTGAGTAATACAAATAAACAAGATAAAACAGGAAATGTGGAGAAAAAAATTTGAAGACTGATTTATCTCAATTATTCCAAGTCTATTGGTTTTTGAGCAATTCAAGCATCATCTGTAAATATCACAGGACATATAGAATAACAGATCTCAAGATTGCAGAATAAAACACCTTTAAATTAACAAACAAAATTTGGCAAAAAATAATAAACTCATCAAAGAATTTATTATATAAAATACGTAACTTCTGTAATAAGATAAATATGTGTAAAAATTATTCCCAGTTTCAATCACTCATCCTACATTATAGACATATAGTTTTCAATATGTATTAAATATATTCTCAATATATTATTAAAAAATAATAATAGCTCACTGTGTTCTTGGCACAGCTAAACTCTTTACATATATCATCTCATTTACATTCACAACAACTTTGTAAGTTAGGCACTATTGTGATTTCCATTACAGATGAAGAAAATGCTTCTTAGAGGGGAAGGAAATAACCCAAGGTTATATGACTAGTGAGTGTTAAAGACAGAATTTGGATTAAGGCTTTCTGAGTTCAGAGCCTGGCTCTTAGTCACAAACTGTACCTCTGGCTACATAGCAATACAACAGATTGAAAAACAATGAATTTAAACAAGTTATCCCCTTTGCACACCCTCAAACAACTAGTTTGCTTTTAAAGTGATTTCTTATTTTTAAAAATGCATTGTTTTTGAACTGAGTATTTTGAAATTTTGCAGACATTTTTACAAATCATACCCCCATTCACCTGAATTAATATCACAGTGGTATTCCTGTGTGAGTCAGGGATGTTGAGAATTCTGGAGGTAACATCTGGACTTAATGTGACATTGGTAGGCTAATTAGGACTGGAGGCTGATTCCTTTTCTTAATTGCTTTATCTTCTAGTTTATATTAGACCTGTAGATCAGGTGGATGGTGACTTGTAACAGGTAAATGAAGAATTGAGGGGGAGAAATCATGAGCCTACTTTTTAGGAACAATTGGGTAATCAAGTTAGAGTTTTTAGGATGGAGACTTTCCTTTGTCAACAGTCTCTCCCCTGAAATATGCCATTCCTCAAGTTCCTTATAGCTTTCAGAAACATGGTATAATTTATTTTCAAAGGTCTCCTTGTTATGTTAGATGAGGTCAAGAGCCATGAGAGTGAAGATGGCAGCCATGTAGAGAAGGCAAAGAGAATCTGGCAGGCAAAGTTAGCCCCAGAAAAGCAAAGTAGAAATTGGAGCAATCATGTGATATTTGAACAAATTACATAAGTTATACAAGTTCTTCCTTTTCTGGATGGGCTTTTCTTTTCCACTATATGATTTTACAGTTTTAACTTTTTAATATGTTTTTATCCAAGTGGCTTTGATTGGAAGTTTATCTATACAGACAAATCTAATGTTGAGTATTTGCATTCTTCTGAAGTTTTGAAGTTTGGTTACTCATTGAGAGAATCTTGAGACCTAAATGAATGGTGAAGCAATAAGGCAAAGTTGTTGGTTTTCCCCCCAGATAAGATTTTCTTCTCCTCCCGCCATACTGTTTTCATTGTGGTAATATGTAGTATGATGTCCTTGGGCAAGGAAACATTTTGCCTTGATATTTCACTGGAATAAAATCATTTTTGATCAGGTATTACTAATTTCTCAATTCTACAAGGAATTTAAATCTCACTCTTGAATTAAGTGGTGAATGACAAAAATATTTTGACACATATGAATGAGGTTTCTTTTTTTAAATTTTGTTTAAGTTGTGTATTTTTAAAAATTTTATTATGTTATGCTAGTCATCATACATTACATCATTAGTTTTTGATGTAGTGTTCCATGATTCATTGTTTGCGTATAACACCCAGCGCTCCATTCAATATGTGCCCTCCTAATACCCATCACCGGGCTAACCCATCCCCCCACCCCCTCCCCTCTAAAACCCTCAGTTTTTTTCTCAGAGTCTATAGTCTCTCATGGTTCATCTCCCCCTCCGATTTCCCCCCCTTCATTTTTCCCTTCCTACTTCTCTCTCTCTCTTTTTTTTTTAACATATAATGTATTATTTGTTTCAGAGATACAGATCTGTGATTCATCAGTCTTACACAATTCACAGCGCTCACCATAGCACGTACCCTCCCCAATGTCTTATCACCCAGCCACCCCATCCCTCCCACCCCCCACCACTCCAGCAACCCTCAGTTTGTTTCCTGAGATTAAGAATTCCTCCTATCAGTGAGATCATATGATACATGTCTTTCTCTGATTGACTTATTTCGCTTAGCATAATACCCTCTAGTTCCATCCATGTTGTTGCAAATGGCAATATTTCAGGTATTTTTTTTTTTTTTGATGGCTGCATAATAGGAATGAGGTTTTTGATTCAAAGACTAAATTCATGCAAGGGTCATTATTTTGTTAATTTTTCATTACAGTGTCCAACTTGAGGGATGTGTATTAATTAACATAGGATCCAAAGGCAAAAATAAAAGTCCATATACCCAATTCTAGCTACAGTACATGCCAGTAGTAGGTGTCTGCTGTGTAGAAACACTGGGAAAGTTTCTTAATCAAATTTCTTATAAATCTTTGATGTCTGCTTATTTATTTTCTGCAGAGCAGCAGCCTCTTCATGTTTGAGGTCCCAGTAGCAAGAGCCTGTTTCTGTTGAGTTTGATTATAGAAAGAGAGGTATGCTTAGAGGGAACCCAGCTGGATGTATCCAGCTTGCTGTCTTAGTTTATTTCATCTTAGATGAGAAAGGAGGACAATGAGCAGTTATAGAATTGGTAATTGTACAACTGGCAGAGCCGCAAATGATATTTATTCTATTATACTCACTTGCAACCAGAGGATTCATTTTTGCAGCAGATGGAAGGTGGATAGCATGCAAATGCTTGGATTAAACACACTGTAATGCTTCGAAACCCTGACCATTGGTCTCTATTACATAACAGTGTTGTTCATAGACATATTTTGCAGCTGTTACATTGGTGCTTATTTAGAATAATTTATAAGAAAAACTAAAGCTATTTGTTTGGTTGTAGTTTTCTACCAAATATTTGAACAGGAGTCAGGTGACTATTAGGCTGGAAGGAAAAAGTACAAAAGTTTAGGATTTGGCCATGTTTCAACAACTGTTAAGTTTTAACAATTCTGGTAATGTGTTCAGTCTCTTAAATGTTATGGGACTGATATTTCTTCACTTTTTTATGGGAAGAGAATTAGATTAATTGTGAGGGGCTGTCACTGGGGAACCTTTGGTTAAGGGTTACTTTTGAGTTTATTCCTGGAAAGGAATGAAACTGGCAGGGACAAGATCAGTTTTCTGTTATGTCTGATGACCATTTCCAGGAAAGTTTGGTTAGCCAAACCACATGGATTCTTGGTTTCTATTGTAATTTGCCAAAAGGGATGTCCCCCATGGAAACTGTTAACACTTGTTTTTATAATATTGGCATCTGTAAGCTCTTCATTGTTATCTCAAGGAATAAAATCTTGAGAAGGAGGCTGAAAAGATCTACATCCTGAAATTCAGAAAATGGAAAACACTCTCTTCCACAATTGGAAAGTCTAATCATCCCTATTGTATACACTGGATGGTGGGGAAAATCATTCCAGTAGTTGAGAGAGGTCTTGTGTATTCAACCTTCTTAATGATCTCTGATGGGACTTGATTTTAATTCATATATTGTAATTAAAAATGATATTCTTAAGAAATCAGCAATTTATCATAAACATCAAACACCTGAGACATTCAAATTAGAATGAGGATAGTAGTCATTCATTCAACAAATATTTATTGGGCCAGACACAAGATATTTGTGAGACAAAGTGAGTAACATAAACACTCCCATTTTCATGGAACTTTTCACCTTGATGAAGTTATTCCAAATAATGGGAAATTTTCACTTTAATGCTATACTTTATATTACAAAAAGAAAACTTATGGATAATCCTCAGCAGGCCATGCAATCAGGATATTTTTTGTTGGTTGGCATGTGCTCATTTAGATCCATGCACATTCTGTGTTTCTGATATACTTGTGATACCATTAACATTGTTTAGACAGGTAACAAACTTTGTTTAATATTGGGTCCTGCAATAATGTTACTTATGAAAGAGTTAATTTATAGCAGTGACTTTATTTGTTCTAATACCTAAGCTAATCAATTGCAGTATTAATTGAAGTTCTTTCTTGGCCTTGCAGAATTTAGCATATACTAGATACTCATGATTATACAAAGGTATATCAGCCTGCTGTTTTTAAATTTACTTTGTCCCTTTTAAGGACATACAGTCAGCGATTTTGAACCCATTAATTGTGGATAAGCTTACTAATAATTCTGTAACTTATTAGTCATACATAATGTTTAGAAGACATACAGATTATGTCCATGCATTCAAAGGGAGGTAACAACTCTGACAGTTATATGGTTTCTGCAATTAGTGCAAACCAGAAATTCTTCATGGAGTAATGAGTCATCGATTAGTTGTTAGTTCTGCTACAACTAATTATTTTATAAAAATAAAATATCAAAATTTGTAAGATAAATTAGAAAGGATTCAAGTTAGCCTTATAAGAATTCCATTAATTATTATACATTATACATTATAATATACTTTCTTGAGAGGAAGGAAAAGAAATGGAATTGCTTATAAACCTGGATGTGCCCATGGAGGGATAATATATGAATTAAAATCAAGTCACAATATGTGACTTGTATTTGTCCTGTGTTTACAGTGGAAGCATGTGTGATAGACTTTGGCCCAGGCAGAACTAGAATACCAGTAGTAGAAAATCTGCTCTTCTGACTGCCCTATTGCCCCTGTCTCCACCAATATGCTCTCATTTCACGTTGTTCTGAAAAATTTATTTGAATAGTTTTCAGGGAGTATTCACTATTCAGACTCAGCAGGTAAAATGGCTGAGAAAAAAATTCCCATTGCAAAGAGAAAACTTTTTTCTTTTCCTTTTTTAAAAATTGAAGTATAATGAACATACAATGTTATATTAGTTTCAGATGTACAATATAATGATTCAACAATTCTATGCATTATTCGGTACTCATCATAATAAGTATACTTTTAATCCCTTTCTCCTATTTCCCCCATCTCCCCACCTACCTCCCCTCTGGTAACCATCAGTTTGTTTTCTATAGTTAAGAGTGTTTGTCTCTTTTTTCCTTATTTGTTCATTTGTTTTGTTCCAAATTGCACATATGAGTGAAGTCATATGGTATTTGACTTTCTCTGACTGACTTATTTCACTTAGCATTATACTTTCTAGATCCATCCATGTTGTTGTAAATGATAAGATCTCATTCTTTTTTTGTGACTAATATTCCATCATATATATGTTTGTGTGTGTATATATATATGTGTGTGTGTGTGTGATATATATATATATATATATATGGACATATATTTATATCTTTATCCATTCATCTATGGGGGGGCAGGCACTTGGGTTTCTTCTATATCTTGGCTATTATAAACAATGCTGCAATAAACATAGGGATGCATATATCTTTTCAAATTAGTGTTTTTGTTTATTGTGGGTAAATACCCAGTAGTGGAATTACTGGATCATATGGTAATTCTTTTTTAATTTTTTGAGGAACCTCCATACTCTTTTCCACAGTGGCTGGACCAATTTACGTTCCTACCAACAGTGCACTAGGGTTCCTTTTTTTCTCCACATCCTTACCAACACTTGTTATTTCTTGTCTTTATGATCCTAGCCATTTTGACACATGTGAGGTGATATTTCATTGTGGTTTTGATTTGTATTTCCCCAATGATTAGTGATATTGAGCATCTTTTCATGTGTGTGTTGGCCATCTTTATGTCTTCTTTGGAAAAATGTCTATTCAGTTACTCTGCCCATTTTTTAATTGGACTGTTTTTTTTTTTTTGGAGTTGAGTTATATTAAATTCTTTTTGTATTTTGCATATTAACCCCTTATCAGATATATCATTTGCAAATATTTTCTCCCTTTCAGTAGGTTGCCTTTTTGTTTTTTTGATGGCTTTGTTTGTTCATGATGATGAAAATGGCTGAGAGAAAAATCCCATGGCAAACAGAAAACATTTTAATTAATACATTTCAAACCTCTGTCTCTCTATTTAACCACCATATTTACCTCTTGATTTAGATAGATGTCAGTTTTTTTCTTTTTTGGGGGGGTCTGGTGATCCTGTGTCTTTATTGTAAGCTGTCTCAGATCCTTTTTGAGAACAGATTACTTGTTTGTAACAGTCAGAGTTTAGTCAAGAAAACAGATATCACTCTAAGTGTTTCAAATAGAGGGCATTTACTACAGATAATTAGTAACATAGGTGACAGAAGAACTAAAAAGCCCAACAGAGAAAGGAGAAAACCACAAAATTAGCAGCAGCAGGAAACAGCTACCATACCTAAGTTTAAAAGGATAGGATGAATGGAGAGGAGGTAGTCTACCAGACCTTAGATGCCAAGGCTGTCTAGTGTACCTATCTGGTAGAAGCTGCAGCAATACATGCACCCAAATTACTACTTTGGAAGGGTAGAATATCCTGTTTTTCCTTTCTTTCCACCATGCCCTGAGCCCCAGTCTGCTGCCAGTATCTCCTTTTGACCAGATCGGAAGCCAGCACACACAGGCCTGGGAGACACAGTCTGCAGGGTCAGTCTCCCTGTGACACAGCACAGAAGAAGGGTGAAGAAGGGATTTGTAAGCAAACAAGCCAAAGAAGATTTGAGTCCGTCAATCGATAACAGTAGTCTTTTATTTATATTTTCATCTTCTGTCAGAGAGATAAAGTGATTAGTGCTAATTTAAAAATTAGCACTGTATACTTTGATTAGCTTTCAAAAATCTTGAAGTATCCAAAAAAAAATATTGAAGTATCCACTTATCAAGAAGTAAACTGCAAGCTTTATTCACCTACTCTTTACCATAGCATTTTGTTAGCTGAATGTAAAACCCAGAGACTGGATTAGTTGGAGAACTTGTGTTGACTTCCCCCCCGCCCCAAAAATGTTCAGAGAAAAGTTAAAGAGATTATCTGGTTAAGTTAGTATAAATACAATTCTGCTTAGAATTTGGTAGTTCTTTATAGATAACCATTCTAGCTCTATAAATTTGTAAGTTATATCTACTAAGTTTATAATTGTCATTGTTAGACGTTTATTTTCAGATAGAAATCAATTAGTTGGATCTAAAGGACTTGGAAGGTACTCTGGAAAATAGAGAACTATATACAAAACCTGCCTGGATTTGCAACCTTCTTAATATGATGTAACAGAGCAATAAGTAGGATAAGTAGGTGTTCATGTCTAGAGATTTCCAGAATGAAAAGCAGAAGGTTAGAATGATCCTCAGAGCTTACTTATAAGGGGGAAAAATACCTCTTATTACTTAACAAGAAAAGACATATCCTACAAAGCATTTGTGATCTACAGAGTTTTAGTAAAATTTAAATGATTAAAATTGAACTTTGGGTGAATACTGTCAAATTCAATGTGATACTTTTTTTACCTTTTTTCCATCTTCCTTTTTGCAACCTATATATACTCTAGAAAACTAATAATAATGATGGTGATTATACTTAATCACCCATCCCACTTTATGATTATACTTAATCACCATCATTATTATATTGATATATAATAATATATAATTTTATTATGATTATTATTATGTATAGTTTCAAGGTAGTGGACAGTGACTTTGGTATTCCTCTGTAGGCTTCTTTGCAAAGAAAAATTATTCTAGACATTTAGGATTTTTCTATCAAATAGTAATCCCACTCACTAGAAAGTATAGGAATTCTTCCACTCTGGTCAGCTTGTACTATGAATTGAGAATCATATCAGTGCCTACCTCATAGTGTTGCTATGATGGTTAATATTTGTGAAGAACTCGACTAGTGCTTGACACATGGTAAATGCTGAAGAAGTTCTTGGTGAATAAATAAATGCATAAATAAATAAAGCTCTATTCTATCCAGGCATATTAATTCCCATCTTCCTTCTAGAGCTATGATATTTTCTCTGCTTGAATTCCCACCCCTCTTTCTATTTACCTAAATCCTGCAATTGAGAACTCGTTCAGATTCTCTCTCTTGAGACTTTTGTGACAACTGCTGCCTCTGCTGACTTCGTCTTTCTCTTACACTCTATTGCACTTATCCACAAATACAGCATGCGTGTTTACTTAGCCCTTACCTTTGGTTCTTATTCAGGAGAGAACATTGGAATTCCCTGGAGAACTTTTCTAAAATATATATCCCTGGACCAAACCCCCAGAGTTTTTAGATTCATTAAGTCCTCGCTGGCACCAAAAACATGCACATTTTGATTAAAGCTCTCCAGTAAAACTGATATAATCCCCTAGTTAAGATACACCGATATGTGATGATCTGTTGGAGTATGTGCATTTTCTTTCTCAATGAGACTATAAATTTCTTAAGGACATGGACCATGCTTTGTTTTTCTTGTGTATCTCGCTGGTGCTGGAAACATGACCACTACTGAGTAACACTTCTTTCTTGTTTGACTGCAAGATGTCTGAGTGTGGGACCTAGGATATGCATTGTCAAGGGATGTGGAGGGACAAAACGGATCATTCACCTGTTGCCACAATTATGCTGTGTAATGAGTATCCACAAAACTCTAGTGACATATAATGAAAGTTTAATGTTTATCTTTCTGGAATCAGTAGGAATAGGCTAGGCTGTCTGCTGAACTTACCTGGGCTTACTCATGTGCTTGGGTGTTCCCACTTTATGGTCTGCAGTTCAACAGCTTACTTAGGCATCTGTGAATTGGCTCTGTTCCACGTACCTTTGATGCTCCTTCTGGGAACATTAGTCTAGTCTATGCAAATTTATCATGGAAAAGAGGACAAGAGGACAAGCCCAGATATGTAAGCCCATTTCAAGCCTCTATTCGCAATGCATTGGCCAAAGTAAGTCACATGGTAAAAGCCCATTTATGGGAGGAGGGTACAGCACAATTACATTGCAAAAACTGTAGATAGAAGGAAGTGGGAAGAACTGATGACATTTTCCCCAAACCACCACAATGGGGCTCTCGCTAATGTCTCTTCTGAGCAGAGCCTACTTTAATGCCTTATTGAAGGTCAGTTTTTGTTGTATATAATCACAATCAGGATGTTTTTTTTGTTTGTTTTTTTAAGATTTTATTTATTTGACAGAGAGAGAGATAGCGAGAGCAGGAACACAAGCAGGGAGTGGGAGAGGGAGAAGCAGGCTTCCCGCTGAGCAGGGAGCCCGACACAGGGCTCGATCCCAGGACTCTGGGATCATGACCTGAGCCGAAGGCAGATGCTTAACGACTGAGCCACCCAGGCGCCCCCGGATGTTTTTAAAACAATCTTACCACCCCTGAGGAAGCAAACAAGTAATTTTATTCAGATGAAAAAAAGTTGCAAATAAACGATCACACTAATGCCACATCACTTGCCATTAAATAGAGAAATATCACCTTGTATTTCACAGACTCGACCCCACCTGGATAATATATCACACTTCATTAAACGAGAACATCAAATACAGAAAACAAAATATTTGTTGTTCAATAAGATTATTTACTACTTGAGCAAGGATTGAGAAATTGTCAGCACAATGTGTTTGAATTCAGGAAATTAAACCAAGCACTGTGACTGGAAAAGTATTAAAAACACCACAAATTTGTTTTAAAATGATTCAGCATCTTTTTGTCACTTGTGATTTGACTACTGGTTCCATCTTTATTACCTGTGGTACTGCTTAGTGAACTGTTGCAAAACCACCATGCAGTCTATCATGGGAGTTCAATTTAGTATTTCTGAAAGAGAGTTTGTACTAAGTGCCTCAGCTTTCAGAAAGACCACACCATCTCCTTGTGTAAGGGACTTCATCTCCTAAAGGGCCAGAGTGTTAAAACGTTGCAAAGCAATTACATAATTATACGTATGATATATATATTTTAACATATATATTATTCATCACCAAAATAATAACTAAATTACTGTGACCACTTTTCTAAATTAATGTGCTAATTTTCCATTTTTGATCTTTACTTGCTCCCAAGGTAGGTACTTCAATAACTCTTGGAAGCAGGACTGATCAGCAATACAAATATTATATAAACCATAGTAAGGGAAATTGCTTTTTATTCTTGCTTTGTCCTTACTGTGTCATGGGATTTTAGGTAAATCACTTAACTAATCAATATTCTTATCTATAAAAGCAGGCAATTTGAGTAAATGAATAACTAGGGTCCTTGCCTATGTAGCCAAATAATAGATAAAGAACCTGAAGTAAACTCTGAATCAGTCAGATAAATATCTTTGTTCATATAGAAGACTGTATAGGAGCACCCTGTGTGGGTAGACTTATACTAAAGGTGTTATGCTAAGTTTTGCTTGGTTTTCCTTTCTAGGAAGGAAGGATGTTAACTTGTAGAATACAGAAAATAAAAGACAGCATAAACAGAGACACATACTAAGATGTGGGCTTATGCAATATACTTAGTAGAATTCAGTGATTGAAATTTTTTAAGTCACAGCTACAGACATAAATGAGGCAAATTTGGATTTTGATATAACCAAAAAGTTTCTTCTGAACCTTTCTAATGCTAGAGAAAACTGAGAGAGTCATATAATAAGCTCTTTCTCTGTTAAGTGGAGACATTTTAGAATTTTACATGAGTGTAATTGTGATGGAGCCAGAGAACAGGTCCATTTTCCTGGAAAGTCAAGAATGATAGCATTCCACAGCACTGAAGACCTTCTTCCTTTTGCACACATACAAATAAATATGCCCAATTCAACTTTAGGCAACACAGCACCCATGGGAGCAGGCTGGTTGCAAAGCAAGTTCCTCAAGAAAGTGGAGATTAAAGCCTCAATTTTACTTTTTTAAATAGAAAATTTTGTGGAACTAACATTGTAGTCTCTCTTTTAGCCACAAAGAAGAAGTTGCTTTGGAAATTTGGAAAAAAAGCTTTAGTTCCTCTACATACTTTTTGATAGAGCTTTGTAGTTAGTGCTACTTGCAGCAAAGAAAACTTAGCAAGCACTTGGGCAAGCTAAACTGGGCTTAGGACACCATATAATTAAGTGAAGTTGGCAGGATGGTTCTACAAGAGTGTGAGGAACATCACCTGGCCCTGCACTTGGGACCAGCCTATATTAACCTTGGGGGAAATTAAGGTTATAGTGGGAATGAAGCCAGTAGCAGATAATTATTTCAAAATGTTTATTTTCAACAGAGTTTGAATCATGGTGTCTTGTATATGGATAAACAGGCAATGCTTGGAAAAGCATAGTGCTATGAATGTTTAATAGTCAATTGATATCTTGATGTCAAAG
Organism: Mirounga leonina; assembly: GCF_011800145.1. Classification (NCBI taxonomy): domain Eukaryota; kingdom Metazoa; phylum Chordata; class Mammalia; order Carnivora; family Phocidae; genus Mirounga; species Mirounga leonina. Next base: position 78,571,385 of record NW_023270377.1, on the reverse strand, counting down.
CTACTTATATGTACATGCATTTTCAACTTGATTTGGCTGCCACAGTGAGACAAGCTAAGTTTAAAAATTCAAACTGCATGGTATTGTCTTAGGATGGAGGAATGAGGAAAAAGTCATTCCTGTAATAGCAAAAAGGAGAAAGCATGGAAAAATGGATAATTGGATTATCCTTACTGTGTCTAGATTTATAATTCGGTACTCATCAAGAAAAGGGAATAACGTATTTTTAGGAAATATCCTGTATACTAGGATAAGTATTTTATTTAATTTGCATATAGAAAAATTGGGGTCCTGTTTCCATAAAAAAAATTGTGACTGAATATAGCAAGAACATTTCATTGTGTGACTAATGTGTTGGACCACCATTTCCCTATCAGAAAACTAGCCATTTTCCTGGGAATGTATTTAATTAGATGACAGGTTTTAATTAGGTAGGACCATTCAGCCTGTTTACTCTCCACCTTTATCTCTCCATGAGCCATTTCTCCATTAGAAGGATGCAATAGCCATAATTATTCCAGTTATCCTAAAGAGAATGTTTTGAAGTGCAGTAGTTAGCTGTCAAAAAAAGAAGTCTAATTCCCAGTTATGAGAGTATTTTTCCAATGGAAACCTTCCTTTCATTCTGGTTGTTTCTAGCTTTATTTGGGTTCAATTCTCTCCTTCTTGGAGAGCTAAGTTCTTTTGTAACTGATCAGAATTAAACAAATTCTTCAATTCCAGAAAACTTTCTACCTGTTTTTAGCTCTAGCCAAACTGTCTACATTACCTAAATAAGTACCTAAAACATGACACATATAATAAAAATGCCCAGAAGAAACATAATGGAACCAAATAATTTGAAAGTATTTCCCATAATATGTGGAATTTTAATAGATGTAAAGTTAAAAAAATAAATCATCAAACCATGAGGGACTATGGACTCTGAAAAACAAACTGAGGGTTCTAGAGGGTTCTAGGTTGTTTGGTGGGTGTATATTAGAAATGATAATCTAAATAATATTTGGTTTTAACTCATGTTATCATCACATTTGCTATCTCCTAACTCAAGCTGCCATCATCTCTTTTCTTTACAATTGTAATCACCTTCTGCTGGTCTCCCTGCTTCTACCTGTGTCCCACCACAGAATATTCCTTTTACCCAGTATCCAGTGTGACTCATTTAAAAACATAAGCCAGATTATATCCCTATGCTGCTCTAAATCATGGGATAGCTCCCTGTGATAGACAGAAATCTTAGATGGCCCCCGAGATTCCCACCCCTTCATGTACATACTCTGTGGGATTATTTGGAAGAATAATAATAGAGTTAATTAACCCTACCTAGGCTTGACATAATTGTATGAGCCCTTTTGAGGGGTCTAGATCTTCTCAGAGGTCAGAAAGATTTGATGTCAGCAAGATGCCTTCCTGCTGTGCTGAAAGAAAGCAGCCATGTTGTGAGCTGGGGGGTGGTGGGAGGAGTGTGCATTTGGCCAAGATCTATGGGTAGCTTCTAATTGCTGTGAGTAATGTCTAGCTGACATGCAGCAAGAAATTAGAGACCTCAATACTACAACCACAAGGAGATGAATTTTGCCAATATCCTGAATGAGATGGGAAGAGGATCCCAAGCCTTAGATGAGATTATAGCCCCTGCCAATATCTTACTTTCAGCATGGGAAGACTGAGCCAAGAAGCCATCTGTGGCATGCCCAGACTTCTGACCCACAAAACTGTAAGATACTGAATTTGTGTTAAGTTTTTAAGTTTGTAGTAATTTGTTATGTAGGAAACTAATAAACTTTCCATCTCTCACTGAAGAAAATATAAAATGACTTGAGTAAGGCATTTGGATTTTATTCTGGTGTTTGGCCCTGACTTTCTGTATTATCTTCTAGTCTATCCCTTCTTCACTTTGCTGCCACCACAGTGTTCTCTTTAGAGTTCTCAGAACACTCCAGCATGTTCCTGCCTTAGGGCCTCTGTTCTTATTGTTACCCCCTTCCTGGAGCTTCCTGCCCCAGCACAGCCATGGATGTCCTGTCAGGTTAGGCCTGATTATTAATCAGGATAGGCCAGGTTTTGCCATGCCAACAAACAATCCCCAAATCTCACGGACTTAAAATAAAAGTGTGCTTTCCATTTCCCTATATATCTAGTTTGGATCAGGAAGAGAGTTCTGCTCATCGTAGGCATGAGGGACCCAGGCAGATGGAAATTCCAACATTTCATAGTGCCACTATTTCAGCTTTCTTTTAGTATTAGCATAGTATACATATTACCCTATCCCTTTACTCCCCTCCCCATCCCTTTACTTTTAATATATTTGTGTCATTGTATTTAAAGTGGGTTTCTGATAGATAATATATAGCTGTATCTTGTGGGCTTTTTTTTTAATTTGATATGTCAGTCTGTTTTTTAATTGGTATATTTAGGGCATTGATGGTTGAAGTGATTATTGATATAGTTGGATCACTATCTCCCATATTTGTTACTATTTTCTATTCACTATCCTTGTTCTTTGTTTTATTTATTTATTTATTTATTTATTTATTTATTTATTTAGGTCTTCCATCTTTTTCTGCCTTCTTGGTTTTAATGTGTGATCCTCTCTTAGCATATTAATTGCATTATTAACTTTTTTTAGTGCTCAAGTTTGCAATATACATTTATAGCTAATACAAATCCACCTTCAAATAACAGTATATCACTTCAAGTACAGGTACCTTATAATAGAGTATTTTGAATTCCTCCCTCCCATATTTTAAGAAATTGCTATCATTTGGGTGCCTGGGTGGCTCAGTTGGTTAGGCCTCTGCCTCCAGCTCAGGTCATGATCCCAGGGTCCTGAGATCAAGCCCTGCATCAGGCTCCCTGCTCAGTGGGGAGTCTGCTTCTCCCTCTGCCCCTCACCTCATTCATGCTCTCTCTCTCACTCTCTCTGTCTCTCTCTCTCAAATAAAAAGGTCTTTAAAAAAATTGCTGTCATTCATTTCACTTTTCCATAAGCTACATTACCAAATACATTGTTGCTGTTATTATTTTGAAAAAACTGTTATCTGTTAGATAAATTAAGAATAAGAAAAATAAGGGCTCCTGGGTGGCTCAGATGGTTGGGCGTCTGCCTTCAGCTCGGGTCATGATCTCCAGGTCCTGGGATCAAGCCCCCATGTCAGGCTCTCGGCTTGGCAGGGAGTTGGCTTCTCCCTCTTCCTCTGCCGCTCCTCCTACTTGTGCTCTGTCTGTCTGTCTCTCTCTCAAAATGAGTAAATAAAATCTTAAAAAAAAAGAATAAGAAAAATTTAAAAAAAATCTTACCTTCATTTATTCCTTCTCTAATCTATTTCTTTCTTTATGTAGATCTGAGTTTCTGACCTGTCATTTTTCTTCTTTCTGAAGAATTGCTATTTTACATTTGTTGGAAAGCAGGCTTACTGCTAACAAAAGTTCTCAAGTTTTGTCTAAGAAAGTCTTATTTCTCCTTCACTTATGAAGGAAACTTTTGCCAGATACAGGTTGGATCTAGGTTGATGGTTGTTTTTTTCTTTTTAACATCTTAAATACTTCATTTCACTGTGTTCTTGTGTGCATGGTTTCTAAAGAAGTCAGATATAATTCTTACTCTTGCTCCTCTATAGGTAAAGTGTTTTATTCTTTGGCTTCTTTCAAGATTTTTTTTCTTTGTCTTTGATTTTCCACAGTTTGAATATAATATGTTTAGGTATTTATTTTTTATCTTTATTTTCGTTCTGCTTGGTATTCTCTGAGATTTCTTGATCTTTGGTTTGGTGTCTATTATTAATTTTGGAAAATTCTCAGTCATTACTGCTTGGAATATTTCTTCTGTTTCTTCCTTCTCCTTCTGGTATTCCTGTTATGAATATGTCATACCTTTTGTAATTGTCCCACAGTTTTTGGATATTCTGTTCTATCTTTTTTATAACTTTTACTCTTTGTGTTTTAGTTTTGGAAGTTTCTATTGACTTTTATTCATGTTTACTGATTCTTTCCTTGGCTATATCCGGTCCATTGATGAGCATATCAAAGGCATTTTTCATTTCTGTTAGTTTGGATTTCTAGCATTTCCTTTTGATTCTTTCTTAGAGTTTTTATCTCTGCTTATATAACCTATCCTTTCTTGCATGTTGTACATTTTTCCCAGTATAACTCTTAGCATATTAATCAAAGTTGCTTTAAATTCTAGTCTAACATTCCCACATCTCTGCTATGTCTGTATCTGTTCTAATGCTTGCTCTGTCTCTTCAAACTGTGTTTTTGTCTTTTAGTATGCTTGTAATGGACCTTTATTTATTGTGAGGTTTTATGTTTACCTGGTTAGAAGTTAGGTGGTGATTATTGTTTGCTGTAGCTATCAGTAGCAGAGGCTAAAATTTCCTCCTTGGTGTCCTTGTTTTTGTCTCCTCTTTTGTCTTTGGGTTTCCCTAGAAACTTCCTAAATGAGGTCTGAGGCATGCAGTTCTTTCCATAGTATCCACTTATATTACACAGGAGCCCTCTTGATGTTGTGGTAAGGTGTGGCAGGAGGAAAGCATTCTATAGTTCTATACTTTGGTTTCAATCATTTAATGAGCCTGTGCTGTCCCCTTGGGCTGTGATCTTCACAACTGCTTCTCAGTCTTTCACCCTGATAGTTAACTGACATGGGAAAGCTAGAGGAGGTTGTAGTTGGGTATTTTCCTTCTCCCAGATCAGTTAGGTTCTGGTAAAGCTCAAGTCGATTAGGCTCTGGTAAAATAGTTCCTCTTGAGGGCCCGCTTTGGAAAGCACCAGGGAATTTTTCTCTGATCTTCAATGTAAGAAGCTCACTAAAGTGCAGGAGTTTTCCTAAGACTGGGCTCCTTGGCTTTTTTACTTCTCAAACTTGTCCATATTCATGCTCCAGCAATTCCATCAGTTACCGTTTAGGTCTTCCTACCTTGATACTGGTTCAGATGGAGGTTTCTACTTAGGGTTTCCTCTCCAGTAAGTTGCAATTCTCAATATACACCTCTCTGTCTTTTCAATTTTGGGGGCCGTTCTTTGCCCTGTGACCTCAATGCTCTGTTGAATCTAAGAAAGTATCGATTTTTAGTTTGTTCAGCTTTTTTCTTGTTGTATGGACAGAAGTAGTAACTTCTAAGATTTTTACATGCCAGACTAGAAACTAGAAGTTGCCACTATTTTAACATGAGACTTAAAGTTTTGCCACAGCAGGAGGAAACACTTTAGAGAGATGCACGGTGGCCCCTAAATTCTCCAGCCTGACAGTGATGTGTCATTTCTATTGATATTTTATTGGCCAAAGTAAATCACATGGTCACACCTAAGTTTTAAAATGTGAGGAAATGTAACCCTCTAGTGTTCCTAGAAGATGAGCATTAGGAGTAACTGGAGAACACTATTAATGGTGACCAGAGCTTTCTATATAAGATAGTATTTCCAACTCCATTTACCACTTTGCTCTCTTACCACATCATTATCATCTTTCTAGCACTTTATAGTACTATATTATAGCATCCATAAGATATTATTAAAAAAACTATCATGGTAAATACTCTGTTTATTATTTGTCTCTTCTCTCCTACCTCCACCAATGTGAGGATCATGGGAACAGGAACTTTGTCTATTCTAGTCACTTTTTATCCCCAGAACCCAGAATATCCAGTGTTCAATGCATATTTGGCAAGTGAGTTAATGAATATATTTTGTTTTAACCTTGGGAGCCCAGAAAAATGAACCCTTGTTGAACCCTTTACATCAGCCAAATCTGGCTCAGAAGCTATCTTTCCGATAGGAATGAAGCTGCATAGCCTTGTGCAGAGCCCTTGTCAGGCTATTTGGGCATATCCTTTGCTATTAGACAGCAAGGAAAGAATGAAAAAGCATCAGAAGTTCCCTGGAACATGGTGCTGTTTGAAGGCAAGGGTATACACAACCTGAGGAAAAATGAGTTTGAAAATGAGCTTAGACTTTTAAACAATGCAGGCAAAAAGTGTCAATAACTTGAAAAATAGGTAAATTCTCAGTTTAACAATCTTCTCATCTTAGGTTTATGTTTATAATCAGGGATATGCAGTTTTCATTCCTCACTGGAAAGCAAAAAGCTAAATCACCTCTTGAATATGAAATTTAGATACAATGCTTGGAACATTCTCCTCAAAGAGCAGACCTGTCAGATCCTGTGCTGGTTGATATGTGCGCTTCCTGCTGGTTCAGGCACATTGTCTTTGTGCTTTTTATGCTTATTGTTCACTCTAAGCTTAATGAGTGCATTCAGGCATGTAATGAAGAACAACACCATCACACAAACAATTCATTGAAGCCCAAAGATATGGTGATTTTATCAATTATATTATTCAGTGGAGTAAATTTACAATTTATTAAAAAATACATAGATTGAGTGGCATCTGGAGCACTGTTGTGTTGACACTCAGGGTTTTTGCAGCCATGCTACAAAACAAAATCTCAAATTGATGGCATTTGATACAGTGTAAAGCTTTTGTCTTTCTACTTGCTAGAGGAAATAGATGAGAGCAATGCAGTTGTGGATCACAGGCCCTCTGGTGTGAAATTCATCCTAACTAAGCTGAAAACACTTAATGGCCAAAGGCACAGATTCCCACAGCAAATAATTTTCATTTTCACCTCCACTAGCTTTGGCTAATGGGATAAACACAAGGCTAGAAGGCAAGTGAACCCCACTAGTTATCCAAGAGTTACTTGATGTAAGCAAATTACTTGCCTTTTTTCTCTTTTCTTCTTTTTAAAAATAAAGTGTTTTATAGAGTTTTCAGAGCATGTTTATATATATCTTATTTAATCTTACAACAGCTCAGTGAGATTAGCTGGTCAAAGGTTCTCACTTGCATTTCTATGTAAGGGACACTCAGAGTTGAATGGGAAAGAGGTCAGAGATTTTGACTCTAAAAACCCAATGCTTTTTTTTTTTTTTTCATTATACAACAATGATGCTCTGGACCTCAGTTTCCTCATTCCAAACCAAGGATAAATATACTTAGTTTGTTAACTTAAGTTGTGAGGATGGCAAAAGATAGTTGAATTTTAAATGTTGTGATTAGGCAAAGCCTTATGCAGTTGAAAAATTATCATCTTGCTTATGTTAAGTCCAAGGGCTCTTCCTTAGACCATAAAGCCTTCTTCTCCACATTTTTCAAAAAAAAAAAAAAAATGTCCAGCACTGTTACATGTGTATAGACCCCTGGAATTTTCCATTGAAAACATCTAGGAATGAGCTGTCTTAAAGGAAGAGTGGAAAGTCATTTAAAAGCAGCCAAATAGCAACTCAGCCCTCTGTAGGGACAGTTATCAAATTAAAATTTTTATGATAACTTGTTGATTTGCTTCAGTGCTGTTCTGTTTATTTTCTAGCTCATCGATAAGATGATCCTCTTACTTTTGACTAGGCATTGCTACATGGAGCCATGATTTTCAAGGACAGCAACACAAAAATAAATAACTATTTTATATTCCAAAATACATTATGACTGATTCTTTTCTCAGAGCAGGGGTTGGAAAACTTTTTCTGTAAAGGACCAGCATTTGTAGAACATAGAGTTTCTGTCACAAATACCCAACTTTACTGTTGTAGAGTACAAAAATAGCCATAAACAGTATTTAAGTGGATGAGCATGTTCCAATAAAGCTTATTTATGGACATTGAAATGTGAGTTTCATATCATTTTCTCATGTTATGAAATATTATTCTTTTGATTTTTTTCCAACCATTCAAAAATGGGAAAAACCATTCTTAGCTCATAAGCCATACAGAAACAGGTGATTTAATCCATGGGCCATTTTGATTGAAATCTGACCTAAAGCACAGGACAAACATTCACTTCTACTGTAGACCTAGTCTATACAAATGATTCTTTGAGTTGGAAAAGCATTTCTAGAGAGTCTGTTCTCACAATGCAAACTTCCAGCACTGTCAGCAAAGGCGATATCTAACAGCAGGGTTCTAGAAGTTAGGTAGTCATCTCTGCATAGGAAAGGTAAAAATACTTCCTCATCAAAGAAGGGAAATTAATTAGCACCATTTGGTATATAGCTTACAAAATCTTGGGGCAAAGGCAGTCTCACAGGGCTAAGTACTCCAGCACTCTCAATTTGGTGCTCAATAAATATCCTTTGAGTTCATTGAAATTCCCACACAAAGTTCCTAAGTTCTTTCTTACTATGTAGAATGAAATGAACATGGACTATAATTGTCTGTTTAGAAGACAACGGGTTAATGAAATTAACCTTTTAGTAGCACTCTTTACTGCTATTTGATGAGGGGTGATTATGAAAGACTTAAATGACAGTGAGATTTTACAAAAGTGCGAGGCAGTAGGGCAAGGTGTGCACAATATCTAAATGATTAGCCATTATGAGTTTGATAATACCTGTGACTAAGCTAATCTGTGGCTATAAATTGGATATCTATGGAACCTGCTAAATTCTTCCAGCTCTCCCGTGTGTAATTTAATCATAATGAAGCAGCTAATTACTGGTGCGACCTATTATCTTGGAAGTTCACGCATATTCTAAACTCCTTTGCCTCATAGTCAATGCCAAGATATGTTAGTACCTAACCTTTAGTTGGTTAAGAGCAAGACTGTGGATTCAGACAGCTGAGGTTCAAATTCCGCTCTGACATTTACTCGGTATGAAACTTGGGATACATTACATAGTCTCTCTTTGCTCTTGGTTTATTCATTTGTAAATAATAATGATAATAATAGTATTCAGGCTGGTTGGGCTAGATTGCGCGCAAGCTAAATGAATCAAGGCATGTAAGGTTCTCAGAACAATTGCTGGAATTAAGACTTCAGTAAATGCCAGCTAAAAATACACCTTTGGGTCCTAGTCTGATGCTATAAGCTGATGACTTCTCTAGTCCCTATCCCCGCATTAAACTCCACGTAAGTTTTTCACTTGAAATACCTATGCATCTCTGCTTTGAAATAGAGTATTCATCTCAAAATTATCATGCCCATAAAACACACTTGACTTCTTTCCCACCCCAAATCTGTTTTCCCCAAATTGAAAGAACTTTATTTTCCAGCTTTTCAGACTAAAAAACAAATACAGTCTTGAGGTCATCTTTGACTTCTTTCCTTTTCTTACATTCCACATCCTATCCAATAGTATATTTTGTGAGTTCTAACAAAATATATCTAAATCCAACTAATCCACCACCTTACCTATTATCCTAGTCCATGTCACAATTACCTTTTGCTTAGGCTGTGCTCGCAATAGCCTCCTAACTAGTCTCTGTTTCTGTCCATGATCCCCTGCTGCCTGTTCTCCGTGCACCAAGCACCATCTGCACCATGCTGTATCCACAGTGTCTACACAGTTCCTGGCACATGGTCAGTATTCAATAAATGAACTAAATGAATGTTTGATTAAAATATTTTAAAGCTACTTGGCTTATAACCTTATGATAGACACCGAAAGGATTTAGTTGAAAGTGATGCAAAATTCTAAATAGTTTCTTCTTTTTAAAATTGTCTTACTAAATAATTCCTTTAGAAATGAGTATAGGATGATAAGGTAGGACTGCATAATTTTGAAGTATCCATCAGACTACAATTTTGTGAACCTATAACTTGCTAAAAGCCATAAGACCAAGAATAAGGCAGACAAATCAACCTAGATGAACCCTTTGTAATATTCTAGAAAAGTGTACCAGGTTTAGAAAGTAGTTTTGTGAGCCCTGAATTTGTACCAGAAAGGTTGATTTGTGAGTCCTACATTTGTACCAGATATGTATATTTTATATTCACACCCAATTAGTCAGGACCTACTATTGTATGAAAAAGAAAATAAATTACCCTGTTAAATTAGATCTTTAACTAGGAAGTAAAAGTAGAAAAATACTTTGTGTCAAATTATGAATCTCTAAATATCATGCTTCTTTGGCAGTACTGTTCATTTATGAAACTTTTACTTAAGGATCTTAAAACAAATTAAAACGTCTGGTATAATTTCTTCAAACTGCAAAGTTGTTGTTTAAGGTTATGTTTAACTATTGGGAGATTAAGGTCCAGGATGCTTTTAACATTAATGTCTGGTTTCTCTGACTTCTCTGGAGTGATTGTGTCCAAACCAAGAGATGCTACAAAGGGCAGTTGCCAGCAGCAACAGCCTCATCCTTTTGGTAGAGAACAAGGGGCTTGGTGGGCCATCGCCTGCTGCTGAAGGCTGGGAGGTCTGTTCTCTTCCTAGGCCACTTCCCGTCTATAACACCTCTCCTATCTATCCCCATTTTTTTCTTGAATAAATGAGAGATGTACATGATTTCTGTGTCTGGAAAATTCAGAGAATCTTTTCTCTTGATTATTAGCAAGAAGACACTTGCAAATATAAAGAAAGAAGAAAAAGAAAGGGAGAAAGATAGAGAGAGGTAACCAGAAGAGAAAAGGGAAAAAGGAAAGGAGATAGGAAAGAAAATGAGGAAAGAATTCATTAACGCTTAATTTTTGAATGATGTTGAAGAAAGAAACTAGTGTGTGTGTGTGTGTGTGTGTGTGTGTGTGTGTGTGTGTGTGAGTGCATGGCACGTGTACTACCTCTGTGTGCTGAGAAGCCTTGAAGCAAAGCTGCACCTAAGCAAAGAGCACACCAGGAGCCAGGATCAGGGCTTCTTGGAGAAATGGCTGATTCTAGAACTGGAACAGGAAAGAACAAGATAGACCTGGAGCATCTTATTGTAGCAGAACATAAAGTGTCCAAAGAGTGACAGAGGCATGTCAAAGTGACATGGGAGCAGCCTGAATGGGCTTCTGCTGGGCAGATTTAGGAATAATTTGAGCATCAAAATGTAATAAAAACAATAACAATAGTAATAATTGCAACCTATTATGTAAGGTAAGAATTCATGAGTCTATTCTTATTTAAATTTTAAAAACCAGACAAATGGAGAGAGAAGAGAAAGCCACTCTTCTTTACAGCAGAATTATAACCAAAAAATGTAGAAGGGATGATAGACTTAGAAAATCATCAATGTATGCTAAACCTGGTGAGTAAAATTTTGAAGAACCTGGATATTCACATAGACAAGTATCTCTAAACAAATTCTGTATTAATTACAGAGAGACAAATAGCTACTTTTCACTGGAGAAACCTGGTGGATACCAAAGTAAACATCATCAACACTGGAACCACTGGTATCAAATGCCTCCAGATATGGTGCAGAGAAAGATGAGCCATCACTTCCATGCCAGAACAAATAACTTGAATTTAACCATGAGAAAACATCAGACATTCTATGAAGTAATTGGTCTGTACTCTTCAAAAATGTCAAGGTCATGAAAGTCAAAGAGTCAGAGGAAAGATTCCAGGTAAAGATTAAAGCAACATGACAGCTAAATATAATGTATGATCCTAGGTTGGATCCTGAACTGAGGAAAATGAAATAGCCATGTAAGACATTATTGGAACAATTGACAAATTTTGAATATAGACCAGGGATTAGTATCTTAGTCTGCTTGGGCTGTCATAACAAAAAACCATAGACTGGTAGCTTAAACAACAGAAATTTATTTTCCCACAATTCTAGAACCTGGGGGTCCAAGATTAGGGTGCCATCATGGTCAGTTTCTGGCAAGAACTCTCCATTTCTGTCATAGACAGCTACATTCTCACTATGTGCTCACATAATCTCATTTGTGCACAACATAGGGGAGGAAGGTAGAGAAAAGTCTTGCTGGTGTCTCTTCTTAAAGGCCACTAGTCCCGTCAGGCTAGGACCCCACTCTCATGACCTTATCTGTCCCTAATTACCTCCCAAGGGCCCCATCTCCAAATATGTTCACATTGGGGAGTTAGGGCTTCAACATATAAATTTGGGAAAGGGAGACACAAACATTCAGTTCACAACATTCTGGTATCAATGTTAAGTTTTCTGACTGTGGGAACTATGCAGGGGTTATGTGAGAGAATGTTCTTGCTCTTGGGCAGCATACCCTAAAATTTTTAGGGGTAAAAGAACACATGGTCTCCAAATTATTGTCAAATGGTTTCAGAAAAAAATGTATATATAGATATACAAATAGACCTACAGAATAAATCAAATGGGGAAAAACAGAAACAATTGTAGAATCTGGGTAATAGGTATAATGGGAGTTCCTTGTACATCAAACTAAAAAAAGTTTATGCAAAAGAATCCTTGGAGTTACAAGGTAGACCCTTTTTATCCTTCACCAATCAACCTATTCTCTTCATCTGGGATTAGTAAGCTTCCTCTATTAATTTATTCTTTCCTGAAGAGTTGATTAGTCCTCTTTCAGAGAAGAAATAAAAATCTGAGAGTCATCAGGTAAACACGGCAAAAAAATTCTCAGCATTCATGACATCAGGTTAAAATCAATAATGTGGCATTTCCCTAAAGTGCAATTTAATAGGAAAATACAAAGTTCCACATTTGAATTTTAAAAATTAATTGTTTGAGGGCACCTGGATGGCTCAGTTGGTTAAGCAGCTGCCTTCAGCTCAGGTCATGTTCTCAGGGTCCTGGAATCGAGCCCCGCGTCGGGCTCCCTGCTCAGTGGGAAGTCTGCCTCTCCCTCTACCTGCTGCTCCCCCTACTTGTTCTCTCCCCTCTCCCCGTGTTAAATAAATACAATAAAATCTTTTTAAAAATTAGCTGTTTGGAACAAAATTAAAGAAACTTAACAATCTCTTACATGAGTAATAATGAGCAAGTAAAATATAAACTTAAAATACAGCTAAGAAAAAAATAAAATTTTTAGTTTCTCTCTTAAAGTTATCAGTAAGTCACCAATTTTTCCTTATGGAAACTGTTTAGCTTTAATTTCATGTGGTTATTAACTTATAATCTATTCCTTATTGAAAACATAATTTTTAATGAGGCACTTTTATTCAAAGTTACTAACATTTTTTTCTCTTTCTGCAGAAAGCAAAAGTTTACAAAAATAGGAACTGACATTGGTCTTTTTAAAAATCATAACTTCCGTTTTTATCATATAGAGTTTATTTTCTCTGCCTTTCCAAAATCCATGAACTTGAAATAACAAGAATATATCCATTCTCATTTTCCATTTAAGAGAAATGTGTCACATCTTAAAATTTGCAATATATAAAATAAAAAATATTTATATGAGTTACACATACCACTTTTATGCCCACATATGGTAGACTACTTGAAAAGTTGTTTGTTTGTTTGTTTTTTTAAGATTTTACTTATTCATTTGAGACACAGAGATACAGAGAGAGAGAAAGCATGAGGAGGGGGAGAGGCAGAGAGGCAGAGGGAGAAGCAGGCTCCCTGCTGAGCCAGGAGCCCAATGTGGGACTTGATCCGAGGACCCTGGGATCATAACCTGAGCCAAAGGCAGACGCTTAACCATCTGGGCCACCCAGGTGCCCCACTACTTGAAAAGTTTTATTCCTACCTGGGAGAAGGTAGGAGCTATGTTTCTAGATTTTTGCCCTTTGGTCAATAATTTCCAAGTAGCATTCTCCCATATATTCTTCTGAGGCCTTGAATGCTGTGTACTCGATGCAAGGTTAGCAATTTGAGCAGGTTTGGTAAATCGCGATCTACTTCGTGAACCGAGTGGTAAAAATCATCACAGTTACTCCAGATATGGGCCTGTAATTGCCCTGCTCTCCCTATCACCTTAAAGAGTAGAGAACTGTATTCCATGGGGTTGAGACCTTGGAGACCTTGGAGGAGAGGCAGTGAAGATTAGAAGCAGGATTCTCTCCAGGAATGGCATGATGGTAGATCTGACAATGGTGTGAATTGTGTGGACAACAGGAGGGCAGTAGGTGCCTCCAATGCGTCCAGGCCGTCAAGGGGGAACCCAACGAAGAGAGTGCTGTATATGTAACTTGTGGAAGGGTTTATAGAACAAAGAGAAGCCCCGCATCCAGCTCCCTTTGTGCTGTAAGGAATCATAGGGTCAGGTGCTACCACTGAGGTGTTGACCCCTCATCACTGTAAATTTATTGCCCATTTTGCCTGATTCTTTACTAAAACACCACGTGTCTCACAGAAGTAATACTTTATCTTTCAAATGCCTGTCATGGCAATTTTGTTCCTCTCCCAAAGCTTTCTCTCACACTATAAACCATTCTGCTTCACTTTTTTTTTTTTTGCAGGGTCCCCTTCCCTGGACCTGTGCTGAGGCTCCGTGTGAATCTCCAAGATCTCCCCGCCGTCATGCAAGGTTTGTCGTGCGCTCACAGGAGCCCACCTTACTGCTCCGCCTTCCTTTCTCCTCACCCAGAGTAGACTGCAGTTTATCAGTGTGCCCGCTTGTTCTCAAGCCTGCTGTAGTCCTTCTAGCACATAGATTAATTTTTCTTCAGAGAGCCAAGAAGGGACATAAGCATTTTCCTACTCGAAAATCTGCCAGAAATTTCAAAACAGTCTAAAAGTGTTAAAGGGTATATGCAGCAAGCTTCTAACTTCTTCCTTTTGCAGAAGCTTACACTTCAGCTCAGGGGCATTTTCTCACCACTTCGCATCCTGCCCACATCCCTATGTGCACACTCTTAGGCATTATTACATCCATGCACTTCTTCCTGACTGGGGACTTAAGTCCTTCTTACATAGGGTCGTGGGTAGAAAGGTTTTTTCAAGAGCATTGTATGGAAGCTGGGAGACGACAGTTATAAAGGGAGGGTGACATTCTATTACACTTGTGGTTTTGTGGTCACAAGGGATCGAGACCAGATAGAAATGTAAGGAAATAAACAAGTCCATGTTAACACAGGTGTGTACAAGGGTATTCCAGAAAGACCTGAGGTGATCCAGGAAAAAGTTTGGGATGTTTTCTTTTCTTCTTCCACTGACAACAAAATCTACTGTTCTCTTTTGAAATTTTTGGGAAAGAGATGGCAGGTGAGGAGGTTAGAGCTAGATGTGTATACTGCAACTGTTAACCCAAAAGCACAATTGATTTGTCACTATTGGTCTAAAAATAAAATGGGAATGATCCACGTGAAGCTGAATATAGGATACAATCTAGTTTCCCTCTTTTATTACAATCTTTGGCTACCGGTGATCATTTTGCTTTTTCCTTAGGGAGTAGGAAAGACAGAGGAGGGACAGGATTCACTATAACATTTAAACAGCAGTGCTATGGTGCTTGTGATAGCCATCTCAGTGTGATGTCATAAGTAGCTGGTGTTGCCTTGGCAACACTACAATGGTAAACAAAGGTGTTTTCTGGATGGCTAGAGGAAATGTGTCTTTTATACTGTCTCACACCCTCCTGACCCCAACTCCCTACCTTGGGTAGAAAAGATTTTCTTTCCTTTTGCTATAAATCTTCCACCTTGGGATAGACTAAGTGATGTGAGACACTATTTTCTTCCTCTGTTTATTTTTATATTGCACAGTTTTACAATGCTGGAAATTTTGTTGAAACAACCACTCAATTTAGAGAATATGATATTGCATATTGAATTCTAAAATCCCCTGCTGTGTGGCATTGCTAAGAATGCACGGGGGGACATTCCGTTATGTGAAATCTCAGGGTTATGACAAGTTTGACAAGATGAGCGTGAATGACTTTACCTCATCTGGCCACACAGCCAAGTCTACTATCGAGGTTCTTGAAAACAGATAAGGCAGATGAGGAATGGCTCTCATGAGACAAATGCAGAGCTGTTGTAACTGGCCTAGAAAAAATAAATCTAGGGCATTTTAAAGCATTGTTTAACGAATAAAATAATGTGATGTGAAGAATGATAGAGGACAAGCAACCATGTGGGTTTGTACTCTATAGGCCTTCACAATAAAGATTACAAATCATTATTGTTTTGTAAAAGCAAATATACATTTTAAAATTCAACTGGGAAAGGAGGATGGAAGGGAATGAAGTGTGCCAAAAAAAGCATTCATTAAAGTGTTTATTGGTGAACTGTGGCTGTTTTTCATGAGCCACTGATACCTACTCTGCTATATAGAAACACAAAGACAATCCTCAAAGGTAATGTCCCTTGAGATCTTTGCAATATTTCTCAGTTAAGAAGGGCTATCTCCCATGAAGGGAAGGGTTTAATTTTTTTTATATCAGGTTAAAATACAAGATATAATGCATGTCCTTATCAGACACATTAGTATGGATAGCTTTCTTATTTCCTATTTTCTAGGGAAAATTAGATGTTTGGTGGGATGTGGGAACAGAGGGGGCACACTTTGGGGTAGAGATTGGGAAACAATCGTTGGGACCTAGAGTTTGGGTGAAGATGAGCCTGAGTGATCTTCATCTAACAAACCCGGGTCAAAGTCTATGATCTGGAGGGAAACCATCCAAGGGGGAAGGAACTGGGGACCAGCATTGTTACAAAAGCACTTCTGTTCAGGATAAAGCAAATTTCTCTGCTTGCTGAGCCATAGCCTAAAAAAGTAAAGTTTAGTATTTACAATCTCTGTTTCTCAAACTACTCAGAGCAAGTTTCAGGACTATAAAGAGAGGAAGAGAAAAGGAGATTAGCTTGGCATTTGAAAACACATGACCCTCACTGACTATCTGTCTATGGCAACTAAGAGGTTGCAGGAAAAATAATACAGTGATGGGTAGGTAGCAGAGGGAAAGGGAAGAGGTCCATGAAGATGAGAAGAGAGAGGGAAAAGAGAGGCAAGAAACAAAAGTGGTTTCGAAATTTGATTTTTCCTTTATCCTGTCTCCACCTACCACTTCATGATTGCTATAGGTATATAGAGTACCTTAATTTGCGAGCATCTGTTCATCCGATTTGAATTCCATATTCTCTAGGGGAAATTCTGTGATGCAATTGAACATAAAATGTTCGCAGAGCTATTAGTCACAGCAGAGGAAGGAAGGGGGTCTCTTACCTGAAGTGCTGCTTTGAAAATGTCGTCTGATACTCCTGGCTTTCCTAATTAAGTGCTATCAACCCTGCAAATGGTAAAATGATGTATATATTTTGCTGAATTCCCTCAGCAAGGAAGCTGTCAGTGGGGGGAGTGCAATAAGAATAATGTTCTTTGAAAAAAGAGAAGGTCCCAGTGGAATCTGTAAACTTAAACCAAAGTAAATAACACCTGAAAACTATTTTACAAGAGTATATGAATCTTTGACTTTATGCTAAAAGATTGAGAATCATAAAAAAGAAGCATGTTTTTAAGGAGAGTTAAAAGGAGAAAAAGCTTTTAGTCTGACTTTGAAGTCCTACTCTTCTCCATCATCAGTGATTTAGCAAAAGCCAGACAAGTACATAATTCCTAAAGATTTTCAGGGAAAAAATTTCAAAATGATACTATAATTTTGATAAAATTTATCATCCAGAATGGGACATTTTCAAAACTCTAAGGAGACATCTTTATTAAAGATTTTATTTATTTTATTTAGGGAGAGAGACAGAGAGACAGAGAAGGAGAGGTTGGGGGAGGGGCAGAGAGAGGTGGGGAGGGAGACATTCTCAAGCAGACTCCCCGCTGAGCACGGAGTCTGATTTGGGACTCGATCCCATGACCCTGAGATCATGATCTGAGGCAAAAACAAGAGTTGGATGCTTAATCAACTGAGCCACCCAAGCGCCCCTCTCAGGAGTCATTTTAAAAAATAGTTATATTAAGACAACCTGCATAAGCCAGGAGTGTCCCAGGCAAACCAGACAACGAGTAGTACTGGCCAACCTTCCTTACCTCTATCTTATACAAGTACACAGTTGGTCTTGGAACCACTGCTGCAGATCTTCCTACAGACTGGAGGAGAAGCCACTGTGACATTACTCATTGTGTCCCCACATTGTCAGGTCAGAAAGCTGAGGCCCAAAAAAGTTAAGTATCTCTCCCATGGTCTTATAGCAATCTGTGCACCATTCTCTCTTGACTCTTAGAGGTAGCCTTCCTGTCATTCCTAGATTGCCAGGAATGTTCCTTATTGACTCCCTGAAACTAATTAACAACCATAACTGTAACACCCCAGGGACAGTTTCAACAGTGTGCTTTCTTTTCCTCAGCACTGGGAACTTATGAATTATACTAATTTTTCTAGGCCTCAATGCATGATTGTCTGAGTGCTGTCATATTCATAGTGATGTTCAATTATGAAGTTACAGTATTTATTTCTTGATAATAGGCAATAAACTAAATATACCTTTGAATATACTCGTGAAGATGAAGTCTTTGAACAAGCCCAAGTTAAAGGATTGTGATTGTCAGCTCATCATTGTTTCTGGATGGTGTGTTCTTTTTCTACTTCCTCTTCTTCTTGAATGGAATTTAATTTTGTTCATGTGGAGAGAGAAAAAGGAATGTCTAACATTTAAGTCTCTTTGCACTGCTAAACTTTCTCCTCTTAGAAGCAAATACTAGGAATGAACTCTACAGAGCAGAAGCGGAGTAGCAGTAGGAACATAAGGGGCAATGCTTAAGCTGAGTCTTGAGAGAGAGATTTATATCAACGAGGGCTTTAGGATGCTGTATATATAGACCAAAGCATTCAGGAGAATATTGAAAATCAGGAGTTTTTGCAGGGTGGGTGGAGTATTTTTGGGAAATGGCACTGAAGAACCCTGCGTAATGTGCTAAGGAGCTTAATTTTATTCTGTGTCCAGTGGGGAATGATTGAAGGATTGTATGTAGGAGAGACATTTATGGTATGCACCTTTTAAGAAGAAACTCAGGTGGCTTTGAAAAAGCTAGATTGTAGGGGAATGCAACACAATGCAACATAATGCTCGATGAGCAGCTAGGAGACTCTGGCAAAAGCTCCAATAAGAGAGGGCAAATCTGAGCTAAGGACCTGCCTGAGAAGATTGATAAAAATGGATGGTTCAGCAAAAGATTCATGTATTAAACTGATAGGACTAGGTTTTCAAAAAATAAAAATATGTAATGAAAAGATAGTGACCTATATTATGAAAAATGGAAGAGGAGAGGATGACTAACAAATTTCTAGCTATAGAAACAAGACAGTTGGTGGCGTCCTAAACTGAGGTTATTACTGGAGAAAGAGGGAGTATTAGTTGGGCTTCAGTAGAATGAGTTACATCTCGATATATTACTTTTATGTTTTCATGGAACATCAGACTCAGATGTCCAGAAACAATAAGTATCATCAATCTAACTCTCTTTTCTTTATGGGGATGCTAAGATTCAGAGTAATGAAGTAAGTTTAGGAAGATCACCCTTACGGAGGTGGAATTAAAACAAGCCCCTGAGATTCGGTCAAGTTTTGCTGTGTCTCTTTCTGTGAAACAGATTCTCCATGTTGTGCCATTATTTATTTGGTTGGTTAAAAGGAAAGTTGGTTGAGTTAATTAACATTTTCATTTCTGTAAAGACTGCCTGAGTATTTCCTTTTTCCTAAGTTACTGCCTTGCACCCTAGGTTTGTTTTGGCATTAATTGTCTGCATTAAGAAATTGCATAAATCCTGCTTGTGAAGCAAAGTTCTGTAAGGAAGATGACACATCTCTGTGATGTCAGGGGTTCCTGAGAGGGTTTTCTAAAAGTTTTTGCTGAAGGCAATAATATTCAGTCTGGGTGTCCCCATTTCCTCTTTTTGTTTTATTCTGTGCAGCTGTGTTGGAAGCAAGCAGAGGAAGTAACCAAAAGTGGATCTGGATTAGGATGATTCTCAAACTTCCCTTTCTAGCATCTGTCTTGCTATGGGGCAATTCAAACAGGAGGCGACCTCACAGACAGGCCTTTGTCAGAGCTAACAGCATGTTTTCCTTCTGAGAAATGCCCTTTTGCCTAATGTTGGTTTTGAAAACTATTGGTCATCAAAAATGGAAGTTTTTGACCCTCACTGGGGACCCCAGGGAGTGGTAATATCACTGCTTCCTCAAAGTGAAGGCAGATGTTTGCAGGAGGGGATTGATACTGAGAGAAAGTTTTTTAGGCTCACATAAAAATATCATTAATAAAAGATTAGTATTTTTTAAAAGAAACAAAAAACTTATGGCTTGTTTTTCAGGCTTCAGTGAAAGTTGTCTACAGGACTCCACAGGACATTTTTCATAGGCTGTTTCCAAATCTATGATTTCAACAAGATATTTATTTAAAGTTACAGTGACTCAGAGAAGTTTCTTTGGTTATTTTGTTGTTCGAGCATTAGTAGAAGATAGAACATTTTGGGGTATTAGGTTAAATTTTAATCAGTGGTCTACATTTCCACAATTGCATTTTTTGAAAATATCACAGCATTTTCCAGATACTTATGTTTATTTCTTTCTTTAAAAAGATTTTATTTATTTATTTATTCCAGAGAGAGAGCACAAGCAGGGGAGGGGCAGAGAGAGAGAGGGAGAGGGAGAAGCAGACTCTCTACTGAGCAGGGAGCCCGATGTGGGACCCTGGGATTATGACCTGAGCCGAAGGCAGACACTTCACCAACTGAGCCACCCAGGCGCCCCATACTTTGATTTCTTATAGTGGCTTTGTTCAAGTTGGATTAGCCAGACATGACTCCCACATTTTAAATGCTTGCTGTGACTTTTACCTTGTAAGTCTTATCACCTCTGGCTTATTCTGAATTACTGCTTAGCCAGGAAAAAATTGTGTGGTTTTTTGTTGTTGTTGTTTGGTTTTGCTCTGTTTTGCTGGCTATAGTTAAGGCAGAGCTAGATATTTATGTTTATTTAATCTGTGGCCTTATTGTCTTTGGACAAATTATGTACCTGAACCACTCCCCACCAAATGCATATACATGAGCATAGCCACCCTGAGGAATGTGTCTACTTCAGGGGGATACAGTCTTAAGCTATGACATGTCCTCCAACTTGTGACACCCAGGTTATTAGTCCCACAATCACTGTAGTCAGGAAGTTTCCCACGATCTGTTTCAGGGCTTGGTGGTTAGGATTGTATCCATGTATTAGCCCCACTGTGAATGACATACTTGCTAAAATGTGCACCAGTGGCTTTGACCTCCTTGATCGCATGAAGGAGGGGAAGGAAGGAGAGAGAGGAGTTAAGCTTTGTGACTCTCTGATTCCCATGAACGTTTTGCTTGTTTTGTTGTTTTAGCACTATAAGGCAAATGCTACTCACTTCTTTCAAGAAATCCCAGCTGCAGGAGTTGCTGACCACAACAGAGGCTGTTGCCAAAACACTCTATTGGAGTGCTATTGTGGCCCAGAAATAGTTGCAAATAAGCAGAAGTTCTCAGGAAAAAAAAAAAGGAAAATTAAAGCTCATGGCTCATGGAAACATTTTAAGATAAAAAGGAGCTTTATCTCTGGTTATGCGTATGTAAATGTAGTTTGTGGGTTTAGGGACCAGTCTGAACTATTGTTCGTAGTATTCAGACCCTTTTATCCAAGCAGAGTTAGGGAAATATTTCCTTTGGCTTAGATGAAATCAGATGTCAATTGATGGCTTTGTTATATTTTATTTTAAAAACCTACATACTATGAAAAAGTAAAATATAGTTAATAATTTGGTTACTTTGCTTAGAGAAGATAAACTTTGATATTATAGCTATGGGCAGAATGTACATCTTGTTCATTTGCTTTTGTACCATTCCATGATGCTATTTCTCTGTGTCATTGGGAAAATTCTTTCACATTCATTATTTTTAGTTTACTGTGACTCAAAGCATGTCATTAATCCTAGGCTGTAAATGGAATATGGCAAGTAGAAGAAAAAAGCATGTAGTTGGATATATCAGTATTATTGTTTCAAGCTACAGGCATAACCCCGGGGTGATGGCACTGGTGAAGATTAGGATGAAGAGCTTCTACCATAGAATGAATTATAATGAGACGTTTTTGGCTATTTGGAGACTTTTAGTGAATCAACAAATAATGCTCCTTTTTTTCTTTCCTGAGCTTGGAACCTATTGAAAAATAAGACAAACAAAGAGAGACTGAAATAATGGTTTTATTATGAGTAAAAGCTGCATCAGAGAATATAATTTAATATGGATATCTAGTATCTTTCTTTAATCTTCAAAATGGATTTGATTTGGCATTCAAAACTTCAGGCATCCCACTTACAGGGTTGGAGATAGCCCACATGACTGAGAGTAGAACATGATGCCCTCTCTGTATACGCAGCTATCTCCATGTAAGCGAGCACAGCCCTCAAGAGGCTTCCCCCAAACACATCACATTGACTTATCCTCTCCTAGGGAAGTATGGGAAAGGAATGAGGAGAAAGGCCAAGGGAAAGAGCAGAAAACCCCTCATAGAAATATAAGGTAAGAGAAGTTGAGCTCCCCCTTAACATCTATAAGCAGCATAAAGAGAGAGGAGAGTGTGAATTATAATTGCTGAAGAGAGAGAAACGTCAGCACCATAGAAGTTCTAGGGGTGAAGTAGATAAGACAATAAGCCTACTGGGTTTAGGGGTTAAAAAAAAGGGGAAAACAAGAGCAAATGGAGAATAGAGACCAGGGTTTATGGCCACTTCTGTTGGTTCAGATGGGCAGGTGAGCAACTGAACAGTACATTTAACAGATTTAAAGGGCTAAGAGAACTAAGACTCCCAAGTTCAGTCAAGGGGGACATCCTGGTGGACCTTGCTTTCCTGAGATTTGGAACCCCAAAGGGCTGCACCCTAGGAGAAAGGTAAACTGAAAGTAAACAGGTTCTCATAGAAACTGCAGCTCATTTTAGGATCCTCCTAATCCCTTAACCAATTGAGGTTATCCCAGATTGCAGGTTCTTGTAGGCACCTGATAGAAATTAACAAAAGTACTTCCTGATGGAGTATCCCATCCCAGTCCTCAATTTATTTCTACAAACAATATTACAAATAAAATGTCTGGCACTTAATTTTTAAAAATCCATATATATGAGAAGACAAGATAACATGAATAGAAATGAATGGAAACACCAGACAATTGAAATAGGTAATCAGGGTTTCAGATACTGGTGTTTTCAGACATGGGCCTTTAAAATAACTATTCTTTGTATTGTTCAAAGAGAAAAGAGACAAAAGTGAGAATTCTGGCACAAAAAAATAGAAACTGTAAAATCTAACCATACTGAACTTCTAAATTTAATACTACAGTAACCCAAATTAAGAACTCAGTGGATGGGTTTAGTTGCATATTAGATAGAACTAAAGGAAGAATTGGCAAAATGAAATATGGATTAGAAGATGATATATAGAATGAAGTATGGAGAGACTAAAGGAATGGAATATACAGAAAAGAGCATAAGAGAAGACACAATGAGGGGCACCTGGGTGGCTCAGTTGGCTAAGTGTCTGCCTTGGGCTCAGGCCATGATCCCAGGGTTCTGGGATCAAGCCCCACATCAGGCTTCCTGCTCATCAGGGAGTCTGCTTCTCTCTATCCCTCTGCCTCTCCCCCAGCTTGTGCTCTCTCTCACTCACTCTCTAAGAAATAAAAAGAGAAGACACAATGAGAAAGTGGAACATATTGAGACCCCAAAAGAAAAGGAGAGAGAATACAGGGCAAGAGCAATATTTGAAAAGAGAATAGCCAAGAACATTTTTAAACTGATGAAAGGTACATAAAATAGCCTCAAAATCTTATGCAGCATAAATTTTTTAAAAAGCATATCTACTACTTATATAAAAGTAAGATTATCAAATAAAAAAGGCAAAGAAAAATTTTAAAAATCATCTGTGGATAGGACTGTTGTTGGTCATGAAAAGACAAAGTAAATGTAAAGAATCAACAATAAGGCTGAGAGCTGATTTCTTAACAGAAACCGTGGTAGCCAAGAGGAATCATATACTCCAAATCATGATAGCTGATTGAAAAAAAAAAACAAAAAACCAACCAATAAATAAGTATCTTGTGGAAAAATGCTTAGAAAATGAAGGTGAAGTAAAAACATTTTCAATCAAACAAAAAACAACAGATGTTTCTTCACCAGCAGATCCACAATGAAAACAATAGTAGTTTGCAATGTTTAAGCAGAAGAAAAATGACTCCATGTGGAAGCTCAGAGATGCTTCCAAGAGAAAAAAGAAGGCTAAATAATTAAATTATTATATAATTACTAAATTAGTATTATCTATATAAAATAATAAAATTTTATGTCATATAGAGAGAATTAAATTATAAAAATGGTGCAGAAGTTGGGAAAATGAAATAAAGTATTAACAATCAATATAATTTTTTACAAGTCTCTAGGGAAGGACTGAAAAATGAGTAAAGAAAAAAACAAAAAACATAACTTCCAAGTAAGAGGACAGGTGTTAAAGTAATAGAAAATAATCCCAAAAGAAAAAAATAAAGAAGCAAATAAATAACTAAATAAACAAAACAAAACAAAGACATAGAACAAGTGAGATAAGTAGTAAAAGAAAAGAGTAATATAGTAGATTTAAATTTTACATGGAAATGTAAAGTTGGATAGCTAAAACAATTTTGAAAAAGAATAATGTGAGGGAGTCATTCTATCTGATTTAAAAACTTATTATATAGCTATAATAAAGACTGTGGTATTGACAGAGGAATGGACATTTTTATCAATGGGATAGAATAACAAACCCAGAAAAAGCTCCACACCAGTACTGCCAACTGATTCTTGACAAAGGTCAAAAGCAATTCAATGGGTGAAAGATAATCTTTGTTAACAAATGGTGCTGGCTAATTGGATATCCATATCCCACTCCATAAAAAAAGAACCTAAACCTCATGCAAAAATTAACTAAAAATTGATCATAGATTTAAATGTAAAATATAAAACTATAAAGCTGATAGAAGATGACATAGAATAAGATCTTGAGGACTTAGGGCTTGGTAAAGAGTTTTTAGACATGACACCAAAAGCAAGATCCGTAAAGAAAAAATATTGATAAATAACATTCCATCACAATTAAAAACTTCTGCTGTGCAGAAAACCATGTGAAGAGGATCGAAAGACAGGCTATGGATCAGGAGAAAATATTTACAAACTATAATATCTTACAAAGAGTTCATATCTAGAATATAGAAGAACTCTCAAAACTCAACAGTAAAACACTCCCAATTAGAAAACAGGCAAGAGCTATGAAGAAACATTTCATCAAAGAGGATATATGAATGGCAAATAAGCACATGAAAAGATGTTCAGCATGACTGGCCATTAGGGAAATCAAATTAGGACCAAATTACTGCATACCTGTTAGAATTGCTAAAGTAAAAAGTGACAATACCAAATGCTGGCAAGTATGTAGAGACATGGAATCTCTCATACATAGTAATGTAATATGGTACAGTCACTCTGGAACATCATTTGGCAATTTAAAAAAATTAAACATATACTTACCGTACCTAGTATCAGTTGCATTGCCAGGCATTTATCCCAGAGAAATGAAAATATGTTTCCACACAAAAATCTATACTTGATTTTTCATAGTAGTTTTGTTTGTAATAACCCCAAATTGGAAACAACCAGAATGTCTTTCAATGGATGAATGGTTAAACAAACTGTGGTACATCCATACCATGGAATACTGCTCAGCTGTAAAAAGCCAGAAACTATTAATACATGCAACAACTTACATAGATCAAAGGCATTATGCTTACTGGGGAAAAAAGTCTCAGGTTACTTACTGTATGGTTCCACTTATATAACATTCTCAAGATTACAAAGTTATAAAGATAGAAAACAAGTGGTTACCATGGGTTAGGGCTAGTCTAGTGGGGTGAAGGGTGGCTGTGACTATAAAGGGGTAGCATGAGAGAAATCTTTGTGGTGATGGAATAGTTCTGTTTTGATTGCAGTTGTGGTTACACAAACCACATATATAATAAAATTACGTACCATGCACACACATTGTAATCATGTCAAATTCTTGGTTTAAATATTATACTATAATTACATAAGATATAAACTGAATAAAGGGTACAGGGATCCTTTCTGTACTATCCTCACAACTTCCTGTGAATCTATAATTATTTCAAAATGTAAAGTTAAAAAAAGCTGGAAATTTATCAATAATTACATTAAATATAAATGGATTAAATACTCCATGTATAAGACAAAGATTACCAGGCTAGATTTTTTTTTTTCTTAAAGCCAAATCCTGTTTACAAGGGATATTTTTAAAACATAGGATACAGAGGGTTTGACTGTATGGTTTTCAATCAGTCACTAACCAAAGAAAGATGGTATAACCATATTTTTATCAAAGTAGGTTGAAGCAAATACTGCTAATTGAATAATCACGTGTTTTTGAAGATCCACTCTTTTGATATTTGTCTGGTGTTATAGATAAGCCAGACCATATTGTCACTATGACTGAGATAAAAAAACAAAACAAAAATTTATGCCTCACTAATGATGCAGCAGGACCATCACACACACACACACACACACACACACACACCACACCATGTTGTAATAACTTACTTTAACATCAACTTAATTTTTAAATAGCTTAAAAAATTGGTAGTACATTGTGGTGGTTCATCTGATGACTATTTCAAAACTTTCTAATGAAGCTATTCTATAAACATGGTTTTGGGTTTTTGTTTTGTTTTGTTGTTTTTTGTTTGTTTGTTTTTATTGTCTGGTTCTGTTTCTACCTGCCAAATGGGCTGACTGTTCAGGAACTTTTGGGAATAGTATATATCCTGTTAAGTTTGCTTGTTTATTCTCTCATTTTATTAGTAGCCATGTCTGGATTTCATAAATATCTCTATTGATTTTGTACTTCAACTTCTCAGTATCATAAAACTGTTCAGAAAGCAGCAGTATTATTAAAATGCAGAAAGTAAATGGATCTCTCTGGGAAGAGGAACATACAGTGAGCATCTAGAAAAGGAGAGTCTTTGTAACCATACATAAAAATAGCCATTTTTCATGTTAAAATCAGCTTATTCCACTTCGATTTCTCCCATGGATTATTATTATTTTTTTTTTACTCTCAGAAACTCTTTAATAATGATCCATCATGAAGAAATCCTATTTGAAAATGAAAGCACATGTGTTCCTCTAAGATTTAGATGCCATTTACATTTATTTTTATGCTAATCTGGCTTAAATGTTAATAGCTATTTGCCCAACTTAGGGGCAAAGTATTTGTTATTATTGCTATTATTAATATTATTAACTTTGAGATAATGATTAATTTGGCCATTTTATGTTCATATAAAATTTTATATTATACAAGGCAATTATCATAAATAGTTTTATATTTGACCTTCATGACTGTGCTAAATTACTCATGGCAATGGTTAATATTCCCATTTTCAGAAAAGGAAACTGAGGCTTGGGAGTTGCATGATTTACCCAAACCACACAAGTATTCAGTGGCAGAGCATGGTCTCAAACCCAGTCTTCATAACTTCTAGCCCAATGCTATTTTTACTTTGTCACACTGCCTTCCTTTCCTTACCTATTGAAGTGCTGTAAATCCTGCTCTTGTGAAACGGGTATCTCAGGAAGAGTGTATATTCTTCATTCTGTGTTCTACTTCAGGCTCCCCTTTCCCTGGAGCCTGGCTAGTGCATGGGGTTCAGGCTGCGTAATCTGCCTGCTGTGAATTTGTCTTTCCAAAGCAGATTTAGATGGTTGTTTCTGCAACAGCATGTGGTCCCATGGCAAATTCATGGCAGGCTGATTGCTGGTTTTCTTGCCTCCCAATGTCTGTTGAAGCCAAAGTGATTAAATAAAACCCAAATCAGGCAGAGTGAGGTGCCAAGCACAGCCCACATGAAAAGCCCCAACTTTGGAAATGAGATTGGCAGTGTTATAAGTATTGAATATTCTGAAAAAATTTCACTGATGAAATGCTGTTAAAGACTGCTGAAGAAGAGAAATGAAAACAAAGCATTGGTTTTATCCTCAATGATAATAATAATAAAAAAAAGACAACGTTATTTGGACTCACATAGTAGTCTAATTATTGATTTTATCACCACAAATGAAAAACAGAAGGACTATAAAGAAGTTAAGAGCCAACAAAAACAGCAAAAATGTAGGGAGAGAGTGGAAGGAATGTAGAGAAATTGTATACAGGGATGTAAAGAACAGCCACCTTCAGAAGAGCTTTATGTAACTAGGAAAGAAGAGTCTGCAGTCACTTGTATCTTAAAAGTTTCTGTGCAATCAAAGCCTAGTGCCTGTCTTGAAATGAGCTTGAGAATTGCACAGTGGCTGGGATGTAGCTAAGCTATTTGTGGATGATGGGATTCATCTGGCTTGGAAGGGTGGCCTTGTGCACATAAAATCATTTGAAATCATTTTTTTCTCTAATGTATACATTAAAAATAAACTGCCTTAGAAGGCTTTCCTTTTGGGAGACAAACCATGAGAGACTATGGACTCTGAGAAACAAACTGAGAGTTCTAGAGGGGAGGGGGGGAGGGGGATGGGCTAGCCTGGTGATGGGTATTAAAGAGGGCACGTTCTGCATGGAGCACTGGGTGTTATATGCAAACAATGAATCATGGAACACTGCATCAAGAACTAATGATGTAATGTATGGTGATTAACATAACATAGTAAAAAAAATAAAAAAGGCGGCTTTCCTTTTATGATGGCTTTTGGAGTGTCTGCTGTTTTAACCAGCCGTAGCAGAATCTACTGTCATGTACAAAGTCAGCCTTGATTATTTAAAACTTAGACTAAGTCAATCTGAGAACTCCAAAGAAGATGATCAAGAAAGAAATTTAAGAAAGTAGGGAACAAGCTTTAATAAATAAGTTGAGACTTTTTTGAAGGGGAATTTAAAAAAGAAGGAAGATTCGATTGTGGGGGAATGATGAAGAGTGGGTTAGACTAACCACGGACCTGACCACTGACCAGATTCCTTCAGTTGGTCTGTGTTTCCCAAACCAGTCATTTTCAAAAACATGTTCTTGATTTTTTTCATATCAACCTTCAACTGTTCAATTTTTAAATTATTATTTTTAAGTTATGTTTTTAAAAACAATTTTATGTCACATATCGTAAACAGAAAACCAATAACACCTTATATATATAGAAAGAAATGTAAAATTTAAACAATTTCATTAAATTCTAGCAGTGTGCTATTGTTTGCCGTAAATTCTAAGCTTGAAGCTGCACCTTTTTGTTAGTGCTAAAAAGGGAGATCAATATGTGTTACAGGAGTTTTAAAGTTAAGTCATTATTAAACTGATTCTCTCTTTTTAAAATATTTATTTATTTATTTATTTAAGAGAGAGTAGGGGGAGGCGCAGAGGGAGAGAATCTCCAAGCAGACTCTCTGCTGAGCGGGGAGCCCGATGCGGGGCTCAGTCCCTCAGTCCCATGAGATCCTGACCTCAGCCGAAACCAAGAGTTGACACTCAACCAACTGAGCCACCCAGGCACCCAAACTGATTATTTCTTTTTGATGTAATTAGTTTAAAGGAAAATTATAAGTTGAATCATATTCTTATTTTATGAATAAATACTATTGTTACTGTGTGTTTTTGTTTTGTTTTGTTTTTATTGCAAGCAACAAAAACCAGTATTAGGAGAACATGAATTAGATGATGTGAACTGATCACTGGAAAGTTGTTTCTGAATCAGCTCCACTGTCCACCACTCCACATACACAATTTGTATCTCTCTGGTCAAGGCTGAAAGATTCAGAGCAGGAAGCTTAATTGGCTTAGAGTATGTTTCCATTCCTATAATACAGAGGGCAATGAAGTTGAGCAACAATTCCACAAGAATATATGCAATGGGAATGTGACAGTTAATTTTGTGTGTCAACTTGACTGTTCTATGAGATGTTCAGATATCTAGTTAAAGATTATTTCTGTGGTGTCTGTGAGGATGTTTCTGAAAGAGATTAGCATTTGAATTGGTGGATTGCATAAACCAGATGGCCTTCTTCAATGTGGGTGGGCATTATCCAATCTGATGAGGGTCTGAATAGAACAAAAGACTGAGGAAGGTTGAATTTCCTTTTGCCCAATTGTTTGGGCCAGGACATTTATCTTCTCCTGCTCTCAGTGCTCCTGGTTCTTAGATCTTCAGACTCAGACTAGAATCTACATCTCTGGCTCTGCAGCTCTCAGGCCTTCGAACTACATCACTGGCTTTGCTGGGTCTCCAGCTTGCAGAGGGCAGATTGTGGGACTTTAGCCTCCATAATTATGCAAGCCAATATTTTATCATAAATCTCTTTATACGTATAAATGGTTCTGCTTCTCTGGAGAACCCTGACTAATAGAAGGAGAGAGGTTATTCTTCCAAAAGAAATTGGAGCTCTGATACCATAAGAAAGAATGAAATTTAATGCATGATTAAAAGGAAGTAAATGAGTAAATAATTGCTGCATGTGTTTATCATCCTGAATGGGTACCATCAGTGATTTACTATCATCCCCGACCCCCAAACTCTGCGAAACACTGTGCAAACAGGATTACTGTCCTTTCTGGGAGAACATCTGTAATGGTCTTGGTCAGGAGCAGGGGACAAACAGTCTTGGGACTGTAAACTACTCAAAAATTCATAAAGTAATCCTAGGGACAACAAAAAAGTTATTAAAGCATGGGAATGACATGACAACAAATGATTAAATTAATCTTTTTTTAAGGTATTATCAGAAGAGAGGATTTCAATAACTATTCAACAGTTCAACAACTGTTCTGAAAATCTGGATAAAAGTAGAAAAAAATCTGATTTACAACCATTGGGATTATAACAAGGCTATGATAAATTAAGAAGCCAATGTTTTGGAAAAGAGGGAAACTCCATAGAGACCTCTGCTGCTTCTGGGTTGAAAAAAGTAGCTGAGTGGTTGAGACATTGAGCCAAGCCTTCAATAGATTTATGAGACAAGGAGGACCACAAGAATCCTCAAAGCATAGAGCCTAAGGAAGACACTCCCCCCCCCCCCCATATTGTAGATTAAACATACATAAAGCTGGGTACTGATTCTTGTACTTAACAAAATGTTTTTAAGGTTTATCCATGTTGTAGCATGTACTAGTGCTTTATTTTTATTGCTAAATAATATTCTTTTACATGGATATATCAAATTTTACTTATTCATTCATAAGTTGATGAGCATTTTGGGTTGTTTCCATTTTTTGGCTATTTTGAATAATGCTGCTTTGAACATTAATGGACAAGTTTTTGCATGGACATATGCTTTCATTTCTCTTGGGTATATGCTTAGGAATAGAATTGCTGGGTGATGTGGTAAGTCTGTGTTTAACCTTTTGAAGAACTGCTCAACTTTTTCCAACTATTTTACATTCCCACCAACAGTGTATGAAAGTTCCAGTTTCTCCTTATCCTTGCCAACAATTGCTATTGTTGCCTTTTTGCTTATAGCCTTCCTGGTAGGTATAATGTAGTATCTCGTTGTAGTTTTTATTTGCATTCTTTAATGTTAACGATGTTGAGAATCTTTTCATGTGCTTATGTCCATTGTGTATCTTCTTTGAAGAAATGTCTATTCAGATCCTTTGTCTGTTTTTAAAATTGAATTATCTTTTTATTATTGAGTCATATAGTTCTTTACATATTCTAGATATTAGTCCCATGCCACATAGATGATTTGAAAATATTTTCTCCTGTTATGTGGTTGTTTTTTCACTTTCTCAATGGTGTCCTTTGAAGCACAAATGTTTTTAATTTTGATGGAGCTCAATTTATTTATATTTCATTATTACTTGTGCTTTTGGTGCCATAATTAAGAAGTTTTTGCCTAACCCAAGGTTACAAAGATTTGCTGCTATGTATTTTTTAAGTGTTTTATATTTTTAGCTCTTGAGGTCTATGATTCATTTTGAGTTTATGTTTGCATATGATATGAGGAAGAGAATACTGATTCTTTATATTACTATGTGGATCTAGAGAGTATTTAAAGAGAAAGGACAAATTGCAACATTTGTGATAATAATTTACCTTGTGAAATTAAATATTTTGTAATGTTTTTGAGGTAATAATCTATCAAACACAGCTCCATTGTAATACTTGAACCTGGTATGTATAATTCTTGGTTAAATTTGACAATTGACATTTCCAGTTGCTGTAGTCTCAGTGGAATAAAATTTCTCCAAATTGAGGTTAATTTAAAACCATCTGAAGACTATATTTCAAGAAAAAAGGTTAAATTTGTCAATAGAAAATGAATTTGTAGAATTTTAAGTTATACTAATATAATTAATAATTTGCTGAAAAGAATAAAAATATTTGTTCTTGAAAAATATAATTATTATATAGGCATGATTTTATATTATATCTATCCAAACACTGTCATTCCAAAACAGAATGCCCAAACATGTACAATGATAATTAAATTTAGGCACCTTCATATTTTGCTAAATTTCAGTTATATAATGGCCATGGCTTTACAAATATTCTAAAATATTGGCATCTTAAGGGTATATATTTTGTCTAGACAGTATATTATATTTTAATCAATAGCAATTTGAGCTTTATAAGTTTTAGAATATTTATATGGCAGACTCAAATGTTTGGAGCAAGACTGTTGAAAGAGAATAGCAAATTTAATCCAAAGAAAGCAAAATGAAAGAGAAAGTAGATAAAAGCAGAAACTAGCAAAAAAAGAAAATAGGGCTATAATTGACAGAATCAACAAATTTGTTCTTCGGAAAGCTTATAAAAAATTGGTAAACTCATGATGAGATTGATGAAGACAATATGAGAGAAGGCAAAAATGAATAATATCAGACATGAAATTGGGAACATCACTACAAATCCTACAGACATTAAATCCACCATGAGAGAATATTATGAAACAAACTTAGATGAAATGTAAAAATTTCTAGGGAAGATAAATACTTAACCAAAATTGAACTATAAGATATAGCCTATTGAATTGTTCTTAACTCATAAATATGTTGCTTATGTAATTAAAATTATGCCCCCAATGAAATTCTAGGATCAGATAGCTTCACTAGTGTGTTCTGCTAAGTATTTAAGAATGAAATAATACTAATCTTACACAAACTCTTCTAGAAAAAAGGAATAAATACTCCCCAACTTATGTTATGAAGCTAGCATAACCTTGATTTTAAAACCTAACAAGGACATTAGAGAAAACAAAAATAATAAGGCAATCAAATTCATGAACCAAATCCTGCAGCATACAAAAATTCCAGTATATCACAACAAATTTAGATTTATTCCAGTAATTCAGCATACAAAAATTCCAGTATATCACAACAAATTTAGATTTATTCCAGTAATGATTAAATGCACTATATCACAACATATTTAGATTTATTCCAGTAATGCAACATTCAAGAATCAATCAATGTTATTCACCAAATTAACACAATAAAAGTTAGAAATAATATATTCATTTCCCAAATATAGCATTTGATATCCCAAAATAGCATTTGATAAAATTTAGCATCAATTTATGCTTAAAAATTAATAATTCTTACCATAGCAAAAACACCAAGAATAAAAAGAAAGTTTATTAACCTGATAAATAATATTTACAAAATACTTAAAGCAAATATCACATTTAATGGTGAAATATTGAAAGCTTTCTCTCAGATTAGGCACATGACTTGTATTTAACAAAATATTGGCACTCCTAGCTAGTTCAGTTAACTAATAAAAAGAAATAAAGATATAGTATTTAAAAAAGAGAGATTAAATATGCCATTATTTGCATTTGATCTGACTGCATAATTAGAAAAGTAAAAAAATATCTATATGTGAATCCTTAAAATAATAAGTGACTTTGGCAAGGTTGATGTGTAAAAGTCAATATACAAAAATGAATTGTTTCTGTATACCAGCAAGAATCTCTAAGAAAAGAAAAATCAAACAGCATGCAAGTATTGATCTGAGGGTTGTGATTTCAAGCCCCACGCTGGGTGTAGAGATTACTTAAACAAATAAATAAACTTAAAAAATAGCTTTATAATAACCAAAAATATTAACTATTTAGTAATAAGTCTAACTAAAAATGTGAAAGATCACCTACACACACATGGGTGTGTGTAGAGATAAATTTAAGGAGAATTAAACGATGTGAAGATATATCATGTTTATGGATTAAAAGACTCAATAGAGGGGTGCCTGGGTGGCTCAGTCGTTAAGCGTCTGCCTTCGACTCAGGTCATGATCCCAGGGTCCTGGGATGGAGCCCCGCATCGGGCTCCCTGCTCCGTGGGAAGCCTGCTTCTCCCTCTCCCACTCCCTCTGCTTGTGTTCCCTCTCTCGCTGTGTTTCTCTCTGTCAAATAAATAAAATCTTAAAAAAAGACTCAATAGAGAATCCAGAAAGGGAAAAATGCTTATACAGACACTTGATCTATGTTAAAAGTGATACATAGGCTAATGATGAAGAATTGACTTTTCAAAAAATGATATTAGTTTAAGTAGATATTTTTACCAAAATACTAAACAAATAAATAATAAGGAAAAAAGAAATCCTATCTCAAACCATATACAAAAATTAATTCCAGGTTCATTATAGATTTCAATATGAAACTCAAACTAATACAGCTTATATAGGATAGTAAAGGAAATCATTTAATGTTCTTGGGATAGGGAGAGATTTTTGAAGAGGACACAAAATGCACCAACTGAAAGGGAAATAATCAATACATTTGACTATAGTAAAAATGATAATTTCTGTTCATCAAAAGGCATAATTACTAAATAGCAAGATATGGGGCGCCTGGGTGGCTCAGTCATTAAGTGTCTGCCTTCGGCTCAGGTCATGGTCCCAGGGTCCTGGGATCAAGCCCCGCATTGGACTCCCTTCTTGGCGGGAAGCCTGCTTCTCCCTCTCCCACTCCCCCTGCTTGTTTTCCCTCTCTCGCTGTCTCTCTCTCTCTCTTTCAAATAAATAAAATCTTAAAAAAAAAAAAATAGCAAGATACACAGTGAGAGGAAGTACTTGCAATCCAAGTAATAGCAAAGTATTTATATTCAGGCTATTTAAAAACCCCTTCAAATGAATAGAACCATGGGCAAGAATCTTGGATAGATACTTAGAAGACAGATAAATGGCTGATAAACAATCCCATCTGTAATAAAGAAAATGCAAATAAAAATTACAGTGAATAATGTCCAACAACTTGGTCAATGGATAAACAGATTAGAATACATTCCCACACTGCCTTCAGCTCAGGTCATGATCCCAGGGTCCTGGGATCGAGTCCAGCATCGGGCTCCCTGCTCAGCGGGGAGCCTGCTTCTCCCTCTCCCTCTGCCTGCCTCTCTGCCTACTTGTGCTCTCTATCTCTCTGTCAAATAAATAAATAAAATCTTTAAAAAAAAAAAAAGAATACATTCCTACAATGAACTACAACATAGCAATAAAAAGGAATAAACTACCAGCACATGCAACAACATGGATGAATTTTGAAAGCATTATGCTAGGTGAAATATGACAGACAAAAAGATTGCATACTCTATGGTTCTATTTATGTAAAATTCTAGAAAGCAAAACTGTGGTGACAGCAGATAAATAGTTGTCCAGGACTGTGTCGGGGGGAGGTAGGGTGGGATGGGTTTGACTGCAAAGAGACATGAGGAAACTTTGGGGGATGTTAGAAGTTTTCTATGTCTGGTCAATGGTGGATACATGACTTTATTTTTATTAAAACTCATTGAACTTTTATAAGTAATGAAAATGAATGAATCATTGCACTACCATGGATGAATTTTAAAATATAATGTTGAGAAATAATAATAATAAAAGAATTAATATGATCACCTTATAAACACAGGTAAATCTAAATCACAGTGTCCTAAAGTCAGAATAGTAGTCACCTTTGGTAAGGGAGTAGTGATTGAGAGAGGACATGAGTTGGGGGAGGGTCTCATGAGAGCTGGCAATGTTTACGTAGTTCTTCACCTGGGTAGTGGGTTCATGGGTGTTCACTTTGTGATGAGTTACTGAACTGTGTATTGATGTTTTGGGCACTTTTATGATGATTATGATAAATGTCTGGCTGTTAGGTGGGAAGTGGGAATATGATTAAATGTATGGTTTTGTTTTATTTTTGTGTGTTTGGTTTTTTTTTTACTTTGAGTTGGAAAATACTTGAGAAATACCACTTTTTTATGAAAGTGATCCATAGAAAAAAATGGAAGACAGTTAGTTTGAAGGGCTAATTAATAGTGTGAAATTTCTGAGAAGAGAGGATTTAGAGTCTAGCTAAAAGGATTGGCCTTATATTAATCAGAGGGAAGAGGAGAGAACATGTGCACATGTGGGGTTGTGGGTGGGGAGTAGAAGGATTTTCCATCTGATTGCTTCTATTCTCTCTAGAAGAATTAGAAATGAGGTAGCTTCTTGAGGAAAGAGATGAGCATATTTGCAGTTTGAGCAATGTAGAGAAATTTGAAATATTAATTGTAGAGAGGGAAAGGTCAGATTGACCTGGAATTCACTGTAGGAGTGCTTGTCAGTGTTTGGGGCCTGAAACAGCTTGGTGAATTGACTATATAGTTTGTGTCCTTGTGAGAAAAACCTCTATTCTGGACTCAAACCATAGCAGTTTGTAGCTGACCTCTGTAACAAGCTCACTGTGGCCAAATTCCAGATCTCAAGGGGCAAATAGATTAAGCATGAAATCACTGTTGCTCTAAATAAGTAACCCCAACTTGTCCTAGGAGTAGGTCATAGAGATGGAGTCATGAGTGAGACCTGTACCTAGTGTGGGCAAGGAGGCTAAAAAGAGGAACATTTGCCAGTAATCACAGGTACCATGACAATGGGGTATTCTTCTTCAGATACAATGATGCATAAAATTAGAGCAAACATCCTTATACCTGAATTATTTGTCTAGGTCGTAGGATTCAAAGACAAAGAGCCATAAAAGTAAGTAATTATTAGAAATGACTAGAAATGGATCTTATTTTGCCAAATGCTGATTTCAAATCCAAAAGTAAAATTAGTAATAAATAAATAAATAAATAAATAAATAAATAAATAAATAAATAAAGTAAAATTAGTGAGAAAGTGTGAATGAATCAGTATGAATCTGTTTCTACTCTTTGAAAGTAATTCAAATAAGTTGTCATAGAATTGGCCAGTAGTATTATTTTTGTGTGTGTAATCATGTAATATTGCTTTTAATAACATTTAAGCTAATCTTGTATATTGCAAAGGATATAGTTCCTTTGAGGGCAATTATAGTTACTTTGTCAAAATAAAGTGATACCCAGTTCAGACTATTAAATGTCAATAAAAGAGATGAAAGTTTATTATACTCCATTAAAAATAAATAAGAGCAAACAAAAAATTTTAAGTAGCATTCTGGCATTGAAACTTTGTTATTATGTCTATATTTTGTTTTATTTTTAAAAGCATATGCACATTTTCTTGGGAAAGAAATTAAAAAGTAGTCAGAAGGAAAATATATTACCACATTCTTCTTAGTTTTTCTTATGCAAGTTGAGAAATATAGATATGGGAGAAAAGGAGGCTTTAGAGAGATTTAAAAATGAAAGATTTACCTCCAGGCTCAGATGGGAAGCAAAGACCCCCTTGAAAGAGTCTTGATACCAACTAAAGATTTGGGGTCAATTATAAAAAGAAAGATTATAATCAAAGTTTGTGTATATAATTAGTGACTATACAGTTAATAGCTACAGTTAAAGGACCTTGGGAATCTTTGAGTTCATTTTGTCAACCAGATTTGTTCATTGCAATAATATATTATTATTTTTTAAGTTAAACAGTAAAAACATATAAATGAGAAGTTAATATTCTCAACTCTCCTTGTTACTTAAGCTACCTAATGTTAATTGTGTCTTTATTTTCAGACATTTCTGTGTTTGTTTGATCATATACAAACAGGTTTGTTTTTTCTGTGTGTGTGTGTGTCTGTGTGTGTATCTGTGTTTGAAAACAGTCATGGATCTAGCTAAACAGATTACAGTAGTCTGCAGTATGCTTTTATCATTAAACAATATCATGGTCCAGTAAGTAGTATAGTATAATTATACTCATTAATAGTTACAGAACATTATATAATATGTATATGCACCATCAACTACTACATTCTACTACTAATATACATTCAAGTTATTTTCATTTTTTGCCACTACAAAAAATAATTTCAATGCATACCCTTTTATACATACTCTTACATGCAATTGTTTTGTTTTTGGATGTGGATACAGCATTCCTATATTCCAAGAAGTTTGTAGCAATCCATACTCCCATCAGCAAAGCATAAGCATGTCGTTTCCCCTTTACCATTATTTGTACTGGCTGTTTCCAATCTTTTTGTTCATTTAATGAATGAAAAATAGTATCTCATTCTTGAAGGATATAGTGAAAAATGTATTCTTTGGCCTTAAGTTAGAGTAAGCCTTTGGGTTTCTTAGGCTATCATTTTGTTAAATTTCCCCTTACTAAATAAGATCATAGTGCATCTAACAGGAATTACATATATATATATATCATGGAGAAAAAATCAAACCCCAAAGAGTAATCAATTTAAAAAACAAATTTCAGTGACATTTTTCAAAGTGCTAGAACAAACAATCTTAAAATTTGTTGGAATCAGAAAAGACCCCAAATTGCCAAGGAAATATTGAAAAAGAAAAACAAAGCTGGGAGCAACATGTTGCCCTATTTCAAGCTATATTACAAAGCAGTGATCACCAAGACAGCATGTTACTGGCACAAAAACAGACATATAGACCAGTGAAACAGAATAGAGAGCCCAGATATGGACCCTCAACTCTACAGTCAAATTATCTTCGACAAAGCAGGAAAAAATATGCAATGGAAAAAAGACAGCCTCTTCAATAAATGGTGCTGGGAAAATTGGACAGCCACATGCAGAAGAATGAAACTCAGCCATTCTGTAACACCATATACAAAGATAAACTCAAAATAGATGAAAGGCCTCAATGTGAGACAGGAATCCATCAAAATCCTAGAGGAGAACATAGGTAGTAACCTCTTTGACATCGGCCACAGCAACTTCTTTCAAGATACATCTCCAAAGACTAGTGAAACAAAAGCAAAAATGAACTTTTGGGACTTCGTCAAGATAAAAAGCTCCTGCACAGCAAAGGAAACAGTCAACAAAACAAAGAGGCAACCCACAGAATGGGAGAAGATATTTGCAAATGACACCACAGATAAAGGGCTGGTATCCAAGATCTATAAAGAACTTCTCAAACTCAATACCCAAAAAACAAATAAAGTCAAAAAATGGGCAGAAGACATGAACAGACACTTCTCCAAAGAAGACATACAAATGGCTAACAGACTCATGAAAAAAATGTTCATCATCATTAGCCATCAGGGAAATTCAAATCAAAACCACATTGAGATACCACCTTACACCAGTTAGCATGGCAAAAATTGACAAAGCAAAGAAACAACAAATGTTGGAGAGGTTGTGGAGAAAAGGGAACCCTCTTATACTGTTGGTGGGAATGTAAGTTGGTACAGCCACTTTGGAAAACAGTGTGGAGGTGCCTCAGAAAATTAAAAATAGAGCTATCCTATGACCCAGCAATTGCACTACTGGGTATTTACCCCCAAAACACAGATGTAGTGAAAAAAGGGCCATATACACCCCAATGTTCATAGCAGCAATGTCCACAATAGCCAAACTATGGAAAGAGCCACGATGCCCTTCAACAGATGAATGGATAAAGAAGATGTGGTCCATATATACAATGGAATATTACTCAGCCATCAGAAAGGATGAATACCCAACCTATACATCAACATGGATGGGACTGGAGGAGATTATGCTAAATGAAATAAGTCAAGCAGAGAAAGTCAATTATCATATGGTTTCACTTATTTGTGGCACATAAGGAATAGCATGGAGGACATTAGGAGAAGGAAGGGAAAAATGAAGTGGGGGGAATCGGAGGGAGAGATGAACCATGAGAGACTATGGACTCTGAGAAACAAACTGAGGGGTTTTTTGGGGGGGGG
The DNA here is from genome assembly GCF_011800145.1 of Mirounga leonina. Taxonomy (NCBI): domain Eukaryota; kingdom Metazoa; phylum Chordata; class Mammalia; order Carnivora; family Phocidae; genus Mirounga; species Mirounga leonina. Next base: position 78,531,660 of record NW_023270377.1, on the reverse strand, counting down.
ATGGGTTAGCCCGGTGATGGGTATTAAGGAGGGCACATACTGCATGGAGTACTGGGTGTTATACGAAAACAGTGAATCGTGGATCACTACATCAAAAACTAATGATGTATTGTATGGTGACTAACATAACATAATAAAATAAAAATTTTTAAAAATCATACAGGTAATAAATGGCTGAGATGAAATTTCAGTCTGTCTCTATTTTAATTCAAAGATCATGCTTTTTTTTTTTCCTAATCACAAGTCACATCAGAATCCTAATGTGATCAATATTACATCTGAGCATCAGATAAAACCATAGCCTCATCCCACCCAAAATATAAATATGCAAAAACATAATTTTTTTGCAAATGATTGAAGCTACTTCCTTCCCCACCAGAAGCCCTTCTGTTCACCATCCATAGATCCCAGGTTAAGAATCACTGGTTCTTAGTAAACCCATGGAAGTGTGGAGCTGCTGTGGGGCATTCTTCTCAATAACTGCAGCTTGACAAAGGGGTGGATTGACTCTTTGTTAGTTTGTTAGTTGTTAGCCTAGTTGATCACTGAAGAAACAAAGTAACTGCTGTGTAAAGTCATTCAATGATTCTTGCCTCCCATTTTTGCCTGATCAGAAAGAAGGGGGAACATGAGTCCCCTTGTTTTTAGGTGGCTAATGCAATGTAGACATATATTTTCCTATGGTGGCCCCCTGCCAGAATTGGAGTTAAATTATTTTGTAAAATTACAAAGTTTGAAAATCTTAACAAACAAGACTTGAGGATATTGGTGTCAAACAAAATGAAGCAGTCAGCCATGAACAGCCTCAATTATAGGCAGGATATACTGCTGCATGGGGCATAATGCAAAGAGAACTGGACCAGAATTTGGGATGCCTGAATTCTTTGCAAAAATTTATCATGAAATGTTTAATATATTAAAATATTTTATGCATATAGATGGTCTAAAAATAATATAATTCAATATAGAGAATAAAGAAGAATATGTTAAATATATATCAGGTATACATCACCCAGCCATCACTCAAGTCCCCAGTGTGTTATCCTTCTTGTTCAATCCCCCTCCCTTCTCACTAGAGGTAACTGTTATCCTCAATTGTGTGTTCATTATTCCCTGGAATTTCTTTATAATTTCCAACATATGTGTACATCATATTTTTATAATTTTACATGTTTTTGAAATCTCTACATAAAATGCCACACTATATGTGTTAGGATTCTCCAGAGAAACAGAATAAATAGAATATGTATGTATATATTAAGGAGATTTATTTTAAGGGATTGACTCATGTGATTGTTGGGCTTGCTAATCTGAAATCTTTAAGACAGGCTGACAGGCTGAGACCCAGTGAAGAGTTGATGGTGCAGCTCAAGTCCAATGGCAGTCTTGAGGCAAAATTCCTTATTTCCTGAGGGACCCCAGGTTTTTCTCTTAAGCCCTTCAACTGATTGGATGAAGCCCACCCACATTATGTACTTTATTCAAAGTCTACCAACTTAAATATTAATCACATCAAATATCAATTCACAGCAACATCTAGACTGGTGTTTGACCAAAAACTGGGTACTAGAGCCTAGCCAAGTTGATACATAAGATCAACTATCAAACTTTGTATATTCCTCTGGGATTTGCTTTTTTCATTCAATGTATTGTTTTTGAGATTTTTCCAGACTGTAGTTCTAGTTTATTCAATATTCCATTGCATGAATATATCACAATTTATTTATCCATTTGTTCCTGTTGAAGAACATTTGAGTTATTCTCTTTTTTACCTGTTATAAACACTGTTGCCTTGAACATTTTAGATTATGACTCTTAGTGTTCAAGTGCAAGGTTTTCTTCCTATTATATACCTAAAGCTAAACTTAGTGGGTCATAGAATATGCACACATTCAATTTGCATGATAATGCCAGATTGTTCAAAATGCTGTGCCAATTCATACTCCTACGAAGAGTAGGTAAGAGTTGTGCTATTGTGTTCTATCTTGGTCTTGCCAGACTTGTTAATGTTTGCCTGTGTTTTAGTCAAAAATAGGAATCCTGGATTCTCTCATGAGGTCTGTTAAATACTAGGTGTTGGACAATTGTCACAAAACTATAAGGCACCTGCCAGTCTTAAATTCTACTGCTCTCAGACTCTACTGATATACTGTTAGAACTAACAAATCAAATTTACACCAGCTTACTGTGCACCAGTACAGAAGACATTTAATTTAATTTGGTTCAGGATGTTCACTGGGTTTTGAGTTTGATAAGTTCTTTATAGATTTTGGATACTAACCCTTTATCAGATATGTCATTTGAAATATCTTCTCTCATTATACAGTTTGCCTTTTAGTTTTGTTGATTGTTTACTTCACTGTGCAGAAGCTATTTATCTTGATGAAATCTCAATCATTCATTTTTGCTTTTGTTTCCCTTGCCTCTGGAGACACGTCTAATAAGAAGTTGCTACGGCTGGTGTCAAAGTGGTTGTTGCCTATGTGCTTCTTTAGGATTTTGATAGTTCCCTGTCTCACATTTAGGTCTTTCATCCATTTTGAATTTATGTGTGGGTATGGTGTAAGAAAGTGGTCTAGTTTCATTCTTCTGCATGTTGCTGTGTAGTTTTCCCAATACTATTTGTTGAAGAGACTGTCTTTTTCCCATTGGATATTCTTTCCTGCTTTATCCAAATTAGTTGACCATATAATTGTGGGTTCATTTCTGGGTTTTCTATTCTGTTCTGTTGATCTATGTGTCTCTTTTTCTGTCTTGATGAAACTCAGCATCCAAAATAAATAATTCAGTTAAGAAATGGGCAGAAAACATGAATAGACATTTTTCTAAAGAAGATATACAGATGGCTGACAGACACATGAAAAGATGCTCAATATCACTCATCGTCAGGGAAATACAAATCAAAACTATGATAAGATACCATCTCATGCCTGTCAGAATGGCTAAAATGAACAACATAGGAAACAATAGATGCTTATAAGGATGTGGAGAAGAGTAACCCTCTTACACTGTCGATGGGAATGCAAACTGGTGCAGCCATTCTGGAAAACTGTATGAAGGTTCCTCAAAAATCTAAAAGTAGAACTACCCTATGACCCAACAATTACATTACTAGCTATTTATCCAAAAGATACAAAAATACTGATTCAAAGGTGAATATGAACCCCAATGTTTATAGCACCATTATGAACAATAGCCAAATTATGGAAAGAGCCCAAATGTCCATTGACTGATGGATAGATGAAGAAGACATGGTATATATGTATATATGTGTGTGTGTATATATATTTATATATATATTTATATAAATGGAGTATTACTTGGCCATAAAAAAGAATGAAATCTTGCCATTTGCAATGATGTGGGTAGAGGTAGAGTTCATTATGCTAAGTGAAATAAATCAGAGAAAGACAATAACATATGATCTCACTCATGTGGAATTTAAGAAACAAAACAGATTAACATAGGGGAAGGGGAAAAAAAGAGAGGGAGGCAAACCATAAGAGACTCTTAACTATAGAAAACAAACTGAGGGTTGCTGGAGGGAGGTGGGTGGGGGGGTGGGCTAAATGGGTGATGGGTATTAAGGAGGGCACTTGTGATAAGTACTGGGTGTTATATGTAAGTGATGAATCACTAAATTCCACTCCTAAAACCAATATTACACTACATGTTAATTAACTAGAATTTAAATAAAAACTTAAAACAGAAAAAAAAGGATGTTCACTGGGTTGATGAGCCAGAATGTAAATCAAGCAGTTAGGTGTCAGTTTCTGAGTAAGGAACCTAACCTGTATAGCTATTTTCACAAAGGACAGTTGAGTAGGAATGGAATTACACTTTGCCTAGAGCAGTAGGATGATTGCAACTGAGTTTTTCAAGTTAAACAGATGTTACAAAGTCACTTGAAATGGCACAGTCCACTATGGCATCTTACTATTTAACATATTTTCTTTTAGAGGGCTATGAATTTGGTGGATCCAAGGGCAGTTGGATGGAGCTTAAAAAGTTAAGAGCTTTGCTTTATCAAGTGTTGGTTTAAAGAAGCTTTTTCTGAATTTTTAAAAATCAATTTTCTCCTCAGACTATTATTATTTCAAAGAGGGCTTAATTTAATAATCTGTTTTTTTAAAATGGAAGACTGTGCTATTCAAGCACATAAAAATACCTACTGTGAAAGCAACATTAGGCCTAATTTTTGGACTTCAAGATGAATTAATAAGCCCATTTCTATCTCTTATTAGCAGCAAAAGAATTTGGATTGAAAGGCATCCATGTAAGTAGTAACTATATGCATAGATATCAAGAACTTGGTGTAAAAGTTTCCTAAAAGAAGTCTGCTACTCTCTTCAGGTCTGTTTAGAGATAGACCAGAGTTGACACATTTCTCTCTAAAGGGCCAGGTAGTAAGTATTTTAGACTTTGTTGGCCATACAGTCTGTTGCATTTACTTAAGTCTGATATTATAGCATGACAACAGCCATAAACAACACATAAACAAATGGTTGAGGCTATGTTCAAATTAAAGTTGACTCAAAAAACAAGTGGTGGACTAGACTTAGCTTGCAGGTTGTGATTTGCCAATCCAGTTTAAATTGTGTCAAGTTCTTAGCATAATGTACAAAACATTTGTTATCATACTCTTCCTCCTCTTGCCCATGAAGTCTCTGGCATTCTAATATGAGACAATCCTTGCCATCCCTCCTTATTATCATTTTTTTTCAGAGGATAATTGCACTGGGCTTTTTGTTGAGCTGTTAGTACTGCATTTAAAAAGGTTAATGTATTCTTTCTAAGGACATGGTTCATTTCATGGGACTGTTTATAGGCAAGTTTTGACTGATTGAATCTGTTTATTTATTGTCCTGTCAGGTGGGAGAAAGGGCTGCTCAGCGAGGGTAGTTAAAGCTACAAATTTGTCAGGTGTTTAAGCTTTTAAGCCAAGGGCCCATGGGGAGTGGCTGAGCCTTTCCCTTTGCACCTGTGGCCTGCTGGCAGTCAACATTCCTCCCACTAGCTACCATGTGCCAGCTCCAGGTGGCAAAGTGCACATGTTGTGACATATCACAAGATGTTCTTCTCCTGCCTTTTACAGAGCACCTGAACACAGCATGGACATGGGTGTGAACTTAAACCAGCAAGTTCTTCTTATACCTAATAATCATGAGGAATGATCTTGGACTTCCATGGGTATCATACACCAGCCCATGGCTGTATTCAGGTGGACCATGATATGTGTGCCTGGGATAGGGTCTGGAAGGAGGGTAATGCTCCCTTTTATTTCTCGTGAGCCCATTATCTCCTCTCTGTCTCCATAGCACTACTCTAGTGTGAGTCACCACCTTTTCCAAAATCCTTTCCCTGAGTCTTCACTCTTTTCACCACACAGCAGCCAGAGTGACCTTTTAAAAATGCAGTTCTCATCATGCCACTGCATGATTTAAATTCCTTTTTTGGTTTCACACTGCTCTTAGGAAAAAGCCAAAAATCATTATCATGACTTTCCCTCAATACTATGCATGCTCTTGCCCCAGTTCACCTCTGCAACCTCACCTAACTTCACTCTCTCCCATGCTCTTGTATTTCAGTCACACTTGCATTGTTTAGTTCCTTGAACTAACTCTCCAAACTGGCTCCCACCTAGGAGCCCTTAGTCCTTTATACATGCTATTGTCCTATTGATGTTCTGTTTATAGTTTTAATTTCTTAAATGAAGAAGAGAACATAATACATTATAATCTGTTGTATGATAAGTCCATTTTTGTAGAGTCTCAACTTATTTCTACCAATTATTGAAAGTCTGATATGTTTCTTATTAAATCTAGTAATTGTTGTTTTGGGCAGTAATCTAGAGATGTAAAGAAGAAATTCAATAATTCCAATCAATAAGATACATATATTTAGTCTAATGAAATACTAGTTAATGAGTCCTTGAAGCAAGTGTTGCCAGTGGGCAATGACTTCCAAAATTTGGCAAATCTGGAAATTTCCCAGGTAAATTGGGCTGGAAAAAAAAATCAACTTTCATGTAAAATATATAGAAAATTGAGTCACATGTAGTTTTATGTTGGTTATGATTCTTTTTTTACATGGCTTAATTCCCTTGTCCAGTCATCAAACATGTTACTCAAGCTCTCCCAATCCCTTAATGTAGGGTTCTAGCTGCCTTGTAGCAGCTCTTTAAGTTCTCCATAAGCTTTTATGAAGAAAGTACAGAGATTTCAGCCAACATAGTTTCCTGGACATTTTACTTTTAGTATGTGAAGTCACAGATATCTCTAATGTGACTTTGAAATAATGATGTCTTCCCATCACCACCACTTCCACAAAAAGGTTTCCTGGGGAAGCAATGAGGAATGAAGTGAGCTCTTCTCAGTCACTTATACAGAGGGTAAGAGGCTAACCTTCATCAGGAGGGACTCCCTGTGTATCAGTTGATATTATTCATCCATTGTCATGATAGCAATTTATTCAATTAGAAAAACAAGACATAAATAAATATGCTTCTGTATTAGGTTTTTTTTTACCCTAAAATGAATGTGGTAATAAAAAATGGATTTGTGAAAGTCAAAACTGACATTGCTTTTTAAAAAATATAGTGATAGCAACTTCCAAAGTTACCAAGATTACAAGGGCAGAAGGGAGTTATCAACATATGATGGGAAATAATAATGCTCCATTTATTCTCTCATTCAACAGCTGTTTTTTTAAGCACGAAAATGTCACTGTTACCAATGGGGAATTTTTAGTCTTAAGAACTTGAATTTCTTACATCACATTATTTTGGTTTGCAACCCTCCTAGCATTATGACTGTAATATGGGGCAGAGTGAAAAGAACTGTGGCCGTGTTTGTTGTCAGAGCACTATTTTCAACTCATGACTTTTATATCTCTTGCTGTCCTCTAAAAGCACAATTAACTTCTTCCAGACTCATTTTCTCTATCAGTAGAATTGGGACAAACACACCAATCTCAGAGAGTGATTTATGGATTAAAGGAGCTAATGCACAAAAAGATTTTTTGGAAATTATAAAGTACAACAAACTGTCACCTCAAAAGAAGTAGAAATAAATGCTAGCCTTTTTTTTTTTTCTGAGAGCTTATCAGACTTGAAAAGGTCAAAATACTAATCTAAGGAAGTTTGACTGATAACATAAGAGAGATAACTCAAGCTTTCCTAACATCTGTAAAACCTTCCAACATCATGGGTTGACTCTAAACTAATCAACCCTTAATATCCACACTGTTTGAGCTACCACTGAACATCATTATGGTCTTGAATCACAAGTTTTTTATTATTCTACAAATCTGTTTAAATAAAGAAGAGAACCAAAAAAAATTGTATTGCTGTATAACCTCTAACATGTTTGCCCAATATGTGAGTTTATGTACAGCATATCAAATGTTAGGTCATACTATTTACCTTCCTCTTCACATTTAGAAGACCAGTCCTACACAAATCGATTGAGATCTGATGTTTACTACTGTTTTGTAATTTACTTGTTCACATTTGACTTAATACATAGTGTTTTTCTTTTAAAAACACAATAAATTTAAAGAAAAGACGTGTTCTTTGACAATATAATTTGAACAGTGAAGAAAGATACAGGAAAGATATAAAGGAAATTCAATGTTTATGTTATGAAGCTACCAATGGTAGATGAGGAAAGTCATACAACTTTCCAAAAGTATTGTGAATCTCTTTAGAATAGTTGAAATCTTACAGCATTTTTAAAAATGCATGCTTTATTAATTGTTTAAATAAATATTTAGAGTGCCAGATATGTTCCCAAAACTGTACTAGACACTGAAGATACAGTAGAGAAAAAATTCTTTAAGAGATTTATTTTTAGTGGAGACAGTAATAAACAAAATAAATAAGATATTAAGTATGTCAATGAGTGGTAAATATTATGTAAAAATTAAAGTCAGGAGGATAGGGAGTGCTACTCTGTAAGAACAGTTTACATCATAAATAGGTCAGGGTAATTCCTGCTGAGAAAATATTAAGAGAAAATGAGGGAATGTTCACAGCAGAGAAAATAGTTATACAAATCACCTGTGGCAGGAGGATTTCTTGCTTGCTCAAGAAAAGAGAAGTCAGTAAGCACGGGCAGTGAGCACAGCAGAAAATATTAAGAGCTGAAGAGAAGTAATGAGGACTCAAATCAAAGCAGACCATGTGGGCCACTCTAACAACTTCGGCTTTTACTCTGAGTGTGATGGAGAATGTGGCAAGTGTTGAACTGTGAGTGACATGACTTCACATGTTTTTAGAGGATCTTGTAGCTCTGTTGCACATTGGTTGAAAGGGAGTCACACGTGGAAGCAGAAAGACCAGTTGTGGGCTATTGCAATAATCCCAATGAGAGATGATGGTGACTCATAGAGTGATGAGAAAGGAATGTTTTAGAGCTATTTTTGAGGGAAAACCAGCAGGATTTTTAAAATAAGTTGAATGTGGAATACAAGGAAAAGAAGAGTCAGAAAAGACTCCAGAGTTTTGGGCTTAAGCAACTATAGTTTCCATTAAGTGAGGTGGGAGGTATTATTATTTTACAGATAGCGTGATTGTATGTGCAGAAAATCCAAAAGAATCTATAGATAAAGTATTAGAATTAATACATAAGTTTAACAAATTGTCAGGTCCAAGTCAATATACAAAAATCCATTTAATTTCTATATACTAAAAACAAAGTAAAAATTTAAAACTACCATGGTAATTACATTAATAGCTGGGACTAAATCCAGAGTGATATAAGCAAGATGGTCAAGTAAGATGTCCCCCATGCTTATCCTCCTCAACAGCAATAATTTGACAGCTGTCCACAGACAAAAGTGCCTCTGTAGGAGCAATGGGATCTAGGTAGGAGACTGTGAATTTTAACACTGAAGAGAGCTGTTTTAAGAAGGAAGGCTTGCACCTACGCAGCTGACTTTCCAACAGTGGTCCCAGCTACTGACCTGGAAATAGCTCTGTATCCTGAGGATTCAGCTACCATCCTGCTTGGTACTGTCACTAACACTATATGTCTAGGAACTTGGGAAGAGTCATGCACACTCATGCATCATGTAACAGAAATACAGACCTCAGTTCCAACTGTGGACCCTAAAGTGGCCTGTGAACCTGTTCCAGCCCCTCTCAGCGACAGTCCAGGTGTACCTGGAGGTAAGCTTGACAAACTCAGACTGTAGATTCTGAAAGGGTCCTATAACTTGGCTCCAGCCCATTATAGCCACAGTCTACCAGAAATCCTGTAGGCACAGGGACCTGGCAGGAAATACTCCTGTCTATACCCCCAGAGATCCTAAAAAGGCTCTGCACTTGCCTCCAGCCTTCATAGCCACAGTCTGCCAGCAGTCCTAAGGATCCAGGGTCCCAGTAGGAGACACTCCTATCTGTACTCATAGAAATCCTAAAATGGGGCCCTAAACTTGACTGCAGCCCACCCACAGACCACACCCACCACAGACCACAATGAGACCTGGTAGCACAAGGACCTGGCAGGAGACACTCCTGTCTGAGCCCCTAGAGATTCCGAAGGGGTCCTGTACTCAGCTTCAGCCTCTCCAGTTGCAGTCAGGGAGCAGCCCAGCCTGCCCAGGGACCTAGAGGGAGACATGTCCATCTGTGCCTCCAGAGCCAAGTCTTCAGACCTGTCTTGGCTGCAAACCTGACAGTACTGAGGCTTAGTTCCAAGTCCTCTCAGCCACAGTCCAGGGCCAGTTCTGCCTGCCCAGGGACCCATCCAGTGGTTAAACAGGGGCTTTCTCAGGGACCTGGCTAAAGCCACACCTATCTGCAACCTGGTAATAGGCCCACTAAGGACACAGCTTTGGACCATTGTCCCAGCACCACCCAATCTCATCCACCAGGTATCAAGCAGGATCCATGCCTGCCTGAATCCCTGGTAACAAGTCCACCAACTGCAGATCCCACTGCAAACCCCAAGACAGCCTCCTAATTGGCTCTAGCCCATATGTCTGCATTCTGGTAATCCCATTAATCTGGGAAACGAACAAGAAAGGGTTTTTACCTTCTGAAACCAGTCTATAAAGATTGGAAGAGGTGTTTGCTCCTTCAAAGGCACAGACACCAATACAAAACAAAACACCACTTCTAATAGCCCAATTTAAAAATGGGCTAAACACTTGAATAGACATTTCTTCAAGAAGACACACAAATGACCAACAAATATATGAAAAGATATTCAATATTATTAATTGTCAGGGAAATGCAAATCAAAACCACAATGAGATATTGCCTCACGGGGTAGGATGGCTATTATAAAAAAGACAAGAAATAATAAGTGTTGGTGAGGTCGTGGAGAAATTAGAGCTCTTTTATGTTGTTCATAGGAATGTAAATTGGTACAGCTACTAGGGAAAGCAGTATGGAGGTTAAAAAGTTAAAAATAGAGCTACCATATGATCCAGCAATCTCACTTCTGGGAATATATCTGAAGGAAATGAAATCACTATCTCTAAGAGATATTTGCACTCTCGTGTTCATTGCAGCATTATTTACAATAACCAAGACATGGAAACAACTAAGTATATATACACACATCAGTTATATATATATATATGATGACTGGAAAGGAAAGTTGTTGGCCAAAGCATACAAACTTTTAGTTACAAGATGAGTGAGTTCTGGGGATCTAATATATAGCATAGTGGCTATAGTTAACAATACTATATTATATACTCGAAGTTTGCTAAGGAAGTAGGTCTTAAATGTTCTCACTACACATGCAAAAATAGTAATTATATTAGGTTATATAGATGTGTTAATCTTATTGTGGTAATCATTTCACAGTATATTCTTGTATCAAGTTATATTGTGCACCATAAACATAAAATGTTACATGTAAATTGTATCTCAGTAAAGCTGGAAAAAAATAAAAATTAAAAAATCTAAATTAAATAACCTAAACTGCTAAGTTTAAATCTATATAAAATAACTTGGATATAATTGCATTAAACCTAACAGTTTTAAGACCTCTTCAGAGATAAATTTAAACATCATTGGAAAAAATTAAAGATGACCTAAATAGACAAAGGCATATAATAATATTTTATATAGATAAATTCTGTACCAAATCTATCTATAAATTCAACAAAACCCAAATGAAAATTTAAGTGTAATCGTTTCATGAAAATTGATAAACTAATTCTAAAATTGATCTGGAAAATAGAGAACCAAGAACAGCAAAGATAATCTTAAAGAAAAGGACCAGAAACAGGGACTTATAAATAAATATGCAGACTTATTATAAATTATAATAATTAAACAAATGGAGTGTTAATGCAAGGATAAAGACCTAAAGGAACAGAATTGAGACGATGAAAATTCACCCATGAATGTATGAACACTTGGTTCATGACTAAAGTGGCTCTTCATAGCAATGAAGACAAGAAAGTATTCTCAATAAATATAATTTGGATATTCATATGGAAAAAAATAAAACCGTGAACAAAGTTCCAACTGGATTATAGATCTAATAAACAAAGGTAAAAACAATAAAATCTTATAAAAGATAACTTAGGATGATATCTTTACATTGTTGGAGTAAAAAAAAAAAAAAGGATCCCAAGGTAATAACTATCAAGGGAAGATTGATATTTTGTCAGCTTATTAAAATTAGAAATCTCCACTTATCAAAAGACACCATTAAAAAAGTGAGAAGGTAAGTCAAAGAGAGGGAGAGGATATTTGCCACATGTATGATCTATAAAAGGGCTCTTTTCAGAATATATAAAGAATTTCTTCAAATCAAGAAGATAGGCAACCCAGTATAAAAAGGGCAAGAAATGTGAATATCCTAAACAGGATATCCAAATGGCCAATAAGCAGATGTAAACCCCCTCAACTTCGTTAGTCATCTGGGACACACAAATTTAAACCTCCATGATTTTATTTATAACTACATTCCTGCCAGAATGTCTAAACATTAAACAGGTTTATCTTACCAAGTGTTGGTTAACAAGTGGAGCAGTAAGAATTCTAGTTTATTGCTGATGGGAATGTAATTTGGTACATCTACTTGGGAAGATTTTTTTCATCATTTGACATCAAATGCCATCATTCATGAATGTTAAATATGTTCATAGTCTGTGAACAGCACTTTTGGAATGTCTTCTACAGAAATCCTTGCACATTTGTGTCAGAAACATGTACAAGAATATCCATAGCAAAATTACTTGTGTAATAGCCCCAAACTGTAAATAATCCAAATGCCCATCAATAGTAATGTGATTAAAATTTTTTCATTTATAAAGTTGATTAGTTTTCAGCAATGAAACTAAATGAACTAGAGATATATATGTATGCTTTTCATAAGCTATACTGTTGAACAATAGAAGCCAGGCACAGAGTCCTCTATACTATATGATTCAGTCTATATAAAGTTCACAGAGTGGCAAAATTAATCTAAGGTGTTAGAAACCCATCCCTATGACCTTTGAAGAAGGAGGAGAAATTACTGACTCGGGGCAGATAGAAGGCTTCTAGGTGCTGATAGTGTTCTATATCTGATATATCCACTTTGTTCACTTTATGATATGATACTTCTTCAAGTTGCATACTTATAAAATGTTCTCCTTTTAATATTCAATTAAACTGAAACTAACATCTGAGTCCTAGGTTTTCATATTTTCTATAATGGATGTCTAATTGTGTATTAGGTAGACAGAAGTAATTGATTGACCTTGACTGATGCTCAGTGAAATGATGGCACATTCCCTGACATTTGTGTTTGAAGGTTAAATTTGAATTGAGATCTGCATCATAAGCTCAAAACACTGAGTGTGTGCAGGTTTTCAATGTTTTTCTATTATTTATGCCATTTCACTACTTTTCTATTTCCTTTAATCAATAATTTTATGAAATGATTGACACAAAGACCTAGAAAATCTTCATGCAAACTGAATTGATGATTCTTTTCTTGCTGTAATAGAGGACATCATTCTTTTTTTATAATGCTAAATGCCAGTCAAAGACAAGAATATTTATACTTTTGAGCACAGCGGTTGGTGCTCTTATAGGTTCAGATTATTCCTCTCATCTCTTAAAGGTTATGGTCCGGACACGGAGCTCTTTTTCAAGTAATACATCTTCGTTGAATGTCTGAAGCAAGTGCTAAATCATATCATCATTTTCCAGTAAATGCTCTGAAGCCTTAAAGAAAAACATTCCCATTATTGTTAAGATAGTTATAATTTTAATTATAAATCTAGACCTGAATTAAAAGATAAACCCACTCCTACACATCTGAAGTTCCAGGGGAAAATTATCCTTTATAGTGATTGATTCCTGGTGGAGTATGTTATCTGGATTGAACTAAGTTTCTTCTGTTGCAGTGCATCTTTGTCAAATTTATATTTAATATAAGCATAATGTACCCTGTGAACAACTAATAAAATATGCACTGACTGATTGAACGTTAACATATTAGAACTGTATTTCCTGCATTGTTCTATTATCTCTGGCAGTCTTCAAAGTTTTCAAAAATAAATACACTTGATAATTTCTTCACATGTGGTACTTTAGAAGTGTTTGGGGCTTGTAAACATAGGTAGGTTGTAGGTAAAGGAAGCAGTGGCCATGTAGTGTTATTTAAAGAGTGTGGGGAAAAGTTCTCCTACCAATATAAACCCCAGACAAGTTGTTATTACTTTAAGTTAAAACAAAATGTACACATGGAAGGTAACTGTTAAAATGAAAATTTTATTTCTTAGATGGTTAACATATTTATTTGTTTTCCTTTTAATATAAATCCAGTTTACAGATGAGAATAAGATTGAAATTAAGCCAAGGTGAGGACACTTGTTCTGCTCATGCATTGGACTGCCACCTTGTGACTCTCCCGTGCCTCTTGAACTCATACCGCTCACTTTGAGGCACACAGGAGATGCTGCTATCCAGGATGGGTGCAGGACATGTGGATGCTTTCCTTATTCTCTGCTTTTTTGGACTTACGGAATGTTAACCATTGACAGGAGGGGGAACATATAAATAAGTAACATTAGAATGTGGAGAATGAGCCTGAGAAATGACAATATCCCATGGCTTTAACACAGATGACTTTGGTGTTGGGCATTTTAGCACATTTGACTAAAATGTCTTTGTTAGTCTCAGTCAGTACTTATCTACCCCTATCCTGAATAATTAATTATTAAAATAGTAGCTGACATTTGTCAGATGTGTTTGATGTGCCAAGCACAGTGCTAAGCTCTTTATTTTGTTCTATTTAGTTCTTTAAAAATTTGGGGGACTGTTATCTCCACTTAACAGATTTTGGAAATCGAGGATCCAAACAGTTAAGGAACTTGACGAAGGTTCTATAGCAAGCAAATGGTGGAGCAGGAAATTGAACCTGGTCTTCCTCATCCAGAATCCCAGCCCCATTATATGCTACTGTCTCTCCTATTGTGTTCCTCAACCACACTGAACCCTTTGAATGCAGGTTCTGTGCTTTCTTTTTCTTTATACACCTTATACTTCACTCAGTGACTAAAACATCTTATGATTGATGAAATGGAATCTCTGTGGAAGCTCTCTGTGAGAAACTGCTTGGTTATCAGTATAGGTTATAGGTTATCAGTATAGGTATAGGTTGTCTGTCACATTCTATGTTTGCTGAGGCTGCCTTACTCTCGGAAACACTTGGTTTATGTAATCTTCTGTTGGCCAAGATTGGCAAATGCCTTCAAGCACGAACCCAATACTGCCCCATTTCCCATTTAGCACCAACAGATGGCATGGAGGTCCCCAGGTGGAAGGGATCCAGGAGCTTTCCTTCCTCATGTACTTGGATTGAAGGTAGAGGGGAAAGAGGTAAAATAATGGGATGATGGGCAAACTCAGAGGGCTGGTTGACCTTTGCTTTTCGGGCTGGAGAAAAGAGCCCATTTCATAGGGCCAGACAGCAGAGATTCTCCTGGAAATAGTTGGATTGCTGGGGCTGAGTAGCAGGTATTTAAACAGTCAGTAGTTACTTAAGTTCCCAGTGCTCTGGTTGCAGCCCATTGGTGGCTTTTCCACTTGCATGCATTCTCAAGCTGTGGTTCTCAGAAAAGAGAATTCAAGAGTAATTATATGTTAGAAATACCTGGCTTCACAGTGGGGTGTGATCGAACCTGTGAACGGCACCTTAATCCATTTAATCTCCTTTTTCTCTTGGTTGCATGAAACCATGCTCACTAGCAGAGCCTTTTAAACTATTCCCTTTTATCCCCTCACCTTACCATCCTCAAACTCTAGTAATCCTCCTTTCAATCACCTTCCCCTTTGAACTGTGCCTCTCACTACCTCAAAAGGGAATATTTACTCCACACTCAATCTTTCAGAATTGCTCTTGAGCAAATACAAGTTTAGTCTCTCTATAGCACAGCTATTATAGGATATTAATGAGAGAGGTTTAATGGGATCCAGTAGAGAAATCCATTGAAATATATACTGGAGATATTTTATTTTATTTTATTTTCCACATTGGAGATATTTTAACCTATGTGATTTAAGTCTGTCTTAGAATCTCTCCATGTAACAATCCTTTATGTATAGAATCCAGCTAACTTATAACTCCAAGAAACTGAGTGGTGATTTGTTACCAAGTACAACTGGTGGGCTTATTATCCTAAGTATGATTTTTTAAAAAAAATCATTTCGTAGAAGAAGGAAGGACGCACACTTATGCCTGTAGAAACCTGAGTCTAAAGTTAACTCCTGGGGTAATTCTGGTCCTAGGACATGAAGAAAAGCCTTACAGAATAATGTGATTGTAGGGAAGAAGTTTCATAATCTGGATAGTGCTTTAGATAAGAGCCATGATTGAAACAAGGTTTAGAAGCTCTCTCTCCTTCCCTGTTAAACTCAGTTTGTTCCGTAGATATTTTTTCAGTTTATACTCCCCAAAAGTGAATGTATACCTTTCTTAGAGTCTTCAGAAAACAACTTTGTGATGAAGATAGGCATGCAGACATTTTACTGGAAAAAACTCAGAGCAATAGCACCTGTAGGGAAGTGAGGGCCATAGGATTAGGCAGAGGGAGTTGAACTGGGATGTAGTTGTACAGAGGCTTCAGGCTAATCCCTCAGGGAGTGCTGGACTGAGACAGTCCTTCAAAGTTGTTCTGACATGATGCAAGAGGCTCATAGTGAGGGGTATAAACAGGGAAGAGATTCAGCTATGAGCCCTCAGTAGGCAGCACCCCTAACAGCCACAGTAATGTTCCTTGGGCTTTACAGAGGGGATCAGGATAAGGCAACTTGGTGTCTGCTTAGTCCATCCCTGTGCTGCTGGGATCCACTTGCATTACATGATCATTTCTCCCTATCCAAGAACAGTCCCTCCACTATTTCATATTAGGAGAAGTTTAGTGAGACAAAACAAAGTGCCTGTCACAGTAGCTGGTCTTGGGACCATAACTGACACTCAGCATTATTGCCTATTTTTAGATTTTTTAGTTGATTCTTAGGCAACACCCCTGCTGTCCAAGTGTCTTATCTGGTGGACTGTTCCAAGTTGTCATCTCTGAGGGGTCTGACCTGATCACCATGCCCTTCTTAGGCTGTAGCTGCTATACTTGTTTTTACTTTCAAATAGGGTGGAGAAGAAGCAAGAAATGCCAGACATTTCTGAGGCCAGTTCTTTTTCCAAACTAAGTGGATGGTCAGATGTTCCCCCTACCCTAGGCTATGTCAGTGAAATGGCTTTCTCTCCCTGCTGTCAGTTCAGCCCACCCCTGAGCAGTCCTTTCTCACCTTGTATCTAGATACTGAGACAACCCACTTATTAATCAAGCTTAGCTTTTTTTCTTCTTCCATCAATTAGTCATAAGGGAATCCCCTATGCAGTCACAGGTGTGAGCTGAAGGAGAGGAATCAGAGGCAGATTACATGGGAGTCTAAGTATCTTGCTCCTATAATTTACTTGTATCTTCTAGTTATGCCTGTGTCAATCCCAGATAAATAATTTCCATTTTAATGATGAATTATTGCTGGGCTCATCTGACTCTATGATTCGCTGGGTCTAATGGAACCCAGCTCATGCTCAGCAGTTCTGGCCAAACGGTCACTTTTCCATTTTAGGTCTGGTAACATCCCAGAGCTGTTTTTTGTATGGTGTACAATTCTGTTCTGTAGATGGAATGGCTTTACTCTGGAGTGCTAGGAGAATACTCATGATTCTCCCACTGGGCCTTGTCATAAATATGGTGTTTTTTATACCATAAATAACTCTAATGTCTTGGGTTCTGTGGGATTGTATGTCCCAGACTGTTTGTACTGGAGCCTGGACTTATTGCAGGGCTCTTTCCTGCTCTGTGTCGTACTGAAAGGTTGCAGTCTTCCATGCCACTGAGTAAATAGGGAGAAGATTTTCAAGTATGGACTGTTCTGCCTTCAGAACTCAAAGTGACCTACCAGATATGGTGCTTCCTTCTTAGCGATGGAAGAAATGAGATGAAATACTTTGCATCGTATGTTGGATTGGGTATACTAGCATGACCCAGACCACTGGACCTAAAATACTTTTCTGATATGTTGGGCCCATGAATCTTTGTAGGATTTAAGTTCTTTCTGTAGCACATGTGTTTTACCAAAGACTTCAATATATTTGTCACTTCTTGTTCATCTAGTACAATTAACATGATCTCATAGATATAGTGGACCAGTGTGATAGTCTGTGGAATGTGCAGGTGATTTAGATCACTTCAGATTATATTATGATAAAGAATGGGAGAACTAATATAGGCCTGGAACAAGATTGCAAATCTTGTGAATACATACTGTTTCTGGTCTTCCTTCTTGACAGAAATGGGAAGAGTACATTGCTCAGATCAATGTCCATATACCATATTTCTGAGATTGTGTTAATCTGCTTTAATAAAGATACCACTTATAGCGCAGCAACTGTAATTGAGAATTCTACTTAAATGAGTTTGTGGCAGGCCTCCAGTATCATTTTTTTAGGGGCTATACTGGTGAGTTAAATGAAGATGTTATGGGTACCACTCCCCTTGTTTCCTTTTGGTTCCTAAAAGATGTTACTAAATTCCACTAGTGTGTGTGTGTGTGCATGTGTGTGTGTGCACGCACATGCATGTGTGTATTTTAATGACTGGGGTGACAGGAAGGTAGTTTCTGAGGTTTCCCCTTGACCACTCCATGGTAATAGATCTGAATCCTTCAGATCAAAAAAAAAACAAAAAAACAAAACAATGTGGGGATAATGCCACCTGCCAAGTTCATTCCAATTATGCATTGAGGGAACTGAGAAATGACCACTGAGGATGAGAGTGAGGTCAGTGGACACAGTAAACTGCTGTGAGTTGGAATTAATTCAGGACTCTACTTATTATTTAGTTCCTATATGCCCCCATTTTCATAAGAGGGCCATTATGATATTTCTGGTCTCTAGGTATCAAAGTCAGCTAACAGTAGCTATCCAATGGTCCTTGGAATGTCTGAGTATTCCCTTGCCCCTAGTGAATGCTTACCCAAACAAATAGCCATAGGTCTCTTGAGGAAGGATTGGGGATGCCATGGTGATTCAGGTGTCTTCTACTTAGGGCCTTAGCCCCTCCCTCAGTCAGTATATTCTAGGTCTGAAAACTGGTTCAGATTCAAATACTGAATGAGGAATCATGGCTTTTTATCGGGCTGACTGCCCTCAGTTTCTTGCTTATCAATACTTAATTTCTTTTGAGTGTGCAAGTAGTACCCTTGTTGACTGTGCATGCATCTTGCCCCTAGGAATGCCTTGTTCTACTAACAATATCCATAGCTCTGTCTGGTTCAGGCCTTCTTGGATACTACTCTGTCCTTGCTGCTCATTATGATAATTGTACTCATCTTGATTCTGATGGTTATGCACTGGCCCTTGGCCTCTATTATTTAATATCCTATAATCCAATTGTTCCCAAACTCTGCTGCATGTTAGAATCACCTGGTAAGCTTTTAAAACTGCTGATGCCTCATTTTAAACTATACCAATTAAATCACAATGTCTGGAGTGGGAGCCAGGCATCAATAATTTTTAAAGATTCTCAGGAGCAGCAATAGAAATTCATGCTATAATCCATGTTGCTATCATGGAACCTAATTCTATAACAGCACCTCCTACAACAGTCAACTTCTCAAGATGCTAGTATCCTTCCTACAAACACTGTGATACAGTGAAGGTATTGTGAATAAGTGAGGAGACAACAGGGTTTGGCAGAAGTTAAACTAAGACACAGTTGCAAGAAAGGCTTCAGCTCTTCCCACTGCAAGCTTTGGAGCTAAGCTAGGCCTTTAGGATTGTCTTGAACTGACGTAAGGTCAGAGTTTATACCCTCACATTGGCCAGTCTTTAGAATTAGGACACCCCAGGGAGAGGCACTTTCCTTTGGCAGCAGGCCATTCTGGGGTGGGGCTCACCTGACAACATTCCTGCAGCTGGAGGAAGGAGTAAGCCAACTTAAAAGTGGGGATCTGCCAGTACATCTTGGTCACGGTTTTGGCTGTTAAATAGATTGATCAAGTAGTAAGTGACTTTCAAGCCAAAAGAAACCTTAGGAACCATCTAGGGTTATCTCTTTTACTTTGTACCTTCTTGATTATGGACACATCCAGAGCAAGTGCAGGATTCTTGATTTATAATCCAGGGCTCTTTGTTATTTTTACCTCATGTGCTTATGTTATAAGAAGGTATGTTGTATACCATGAATACAGGGAAGTAGGGGTAAATGACATCATTATTCAATGTTACATTGAAACAAATATGTAAAGATATTTTAGTTTTTGCCACTGCCAAGCAATGGACATGCTAACTTAAGCAATGGACATATTTCTAAAACATCTAAACAAGAATCACATCCTGAAAAACCATGTCTTCTATCCAAAGAGTTGCTGTCTCTCCTAAGGGAATCAAAGTAAAACAAACAAACAAATACTGGATGTTTTTAATATGTATCAACTTTATTCCAGGGACAGAATCCCAGGCATTCAGGACTCATTCATTTTCTCTATTCTACTCTCCTCTTCCTCCTCTTTTCTGGAAAACATCTCCTTCTACATTCTTGATTTTTTTTTTTTCAATTTGTGTTCTAATTTGAAATTCCACCACATTGAAATGTGTTTGAAGTATTTCAATATTATTCTAAAATGAAAAATACTCATTGGAAGGATAATATTAGCATCCATTCCTTACTGTGAATTAACTGATGTGGATAGTTATTCTTGACACTTGGATGAGGCTGATTGCATTGAGAGAATGGGATCTTGAGTACAGGAAAGAAAAGACCTGCACTTTGGCAGAAGTTGGAATCTAAGAAGACAGATGGCCCATGGGAAATTCCAGGCTGTGGTGGCTATGGAATATTAGGACCATGATGTCTAAAATTTAAGTTTCTTATCTTTTCCTTCAGTTACATTTGGCCCTCAGTAAAAGGTGTACAGTAGGCTTGTACTTTTTTTGGGGGGAAAGGCCAATGGAAGGACAGTAGTTGTGGGAGATGAGTCAGGAGAATAAAAACTCCTCAGAAGTTCTTTTAAAAATATTGAAGTACTGGCCTTCCAATAGCAGGTGGTATAAGGTCTTGAACCATTTTCTTTAGGGAATTAAAGGAAATTATAGTCCCGGGAGGCTGGAAGACTTGGAAAGAATTATACTTGTAAATTTTATTTTCATGTATTGAGTTGTCAGCGTTAAAAAGTTGCACTTTGATTATATAGCCCATATTTCCCCATTAATTTCCTTTGGTACTGCCTCTCTAGAAGAGATTTTTCTGACTTCCATGGCTTCTAAAATCCAGGCTGAATGGATTATTTCTCTGCCGTGAACTTGGGGATAGGGGTTTGCTTGGCATTTGTGTGTCCCTCCCACCATATGGTGAGGTCCTGTGTGTCGATGTATTCAATTCTACAATCAGCACTTCATGCTGTGCAGGTACACTGTGCTGGGAGACAGCCCAAGCCAGCGGTAAACAAACAACCCAAGTCCCTTATAACCTGAGTCCACTTACAAACTGCAATCCTGGGCAATTTACCTAACCCCTCTGTGCTTCAGTGTCCCTATCTATAAAAGCAGGATCATAATAACCCTGCAGCTTAGAGTTGTTGTGAAGATTAGATGAGTAAAACAGAAAACATTTAGAAGAAGAATGTCTGACATATAGTAAATATCAGCCAACTATCATCACAAAACAGAAGTTTTATGGAAGTAATTTTGAATGGGTAAGAAAAGGAGCAATTGCCGAATTCTGAGAATTAATTTCTGCGTCTATGAAAACTAAGGCTGTTCATATAGGTAGATCCACAGATATGTTAATTGGATTGAGAGATCCCTGAAGTTGGGAATTGTACCTCCCAATCTGTTCTTATAGGACCCGCGTTGCTGTGCACAGATGATGAAAATAGCTAGGCTCCAGCCAGTTTGGTTTTGATCTTGTGGAATGTGCAGAGAAATTCCATTTATCACAATCTAGAACTCCAGAGAAGTATGAAGGAGAATAATATCTTTAGATAGTAAAAAGGCCACATTTTTAATTACTGTTTTTTTATTTGTGGGAAACACGTACTAGTAGGCCAAATTCAGGACAATCAAAACTTGAGGGAACATAGAGTATAAAGGCATGGACATTGCAAAATGATAGACCTGGATTCAAATTACTGTTCTGCTACTTACTAATTTAGTGTCTTTGTGTATATCCAGCCATCCATCACCTCATTCAGAAGTGATTTACAAGCAACTTACAAAATAGTATTTAAAAGAAAAAGTCAAGATCAAAGACAAAGGACAAACTGAGACAGATAGTCATGACATACATGACACACAAAGAGCTAATATTGACAAATAGCACTCCAACAAATTAATTAGAGAATGAACAACCAAAGGAGAAAATAGGCAAAGAACATGAATAATCAATAAAAGAAGAAATAACATGAAATGATAGCCAATCTCAATAATAACCAAAGAAATGCAAATTAAAGCAAAAATTAAATTGAATTTTCCCTACTTAATTAGCACTGAATTAAAAAAAGTGAGAAAAACTAGTGCCATTCCCAGTTATACTGTGGGTGGGAATAAAAACTTGCAACTTTTCTGAAATATTTGGCAATATTTATCAAAAGTCTTGAAAATGTGCATATCATTTGACCCAGGAATCCCACTCCTAAAATTACTTCTAAAGAAATAATAGGACTAATATGCAAAGTAAATTATACCAGAACGTTCATTGCAGCATTGTTTAATTAAATATTGTAAATAATAAATGCACATCACTGGGAGATTGAGTAAATAAATTATGGTATGTTCATGCAAATTTGAAATCATGGTATATATATTTGATATAGCAAGAAGGCCATACTATGTTACTATGTTTAATGAAAAATAATTAGTTTAAAAAGCAATTATGTACAGTTCTGCCCAATTTTTTCTAAACACATGTGCCCATGCACAAAAAAGTGAAAAAAATATAGTGCTTCTGTTACTAATGCTTATTTTTTAGTAATAATATTATAGGTAGTTTTTTTTTGTTTTTTGCTTAAATTGAATTTTTGTAAGAAGCATGGATTACTTTAATAATCAGGAAACGTAAAACTATTTTTATTTTGATAAACAAAGCAAAAAAGCAACTAATAACCCAACACTCATTAATAAAACTTCACATTGCTAACTTACTTAAAATCCACATCAGCAATAACCAGTGGCTGAGTCTGTCTTTTGAATACCTCACACTGGTCAGGATGCTCCAGTCTAGAAGGAAGACAGCCACCTTTCCTTTGAGATCACTCTGAACTCTGCAATGAAGAAACTGCTTCTCAATTATACAGAAACACTTTCTTGGTCTGTCTTCAGTAACAGATTATTGTCCTTCCCTTCTGCCATATTTTTTTTCTATACTTCATAAGGTGGAGAATAATCCACCAAAAAAACAACAATTTCATGTCTGTAATTAGGTCCTGTGTGATTCAGCTCATTTAAATAAAACAGGGTGGGGGAAAGAGAATCTTTAAAACTAAAATGAAGACAGCCTTCTTCTTGCTGGAATTTTAATCCTCTCAGCAGGGCATTAGTACACAGACTTACTAGAGTCTAGTGGCATTTGACCTAATTTGGTGGGAGTCCTGAGCTCAGGGACCCAAGATACTCAGAAATGCTGCCCAGGCCTTGTGTGTCTTATTTATGGGGTCTACAAATGGGAAAGCATAGTGCTCTAAACATAGATTCAGAAACTGTATACTGAATTTTTAAATTAGATGAGGTGATTATCATTTTATTTATTTGAAAAGTAAGAAAGACTCTTCGCATTTTACAACTCAGAAGTCCTCAGTATACTGGATTTATAGCTGAGTAGTTTGTAGAGAAGGAAAAGCTGACACTGAAGGAATAAATTCAGTAGTTTTCAGGAGAACTATTTAGTGCAGGCAGTATTATTGATGATTTAATTTTTCAAGGTGATGCCTTATCTGTGCCATGAAAGAATTTAATAAAGGGAAGCCTTAAAATAGCATGGCTTTAAAAAAACCTACTAAAAAATCGTTTCTAGGATATTGATTATTAACTACGTACTAAAAGGAATTTTCTCTTCGTGAAAACATGAATTTTGTATACAATACATCTTTGCCAGCATTTATGTAAAAATGTTCAGTAGCTTAGAGTCAATTATATATATCTATGTAAACTTAAATTTATTTTTAGTTACAAATAGTAAAAGAATTAGCTGAATTCCAATTATTTTTAATGTAGCCATGCTCCCCTAATGCACGATTTCTTTAAAAAAAGAAAGAAAGAAAGAAATCCAAGCATTTTCATGAAATCCTGCAGGATAGAAAACATTTGCCAATTTAAATGTGAATAACAACATCTGTAGTTATTTGGAATATAAGGGAGATGCTAAACACTACTTCCAAGAAAACCTTGAGTAGTACTACTTTCCAGACACAAAACTATTCTTTAACTAAACCCTATGCCAGTTGGTGCCACAGATTTGGAACACAAAGCTTGCTTGCATTTAACTTAAAAAACGTGTGTGAGCCAAATTTATTATTTCCATATTAAAATCAATATTTACTCTTAAGAAGTTTTTTCCATATTTGTTGAATTGAGATAGGTCAGTAGATGGAAATTTCTTCTGTAAATTCTATACATTTTAAAACTTTATTTTTTTCCTACCTTATGGATTAATTATGGCTACAAAGCTTTAAGTTAAAACAAATTTGTTTTCTAAAATTTTACTAGTTCTGCGAAATCTATAAATTTGAAAGAACTTTTCCTCCTATGTTTAAAATGTATGGCAACTTCGTACAGCTTTTTTTATTTCTACACTGACCTCTAATCTTCTGGGATTTGTTTGTTTATTTGTGGCAAGTGAAGCTTCCTTGCTTAGAAGATAGAAGTTCATAATGATTTGTGAGGAATACATGTAGGTTTCTAGATCATGCCACAGGGATATCTCAGTGTATATAGATAACTTAAATTTTTGTTTAAAAAGGAAGGAAAGACTACGCAGGAGAGAATATTTTGGACTTTCCTGATACACATATAATTCTTAACAAATGATTAATAATATCTGATAAGTTCCAAATATAGCATGACTTGTTTATTCCTTGATTCAGTACACATTTCCATTAGGTATGTAATCCACGGGTTGTTTTTCTTTTGCCTTTTCCTTATTTGTGTGTTACCGTCAGAAATTTTATTAAGATAGCCTTGAGATGAGGTTAACAATGGAGTGTCTTCTCTAAATCAACTGACTTTGTCTCAACAGGACACCTCCATTTTTGAATTGTATACATCAGGGTTATGGTTTTGCAAACTGGGCAAAATGTCTATTCTGCTCTTGGCACTTTTAGAAACCCCATCTCTTAAAATGTAATTACTCTGGGTGAGTGCATGTGCTAATTGATTGGGCAAAGTGGGAAAATCTTGGAGTGAGCCTACGGGGAGATCAGTGCCATTTATTTTTGAAATGTGTTTACAGCCTGGAAGATGGGCACATTTCCAAACCACCAGGCAGAAATTATTGGACAGCACCTCCATGACTGGTAACTTCTTTTGTGGGGCCATCATGAGGTGAGGTAGAAGCTTAGCTTACTGCTGCTTTCCCTCCTCAACTCTTGGGGAAATGTACTCTGTGTACAAAGTGAATGCAAAGTTTTTTCCTAGATAATTACAAAACAGAAATGATGTAATTGTTTCCTCTATAAGTTCATAAATATACTTCTCTAGATTTAACTTTTCTTTACAAGTAAGGATCTGATGAAACTGTCTAGTTTGTATCTCTCTAGGTCCTTTATTTCAGACAATAAACATCTATTAGATATCTACTGTATATAAGACACCATAGGCAGATTTAAAGACAATTAAACTATGGTCTCTGTCCTAGAAAGAAACCATAATCTAAACAGGGAGATAAGAGACACTGTGGCAGGGGTCCCTAAACCACTTCCAGATTTAGTGATTTGTTAGGAATATTCACAGGACACAGTATATAGTCATAACAGCAATGATTTATTACAGCAAGGGAATACTGAGGAAAATTAGCAAAAGGAAAAGGCATAGTACAAAGTCAAGAGGAAACCGGGATTAAGCTTCCAAGAGTTCACTCTTGTGAAATCACCCAGGACGTGCTAAATTCCTCCAGTAATGACTGTGACAACATGTGAAATCTCTACCAGGGAAGCTCATTAGAGACTCAGTGCCCAAGATTTTCACTGGGGATTGGTGAAATAGGGACCATCTGCCTAGCACCTACCAAAATTCCAAACTTCAGAAGGAAATCAGGTGTTCAGCATAACTTTACTTGTTTACACAGTTTATAGAGAATCATTTTTATGTGTAAGGAGTGGTGGAAACACTCCTGAATTCCAAGTTCCCAGATACCAACCAAGGTCCAGCCTGGCAGCATGTTTTTCTTTCTTTTTTTTTTTTCCCCAAAGATTTTATTTATTTATTTGACAGAAAGAGAGCACACAAGCAGGAGGAGGGACTGAGGGAGAGGGAGAAGCTGGCTCCCTGTGCAGGGAGCACGATGTGGGGCTTGATCCCAGGACCCTGGGATCATGACCTGAGTGGAAGACAGATGCTTAACTGACTGAGCCACTCAGGCACCCCAGCAGCATGTTTTTCTAAGGAGAGCAGTGTCAAGCCTGGTATATTACCTCTTTTCTGCACAGAAACATGGTAAAAAACAAACAAAAACCAAAAAACAATCCAAGCACTAAATTAAAAATAAACACATAAGGGAATTTTAGCACAGCAGAGACATACAGATGAATGTAACAGAATAACAAGTCTAGAAATAGAGAAGAAATATGTGGTCAACTGATTTGGGACAGAGATTCCAAGGTAATTCAATTGGGAAAAGAATGGTCTTTCTAGTACATGGTACTGGATTAATAGGACATTTATACATTAAAATTATGAATCCCTCTTCTTGCCTGATACCATACATGAAAATAAATTCAAAATGTATCATAGACATCAATGTAAGAATTAAAACTATAAAATTTCCTGAAGAAAACACAGGAGAAAATCTCTGTGACCTTAGATTAGGCAAACATTTTTTAGAACCAATAGCATGAACTACTAAAGAAAAAAGATAAATTGGACTTCATCAAAATTAAAACTTATACTCTTTGAAAGTTATCGTAAGGGAAGTTGAAAAGGCAAATGACTAGACTGGGAGAAAATATTTGCAAATACATATTTATTATTATGTGTATATTGTACAGGACAAATTTTAAGAATTTATAACTCAATAATAATAAGATGTTGCAATTAAAAATGTGCAAAAGATTTGGCTTCACAGAAGATATAATATCAGTAACCATATGAAAAGTTAGTATCATTAGGAATTAAAGAAATATAAATTAAAACTAAAGGGGGTTATTAATTCACATTTACTAGACTGGTTAAAATTAAGCAGGATGTAGAGTAACTGGAAGTCTTATAAAGTGCTGGTGAGATTATACAAGGGTACAACTGCTTTGAAAACACCTGGCAGTTTCTAATAGTTAAACACTGCATGCCATACAGTCTAGGAATCCCACTCCTAAGTATTTATCCAAAAGAAATGAAAACATATATCCACACAAAGCCTGTATGTAAATGTTTATGGAAGCTTTATTTGTAATAAATAATAATAATAAACAAAAACAAAAATAGAAGAACTCAGATGTCCATCAATTTGGTGAATGGATTTTTAAAATATGGTTCATTTACATAATGAAATATTACTCAGTAACGCAAAGGAATTGTAGAAAGACAAAATAACATGGATGAATCTCAAAAGAATTAGAATGAATCAAAGAATCCAGACACAAAAGACTTCATATTATATGATTCCATCTATATGACTTTGTGAAAGAGACAAAATTCAGAAATAAGATTAGTTGTTGCTTGTGGCCATGGTGAAGAGAGATTGATTGAAAGGGGGCATGACAGGACTTTTTGAGGTCATGGAAATATTCTATACCTTGATTATGGTGGTGGTTACATGAATATATATATCTCAAATATAAATATATATATATATATATACTTATCAAACTACTTTATATTACATAAATTTGTATTATACAAATATTTTTTTACATGTAAATATCTCCTATACCAGACAGGTGGTAAAATGTGCATTGTCACATTGCAGCATATTGTTAATTTACGAATTAGTTACATGGGCTCTTAGGGCTTGAAGAGTTCACAGCAGAGAAGGATCACTCTAGACCCTCTAGTAGAGGGGATTTTAGTGTAGAAAATGAACTTGAATTCTACTCTGAGGAGTGTGAATGACTCAGAGAGACAAAGCAGGAGAGAGGTCATTCCTCCTCATCTTCTTCCAAATATTCTTCATACTTCTAGAGAGATCTTTCTGTCTCTAACAATCCCAGAAACTTGGGCCTCTCACTCACCTGTTTTCAGATCTTCATTTGTTTCCCATCACCTGGAGAATCCAATACAAACTCCTCAGTGCTAATGACCTGACTCCTGCCCATCTTGATTCCCACTTCCTTATAAGGTTTCCTTTGTCTATTGAATTATAAATAAGTGAATATTCCCAGCCAGGCCCTGGTTAGAGCAGCAGTATGCCAGCCTTCAGGCTATGGAGTTTGAGAAGGCAGAGAGGCAAAAAAAGACCTAGTCAGAATTTCTGCTGGAGAGCGAGACAAATTTGTAGGGAAGAATTCATAATCAATCAAAGAGACATGAATTTTACCTCTTAGACCTCTAGAGGGAATTCTGGCTCAGAGGCTTGTTGGCAGGAACCCCTTTAATAAAACAAAGGTACTGGAGAAGGGTGGAACTGTGAGCTCAGAGGTGAGTGCTGAAGCTTCGAGTAGGTCAGCATAGCAGAGATGTTCAAACCCCCAGGAGGCAGCATAGCATAGTCACTATGAGCACAGTCCCCAAGCCTCTGACCTCTGCCTTTGCACCTTGATAGCTGTGCTACTTTGGGCAAGTAGCATAGCTACCTGAACCCTCAAAGTCTCATTTTTCTTATCTGTATGGAGTTTAAATATGCTAATGCAATAAGAGTATTAACACAATGACTGATGCATAACAATTTCTGAGTAAATGGAATCTCTAAGAAGAGGCAGTGAATCAGCAACACCCAAATTATGGAAAGAGCCCAAATGTCCATCAACTGATGAATGGATAAAGAAGGTATGGTGTACACACACACACAGGAATATTACTCAGCCATAAAAAAGAATGAAATCTTGCCATTTGCAACAACATGGATGGAGCTAGAGAGTGTAATGCTAAGCAAAATAAGTCAGTCAGAGAAAGACAAATACCATATGATTTCACCCATATGTGGAATTTAAGAAGCAAAATAAATTTAAGAGGCAAACCAAGAAATAATTTCTTAACTATAGAGAACAAACTGATGGTTACTGGAGGGGAGGTGGGCAGGGGGATGGATTAAATGGCTGATGGGTATTAAGGAGGGCACTTTTTGTGATGAGCACCAGGTGTTGTATGTAAGTGATGAATCACTAAATTCTACACCTGAAACTAATATGGCACTCTGTTAATTAACTAGCCAGAATTTAAATAAAAACTCTAAAAAATGGAAGAAGAAGTGAAGCAACTCAAGTCCTTCCTTACTCTTATAGAAGTATTTGACAGAGTCCCTAAATCTGCCTGTGAAGAGTAGGAGGATGTAGCATTCTGATGACTTAAAGGTTACATCTACACCTTTTTTGTAAAGCTTGAAACAAGGGCAAGGAACAATGGCTACAAAAACTTGGATAAATCACTTTGCCTCTTTGGACCTCAGTTTTCTTACCTATAAATTTGGATTTGATGATATTTTACAAACCTTCCAGTTCTAACATGTTATGACTCTATAAAATGGGATGGATTGTTGAATTATGACAAAAGTACTCTTTCATTTTATATGACCTTAGAAAAGAATGATGCCCTCAGATGATCTGACATTTTCCAGCTCTAACCTGCCCATTAATTCAGGATTGAAGCAATAACAGATGGGATTGACAGTGAAATTGAAATTGAAATTAGCACATAAATTATATAGAAAACTATTAATTTAGTATAGCAAACCCATTGTTCACAAAGTTTGGGATAATAGTTTTGTTGGCAAAGGTTTCTTTATTGGTTAAAAGTACATGAATCAGTTTGGTTTAAACCAGTTCTTTCTTAATGAAATTCAAACTAGTGAGGAGTTTTCTGTAATTATTAAAGACTTCATTCAGTCCTAACACATGGAATAGGAACACAGTAAATGTGAGTCCCTGTGATTCCCTCTTTTCTTTCCTTTCTCATTCCGTAATAGCTCCCAGCCTGGTGGCATTGGAGTCTACAGAACACATTAATTTACATGACCTGTTGCTTTGCTGAGCATTTCTGTAAAAGGAAGAGAAGTCTCAGGAATGAGCTAAAGTTAGCAAAAGGCCCTTCCCAGGATTCAGCTGGGATCTGGAACCATCAGAACTCCACAGTGAGGGCTGTGAGCTAAAGAATAGTAAATCCAACTTCCCTAAACTTTGCAAGAAATGATCTGCCAAGACCTCAAATTCAGTTACACTTTTATTACTTAGGGAATCAGTCAGTTGCCTTTAGCTGTTTTCACAAACATTAGATACCTATGCAGTTCTGAACAGCCAAGGGAATTTACTGAGAGCATGGAACATAGCAAAGAAAACTTGATATGAAGAAATTTTAAAACCCATGGTTTCTCTGTTTCAAGAGTGTCTGTTACAAATAACAGACTCAAAATCCAAAAGAAAAAAAGTTTGAACTTTCTTTCAACTGAACCTTTTTGTCACTGTGTTTACAGAAAGTTGGCTGAAGAAAGCCTTTTATAGGTATGTGGTTCTGTGTAGCAAAACAATGTTGGATATAACATGATTACATAGTAACATCATTGTGTTATTAAATAGCAGTAGGCCATAATGATGGTTATTAATGATACATGGGAGCACAGAACAAGCTTAACCTCAGAAAGAAAAGAAAGGGGACACCTGGGTGGCTCAGCTGCTAAGCGTCTGCCTTCGGCTCAGGTCATGATCCCAGGGTCCTGGGATCGAGCCCCACATCGGGCTCCCTGCTCTGCGGGAAGCCTGCTTCTCCCTCTCCCACTCCCCCTGCCTGTGTTCCCTCTCTAGCTGTCTCTCTCTGTCAAATAAATTAAATAAATAAATAAATAAGAAAGAAAAGAAAGGGATTCCAAGTACCCCTTCCATTAGTTGCATGGAAAGACAGAGAATGTACCTGGTAGAGAGATGGAAAATTTAAGTGAGAAAAATGTCTGTTGGACCAAGTAAAATGACCAAAACTCTCCCAAACATCAATAAGAAAACCCCAGGAAGTCCATATTTGTATAAGCATGATGGAAAGAAACGAAACCTTCCAAAAGAGAACACTTAGAGTGAGTTTCGAGCACTTACAGGTGAAAATATTAAGGACTGTGTAAATAGTACCAGAGACCTGAAATGTAGAAACAACCCATCACAAAATGAAGAACTGCAGACCTGTAGGTTTCACAAAGAAGAATCTGCAACAGGGGAAACAAAATAACATGGGGTGTGGATGTTCTCAAGCAAGTGGAGGTTAGTACAATGCATTGAATGGTATTTTCCATCATGGTGATTGTGATGAAGTTAATAAGTAATAAGATGGAGAGCTGGTCAGAGATCTGACAAGGGAAGGAGACCAGGTACTTGGATGTGAATGAGATTTCTAAAAATGTATTCTAAAGAAACGTCTGTAATTAGTGGCAGGAAGTCTTGAGTAAGCCCCTTGCAGCTTTTCTGTGTAGGTGAGACACCTCTATGAGCATGGCTGTGTAATAACATATGCTCTAAAAAATGCTCTTCTCTCTAGTTTTGTAAAATGTGATATAGAAATTTAGAGCAGAGATAAATTGCAGAGGAAACAAAGAAGATACCATCAGTGCTTTTCCTTCTCTACTCTGCCTTCATGCTTTGACTCTAAGTAAAATACCCAACAAACGCTTTTAAGTATCTGTTTGAAGTTGAACCAAAGTATTAGTCTGTCTGAGGTGCCCGTGTCTCTGTCTAGCCCACGTGAAATGCAAACAGCTCTCAGTTCAACACATGGCTTGACTCACTCTCAACAAACACTTGGTCATCTTCACGAAGATCCCTGTGTTAAAGATCCCCTAGAGATGCTGTCATAGATCCCTTCCAATTTGGCCACGGAGCAGTCTCCCTGATTAGTAGAATCAGAGTTCTGGGACCCCCCAAAAGGCAACTCAGATAAAAAGCACACAGACTATTTTCTTCTAAATAAACTACAGTTTCTATTTGTGTTTCATTAATTTTTTCCCACTTACCTTACTCTCAAAACATCAAACATGCTACAACTAATCTCATCTGTGACAGTCCCTTTAAAAAAATGGTTCATAAATTGATAATATCTTACCTAGAAGAGGCAATTCCATCTGTTTCCAATATCTAGTTAAGCAAAGAAGTCAGTAGTAAAATATTTGTTCCTACAAATACAGAGATTATAGTAAATATACTGCTGTGGACCTTTACATGTATATGTGTATAGAAGTGTAGGACTCTACCTTAGGAGAGAACAGAAGCTTGGATACAGGAATACATGTTACAGAGCAATGTCCTGAACAATTGAAAACAATACAGTAATTTTTATTATACTTGATAATATATTTCATGTTACTTAAATCTTCATAGGCCATCCCTTTGCATAAAGCCAACAACACACTCACTTACTCTCATGTATGTGTAGCACCCCACCCAGGATGACCAGTAGGTGGCCTATGGCCAGAGATGGCCATCTCTATGACCATCCTGTTCAGATAAGTTAGGAAGTTCCTGCTATGCCCATGTATGAGACTGTCCCAAAATCTCCAAAAAGGAGAAAGAGTAAATCCTGGCTAAAGTGTGACCAGCATAGACACCTAGATACTCCATGGAGTAAGGACCAAGGAAAATAGAAATGTAAACTTTGATCTCCACAAGTGACCAGTGGGAGGCTTACTCCTTTCTCTGGTCCCATGCTCATAACCCACAAACACACTCTTAGAAATGCTCTAGCTTTCCCTACCCAACCCACATTTCCTGAATATCAAGTCATCTCCAAGTTACTTTCTTCCATGGGAGACATGTGGTTTAGTTTCACCTACTTAATGGATTTCTGAAAGTGAGAAAAATAATTCCAGTCTCTGTTTATATAGTTTTAAAAGTTCATTCAATTAGATAACCCCTCCACCCCCCTCAAAAAAAGAAAGTCTATACCCATCTGAGATGAGGAAGCAGGAAAGTAGTTGAGTTCTGTTTTGTGCTTCATTCAGCTCTGAGGCACTGGGTCTCAGATGACTATTTCTGCTAAGGGAGTTTCAAATCATAGGTTTGAGGAGGAAATTTATCATCTCATGGGAGGAAGCAAACTGGAGTGGTTTAAGAGAACACTCTGAAATTAGATTTGACCAGATTCAAATCCAATCCCTACTACTTCCTAGTTCTTTGACCTTGAACACTCACTTAACCTCAATTTCCTCACCTCTAAACTGTGCATGCTCTGAGTACCTGCCTTTTAGAGTTAATATGGGAATTAAATAAAATAGTCCATGTAAAATGTTTAACATAGTACTGGGGACATAGGAAAAAGTCAGTATGCATTAGCTGCTATTGTAACTGTTTTCAGTTTGCCAATGGGTTTTTTTTCCCCCCAGTTATGTGCTTTCTAAGATTATTACTTTTTTGCAGAAGAAAAGACTCACCATTGTTTGGTGACTCTGCTGTGAAGTAATGTTTTTTTGTTTGTTTGTTTGTTTGATTATGTTATGTTAATCACCATATATTACATCATTAGTTTTTGATGTAGTGTTCCATGATTCATTGTTAGCGTATAACACCCAGTGCTCCATGCAGAACGTGCCCTCTTTAATACCCATCACCAGGCTAACCCATCCCCCCCCCCCCTCCCCTCTAGAACCCTCAGTTTGTTTCTCAGAGTCCATAGTCTCTCCTGGTTTGTCTCCCCCTCCTATCCCCCCCCCCCTTTTTCCCTTCCCCCTATCTTCTTCTTCTTCTTCTTTTTTTTTTTAACATATAATGTATTATTTGTTTCAGAGGTACATCTGTGATTCAACAGTCTTACACAATTCACAACACTCACCATAGCACAAACCCTCCCCAATGTCTATCACCCAGCTGGCCCATCCCTCCCATCCCCCACCACTCCAGCAACCCTCAGTTTGTTTCCTGAGATTAAGAATTCCTCATATCAGTGAGATCATATGATACATGTCTTTCTCTGATTGACTCATTTCGCTCAGCATAATATCCTCCAGTTCCATGCACGTCGTTGCAAATGGCAAGATTTCATTCCTTTTGATGGCTGCATAATATTCCATTGTATATATATACCACATCTTCTTTATCCATTCATCTGTCAATGGACATCTTGGCTCTTTCCATAGTTTGGCTATTGTGGACATTGCTGCTATAAACCTCGGGGTGCACATACCCCTTCAGATCCCTACATTTGTATCTTTGGGGTAAATACCCAATAGTGCAATTGCTGGGTCGTATGGTAGCTCTATTTTCAACTTTTTGAGGAACCTCCATACTGTTTCCCAGAGTGGCTGCACCAGCTTGCATTCCCACCAACAGTGTAGGAGGGTTCCCCTTTCTCTGCATCCCCGCCAACATCTGTCGTTTCCTGACTTGTTAAAATTAACAAGTTGCCAGTGGGTTTTTTGTTTTTATGTGCAGGTTCCAACTGGTGATTTACAAATCTCCCTGCCTCTCTCTCCCAGTCACTTTCCTTGCTTTTGAATATGGAAAGTCAGAGTCATGGAATGGTCTCAGGGAGAATGGTGCTATGGGGACTTAGAGTTTGAGCCCCCATGAGGTACAGAAGAAAAGGAAGCCAAGAGTTAGAAATAGGAGCATTTCTCTATGGGTCAGAATTAAGCCACAGGACCCAAGGTGGTCCTGGGAGTGGGGATTGTCCTGTTGTCTGTGAAGCCCCTTGTTCCTTTGATTCCTCTTTCTTCTCTAACCTCAAGTCAAGGGTGCCTCCCTTTCTTTAAAAACGAAGGCCAAATATCGGAATGTCCATGAATTTTAAGAATATAAAGTGCGGGTATTGAGGAAAGTAATGGCAAGAAGCACACACTCTTTTTGGAGACTGATGTTTTCATATAAATAAAGGAACATGACATTAAATGACAAACTTTGTTTCTGTTGCAGAATTACACCTTGCCAATAAGGTGATAATGTATAGAGGAATGAGGAAATGCAATAAATTCTGTGTTATTGTGATTCTAGTTATCTGTGTTAGTTATGTTATATAAAGTTACCACAAACACTGAATTAGCAAATACTGAAATAATGCTCCCAGGGCAAATTCAAGGTTAGGTTCCTGTGAACTTCTGGTCACATTTCATCAACCTATCAAAATATAATCCTGTTTTCCATGTATTTCTGTTTAAAGACACCTACTTTAACATATACTGTTGATTCATTAATATTGAACCCATGGTCAGCAGCACCATAGATCATGTCTGAAGCAAGCTTGCCTAACACATTTTTTTTTCCAGAAGGCCCATCACAGCCTCTTTGCACCTAGGAACACTAGACAACACTTTGGCACTGTCCTCGAGGGCCATGTTAAAAAGCAGAATCACCCAAAAAGGGGCACACAAATATGAAAAACATGGCATTAAATAGACAGTACAAAGGACACTTATTTGCAGTGAGAGCTGAAACAAGGCAGAACATTACCTTGTCCCCTCCCAGCTGGAAGTGTGTGCATTGGGTAGCTCAATTTTTTCCCGTTCTGTGCATGTCCACAAATGACTGCAGAAGCACTGTAAGTATCTATTTGGGGGTTGCAAATAGGCAAATTCACAGAGTCTGTGAGTAATGAGGACTGACTGTACTAAACCAGCCACCAATGTACCTTTTTCTTCCAACAATACATGTAAGTTCCTGTGCTCTACATTCTCACAGCACTTGGTGACTTCAGACTTTAATTTCTACACTTTGGTGAAGGAATAATAGTTTTATCTGCGTTTACCTCATTTTGGTCCTCAATATCTTGAACATATATGATACAAAGTAGTCACTTGATATGCTCAATGAATTAATACACTGCTAGCCCACAGAATCAAATTAAATTACTTGCAAATTAAGATACTTTTCATAAAGGTTTTTTTTTTTTTTTCCAGGATCTATCAGAACACTATGGTATCTTTCTTGTATGTCATAAGTGAATAGGTCCAAGAGATATTTACACAGATGTTTAAGAACTCATGAAATTGTGAGATTTCCTCCCACTCTTGTTAAGCAGGTCAGTCACCACTGTCAAATTCACAAAAAGGAAAAAGTACTACAAATATATTTACATTATTATTTTGTGAATTTTTTTCTCTTCGCTCAATTAAAAACATTTCTACTTATTGCACACAGAAAAAGGAAATGCCATGGTATAGAAATATTATTGCCTCTATCCAGTACCTTCTGGGGATTAAGAACAAAACCCCTAAACCTGAAATCAAGTTTAAGACTGCACCAATCTTCACCAGGAGGAATGAGGTCCAATACATAGCACATGCTTATTTTATACTATCTTATTTAATGTAGATTTTTGACCTTTCTGAGTATAACAAATGATTCATTCATTTTCATTCATGAATGTTTACTTTCTTTTTAAATGTTCTTTAGATCTTTAAGTCCTCAGTGTAGTTTGGATGTTTTTTCCCAGAACATACTCCATTTCACATAGCATTCCCTTTTCAAGCCTCACATGAGACACCAACCTTATTTGTTTAATTATTTGGAATATTTCATTGTCCTATAATGTTTAACTTGACAATTTCATATAAGAGCATAGAAAAGAAAACTGCTTTAAGTGTTACTATAATGTGCAAAGACAAGTCATGCATTCAGCAGTTTTTCATAGCCTTATTTAAAATGGCTTATTTACATTACTATTGCCTATGGGACAAAGCAGGAAATTACCAAGACTTTAAAATGCTTTTGTTTCTAAAAAAGGAGATTAATGGATTAGTT
Organism: Mirounga leonina; assembly: GCF_011800145.1. Lineage (NCBI taxonomy): Eukaryota > Metazoa > Chordata > Mammalia > Carnivora > Phocidae > Mirounga > Mirounga leonina. The sequence goes on along the minus strand of NW_023270377.1, from coordinate 78,495,134 downwards.
AAGGTATAACTAATTATCTTATTTGCATATACTATTGATAAAGAAAAAGCATAGTAAAGTTGCAAAAGGCAGCATCTAGGAAGTGTCAAGACTCAAGGGATGCTCTCCTGTTGGACCTCTCTCTCTCTGAGCAGATCCTACATCATTGCCTGTAGAAGATGCTGGGGAAATGATTATTGTTATGTATTGGCTAACTTACCATCTTAGTCTGTTTGGGCTACTATAACAAACTACCCTAAACTGGATGCCTTTAACAACCAACATTTATTTCTCACATTTTCAGAGGTTGAGAAGTCTGAGATCAAGGCACAGGATGATTTAGTATCTGCTGAGGCCCAGCTTCCTAAATCTGGAATAGGAACCCTTCACCACCTTAGACTGGCTCTACCTCATTCCCTTCTGATCTTGATAGTGATGCTTTTTTCTCATTTGTCAATTGCCTAAACCCCTTCATCTCATTCTCATTCTGCATGCTCTTTTTCTTACACCCATTGTCATTTTAAGCATTTAACAGAATTTATTTTCAAGATCCTTAAGAGGCACTCCTGTGTTCCCCCAGCCCCCATAATACACACAAAAATTCCTTTTCCTTTACAATTCTGGCAGCTGTTACCACTAACTCACTTCTATGACTTGGAATATAACCTCTCTATGTAAAGAAATATTGCCCTTATCCCCATGTCCACCATTGAAATATAATTTATATCTTCTAGATTTTTAAACATTCCTAGGTTCAAATAGGCTGACAACCTCCAACTCTACCTAAAGCCCTTTAAAATATTAGGACAAAGAACATTTATTTTCATCACAGAATATGGATGATAATTTTCTTCCCCAAAGAACTTCTAAAATATTTTTTATAATACTATCAGCTCCACTAACAATTCACTAATATTATGAATGTATCTTATTTGAACAAAATTTCATCCTTACTATTTCCAGATTGAAGAGTTAATTTTTCCTCATTTGTTTAATTATTATATATGCTCTTCCAACTGCAGCTTTCTTCATTGATTTTATTTATATTTACTAAAACAAATGTAGAGTCAAGGATTGGCCCAACACTGCCTCACAAACTCAGGGAAAATATTCATATCTCTGCATGAAAACCTGAGGTCTGAAAACAAGTTACTTTCAAACAACTGGGATTTCCAGTTAAAGATGAGGGATTAAAGACACTAAAATGATAAATGATTGAGAAATAAAAATATCCTAAGTGTACAAATGCAAAGAGAACAGGAGAGAAGACATCAGTGGCATGGAGATTTCAATATATCCTTGGAAGACTGAAAGTTGATGGAGAAGTAGTAATTGGTCATATAAAACAAAGGAAGCCAAAGCTTAAAGGGTGTGCAGAGGGGGGAAGAAAACTTGAAGCAATAGGAGTATTCTTCAACAGTGGAATGATTAAATAAATTATTACATATCCACATTTTAGAATATTGTATAGCCATTAGAAAAATATAGTAGACCTGTAGCAGTTGACTTAGAGTGTTTTTCATGAATTATTGCTAAGTGGCCAAAACAATAGAGAAAAGATAGAATAAAACAATCTTTATTTGTAAAATAAATAATAACAAAAAATTTATTACATACGTATAGATGATTATATAAGTATGGAAAAGGTGGTGAAAGATACATGCCAGGTTCTTAACATGAGTTACTTGGTGGCCTTGAGGGGATACTGATACTGATGGACAGGATAGCTGTATATGGCTACACAGGTTATGCACTGTATGATTCCAGGGGCATCATTCATGTAGATTGTGGTGGACAGATTTTTAAGTGGTCCCTAATGATTTATGCTTCCCTAGTGTTCATGGCCTTTTTGAGTCCCTCTTATTGGTAGGAAAAATCTGTGATTTGCTTCTAATATAATACAGCAAAGGTAATTACATGTATGTGATTATGTCACTTAAGACTGTAGTGCCCATCTTCTTGGAATCTCTTTTACCCTTGTTGGCTGTGAGGAAGACAAGGAACTGCAGGTGAATTGCTGAGGTTGGCCTCTGGCCAACAACCAATAGAAAATGGAAGTTCTCAGTCCTACAGCCATAAGGAATTGAAAGCTGCCAACAACTATGCAATCAGGGGGGCAGATAGTTCTCCAGGCAAGACTCCAGATGAAACTGCAGGCCCAGATAACACCTTGATTCTGGCTTCTAAGATCCTAAGCAGAGGGTCCAACTGAGCCATGCACAGACTCCTAACCCACAGAAACTGTGAGATAAGAAAGTTGTATTGTTTTAAGCTGCCAAGTTGTGGTAATTTTGTTATGTAGCAATGGATAATTAATGCATAGATCTCAATCTGATTTGATGTTTGCAGTTAGCAATTCATACAACCATACATGGTAGCTCTGGTTGGAGAGGAAGAGGAGGAGAAGGAAAGGGACATAGGCAAAAAAGAAAAGACTGCTCAGACAAAAATATATATTTTTATATTGTCCCATTTGTGTTCAAATTACATGAGTAGGCATTAGTAATTAGAAAAAATAATACATTATAAGTGAAAAGCAGGCTGCCATAGTAATGAATATGTACAATGGTTCATTTTCACTTAAAAAATCAAATTAAAAAGCAAGCACAGCACAATTTTTATGTGGGTAAATGCATTTATGGGTTACTATGAGCCCTTTGGCTCCATGATTTTTAGCTCTTTACAGCACAGGTGTTCTGCCTTTGCAAAAGTTTCATGTATAATGAGGATTTTCTGGGAAGCACTTGCTACATATCTGGAAGTCAGTGGTTTAAGTGTCATACACATTATGGATCCACTGTTCTCAATTTTCTTTGATAAGATGTGCTCTATCAAATATCATTTTTCTCTTATTTGCTCAAAATGGTCCTCTACTTATTACCCTCATGCTTTCCCTGTCATTAATGACACCTGTAATTTAAGACAGATGCCATTCAAATAGGCTGTCAGTTGCTTTTGTTTTTCAAAGTGTGATGGTGATTAAATTGTGGGGGTTTTGCTTAATTTTAATTCCTCAGATTTAGAGAAGTTAATGATTCATTTTGATAACCTGTGTTCTTTATTTCTTATTTATTACCCTTGAAAACACTTCATGAATAGATTGTTCACTTAATTCTTCTTTTACAAAAGAATTAGTATTTTTTTGTTCTCCTTTATAAATGATCTTGAAATGACATTTTATATCAAAGCAATTTTAGGAAAATCATAACAGGAAAAAAAAAGAAAGGGTCTCAATAAAATGGAAATACTTTCTGTAATGGATATGTTTCTAGCTTTGAGTTCACAGATCACTAGGTTTGCAATCATGACTTTTCTCTGGAAAGGAGAAAGTTTATATGTTCTTTTTTAACGAACATGGGAAAAGTAATTTAATAATTTTTCAATAACATTGAAATGATATTTGTGCTACTCAAAATATAGCCTCATATCATTCATTAGTTTATCTACCCACTAAATTTACCACACCTTTACAATCATATATGTATGAAATAATATAATAAATGTATAAATGACTTGCAACCAAGGCATATGTAAATGTAAGATGTTTGCTGGATTTAGGTTTGTAGGTGTCATTTATTCATTCATTTATTCAATAAATGTTAGGCAACACTTCATTAGTTGAAAACTATGCAATATTAAATAATAAAAATGACATATATCTTAATCCCATGGAGCTCACTATATAGAAGAGGAGAATTTTATGAGACTCATACAAATCATTAAACTGTAATGAATGTTGAAAGTGCGATTAAGGAGATCTATCCCTTGCTGTAAGTCTCTATGACATAATGAGACAAACTTAGGAAGATGGGAAAGGGGTACCCTGAAGAAGTGAGGAGTGAGCTAGATCTGAAGGCAGGGCAGGCGTGACCCTGCTGAAAGGGTATGAGAGCATTCCAGGATGGAGGTACATGTGCAAAGCCTTGAGCAGGAAGGAGTATGGCATGTTCGAGGTGCAGAAGATCTGTGCAGCAGGAGCACTAGAATGAAGGGATGCTAGGAAGGGGTGTGGCTGGAAAGGCCACAAGGGCAAGATCAGGACTTCTGAACACTCTGCTTGGGAGTCACTAGGGGAACTGGGGACAGCCCCCAACCCTTCAAGGAGAACCACTGGAGTAGGGCCCGTGCAGCAGTACAAAGTTCCCCAGGGATTCTTATGTCCAGCCAGTGTTCAGAGATGCTTGACTAAGCCTTAAGTTAGGGCCTTAAGCCATGTTAGGATTTCAGATATTTTCCCAAAAGTGGTGTGTTTTAATGAGAAGGTAACAAGGTCCGATTTGGAGGTTGTGAGTACTATTTAAGCTACTTGTAGGGAATATATTGATGGGTCACATGACATGGTGGATGCAGTAGGTAAGCTATTGCAATAGTCCCCAAATGGAGTGGAGGATATGGCTAGAGTACTGACAAAATAAAGTAAAATGAAAAAATAATTTAAGTAATTCCTATTAGATTTATCAGGAAGATATTACTCCATTGTCTTTATGCATCCAGTGTTGCTACTGAAAAGTCTAACGTTAGTCAGATCATTGCTCATATTTAGGTGATTCTCCTTTCCTCTCCAGAAACTGTCAGAATGTTCTCTTTGTTTTATATGTTTCAAATCTTACTATAATATACTCAGTTGAGGTTTTAAATTTTTAAAATTTATATTCTTTTCTCCGTATTCATCCTTTTTGGCACACTATACATTTGTTCAGCCAAAGGTCTAATCTATCTTTCTTTAATTCTAGGAAATTCTGGTTCATTATTTTTTCAACTGTTTGAATTTATTATATATATATATATATATATATATATATATATATATATGATTATTTATGACATTTTCCTCATTCTATCATTTTATCTCTTGTTGATGCATTCTGGGAGAGTGCTTTAACTTGACTATCTAGCTAATAACTCATTTTTCAGTGTTTTCAGTATTCTTCTATTCAGCCCATGCACTGAGTTCTCTATTTCAATAACAATAGGTTTCATCCTAATATCTCCAATAGGATCCTCTCCAAAACTGCTTGTTGTTACATCATGTATGCAATATCCCTTTTGGAGTATCTGTTCTGTGCGTTCCATTAGTTAATTTCCTTCTGTGTCGTTCCATTTGTAGTGTGGCTTTTTCCCCCCCACTATTGTCAGGCTTCACAATTGCGTTGGGTGATAATATTGCTTTGGGAAGGAGACAGAAAAGGGCAAAAGTTTAGGTCTCGCTTTGTACTTCTAAAAAGGGTCTGGATGTGTGTGGGGGTGAGCACCCCAAATCTATAATATTGCAGTAAGTGCTACCATTCACTGTCCTCTCCTGCAGTCCAGTCTTCCCCCAGATCTCCTCCATGTACTCCAGCCCCACTCTTGCTGGAGCAGCTGCATATAATAGTCAAGGAGTGGAGTTACTCAGAGGCCAGCCAGGCAATAAGGATTCCTCATTCATGGCTCCCAACTTAAGCTCAGTAATGCCACTATTTTGATGTTACCGATCACTCTCGACTGCTGCTATTGCTTTCTTGTCCAGAACTGAATAGATGGGAATAATGTGGGACTTTGGGTTCTGAGGCACTGGTGTAGGCCTAGCTGGAAAGAGACATGGATGCAACCACAATGCTCTTCTTTTGCCCAACTCATGCTGGGACCAGGCCACAGTTTCCTACCAACCAACACTGTTCCTACCACCAAGAACCTACTCCTTCAGTCTTCTCAATATTCCTCTTGCTTTCTTTATTTTCTTGATTACTTACTTACTGAGTAGGGTTTTGAGACCCCACCAACGTCTTCTTCCTGCTCTAGAATCTCCACTGTAGTTAGATGAATTCAAACAACAGCCATCCCAGTTTTTCATTTCCTTCTTTATTAAGACATTTCTAGTAATTTAGAATCTATCTTTGTCTTTTAATAAGGCCTTCTATAAACTCTATAAGAGTACTTTGCCCATAAATTCCTCTAATAATTAGTTTTTAATGCTCAGAAAACTCCCTCGTTTCTCTGGACTATTTCTAAATACCTTCTCCCAGATAGCTTTACTTCCGGCAGAATGTAAATCCCTATGATAGTTTTTCCAGGCATAAGAGGCATTAAATTCTTTATAAAATTATGCTGCTGTCAATTCTTCTTGTAGTTCTAGGTTTCCTTTCATATATTTAGATTCCCTGACATGTTTTGCATAAATGTTTATGGCTTTATGTTTTTCTTTATATTACCTTTTTATATTATACATATAAAAGTACTCACCTTGAACTTAATGTTGTGACTATATTTGTAGTAATATTTGTCTAATAAATCTCCTATTTGCTTTTATGTTCAAAGTTTCTATTTCATTTTTAAGATATCTCCCAGGTATGAATTAATTTTTTTTAAAGATTTTATGTATTTATTCCAGAGAAAGAAAGAGAGAGAGAGGAGGAGGTGCAGAGCAGGACAAGCAGACTCTGTGCTGATCAGGGAGCCTGACTCAGGCCTTGATCCTGGGACCCTGAGATCATGACCTAAGCTGAAACCAAGAGTCAGACATGACCAACTGAGCCACCCATGTGCCCCATGAATTAAATATTTTTAAAGCAATTACATAAACTTTTACTTTTGTGGAGAGTGAATATCATCTGTGTTTACTAATGTGATATGCTTAGTTTTACTCTTGCCATCTTTTTTCTTGGTTTTGGTTTATATTTTATTGTCATTTTGTTTTCTGTCTTTTGCCACATGAATTTTTTCTTTGCTAGTTATCCAGTAATTTAAAAATATATATTATACTTTTAATTAATCATGAATTTTAAATAATATTTGTATTAAATTAAAAAGAAATCCACAAGATGAGGAACTTAGCATATCATTATACCTCCCAGACCATAATTTCCCAGTATTTTTAATATAATATAGACTTTCAGACTGTTATTACATGTTACTTGCCACATATTCTCCTTTAACAGCAATTTTTGACATTGGTATTCATTTGGATCCAAAATTACAATAATTACTTGATCGTAAGTCAGTTTTTAGCCATTGTCAATGCTGATCACCAATTGTTTTATGCCACAGTTTTTCTATTCTTGATGTTCTTATTAAAATGGAATTTAATTTTAAGTTTTAGGGATATTATAAATAGTAGATTTTGCATATAAAGTATGAATAGTGCTTGGCACAGGAGTAATCATTTAATAAAAATAGTAATTTTATTTTATTTTCTTATTATTTGGGGGACATGAAGAGACATTTTCTTTTCTTTCTTTATTTATTTTTTAAAAGATTTTATTTATTTATTTGACAGAGACACAGCGAGAGAGGGGACACAAGCAGGGGGAGTGGGAGAGGGAGAAGCAGGCTTTCCGCGGAGCAGGGAGCCCAATGTGGGGCCCGATCCCAGGACCCTGAGATCATGACCGGAGCCGAAGGCAGATGCTTAACAACTGAGCCACCCAGGCACCCCGAAGAGACATTTTAAATTGGTAAAATAGTAGCCACTTAAAAACTATTAATGGCATTATGTTTAATTTATCACATCAAAAATATATCTTTATCTAAGTTTTTCCCCCGAAATGGAGAGAATGATTCCCATATTTTTGCATATATAAAATATTTTTTCTATCATCTCAATGTACAACTTGGTTTTATACAGTTTTGTGGCATATATGTATTTTTTTACTTTTCACATTTTAATCTTGAATTTGTTTCTGCATTTAGTTTTTCGGAAGAAAAATATGAAGCCGCCTAAATTTATGACCATTATAGTAGGTTTTCTCCTCTCTACCTCCTCCCTCTGCCCCTCTTCCTTCTTCTTCATTCTCTTCCTCTTCCACCATCTGGTTGCTTATAGATTTTTTTCCTTTGCATAGTCTACGCTTTCATCTAGGTGTAAATATATTTCTATTCATTGTGTCTGCAATATGATTGGTCCATTCTGGTACTACCTGTATCCATGGGCTACTTCTGCATTAACAAACCACCCCAAAACTTACAGGCTTAAAATAATGAGCATTTAATGATTGCTCAAGCATCTACAGGTCAGCTGGGTGGTTCTGATGATGGGAGCTAAGGTTGGCTGCTCTTCTTTAGAATTGCTCAGGTGATGGAGATCAGCTAGCATGTTCACTGACAGCTGACCTCAGGTAGGATGATTTTTCTGATGCACATCTTTCAGTAGGCTAGCTCAAGCTTGTTCACATGGTAGTGATGAAGTATCAGGAAAGAGAATAGAAGGTCACAAGGTCTCCCGACACCTGGCACATGGTCATTACACTACATTCTTTTGGTCAAAGTAAGTTACAGGGTCATCTCATATTCAGGGGTGGGGAAATAGAATCCACCTATTGATGAGAGGGGTTGCAAAGAACATAAATTTGAGGAGGATGGAGAATTGGAGACATTGTACAACTAATCTATCATGATACCCTAGTTGGAAATTTTCTTCCATTTTTTCTTTGATCATAATTTATTTTCAATTACCTTTTGTTGTTATTGTTCCAAATTCAGAGAACATACTGTTAGTTTAAATTCTTAATCTCCATTCTTCATTATCAATCATCTTTTTTCCTAGTCATGTCCCTCACTTTTCTTCTTGTTTTGCATGCTAGGAAAAATTTTCAAAACTGTTTCTGGTCACAGCTTAGATGTTCTGCGTTACAGTACTGTTCTTTAATGTATCCAAATAGTTATTCAATTTTTTGAATCGCATTTTGTATGTCTTTGCAATTCTTTCTTTACTAACTCATTTTTATCTCATTCTATGTCTTTCTCCCCACTTCTCTCATCAATTTCCTTTTTTTCCCCAAGTCACAGGTCTTGAATTTTAATGCAGTTGCCAGCAGGTAAAAATTAGGACATTTATTAGAAATCCTGAATTTCAGCTTCTTTTGAATTAAAAGGTCTGGCAACAGTATATCTCAGATCCTACTTGCAAAACAGGCTGTCATTTTCCCTTTTATTTTTTTTAATTTTATTTATTTATTTATTTATTTATTTATTTATTTATTTATTTTAAGATTTTATTTATTTATGTGACACAGAGAGACACAACGAGAGAGGGAACAGAAGCAGGGGGAGTGGGAGAGGGAGAAGCAGGCTTCCGGCAGAGCAGGGAGCCCGATGCGGGGCTTGGTCCCAGGACCCTGAGATCATGACCTGAGCCGAAGGCAGTCGCTTAACCGACTGAGCCACCCAGGCGCCCCTGTCATTTTCCCTTTTAGATGGAACATTTTCTCTCCAGTTTGCTATAAACTCCACCACTTCCTAACACTGAGACTAAGTTTCAGTTGTAGTTTATCACTATAATTCTGATTTTTTTTTCATACTGTTCTAGGCACATATTTTTGTTGAAAGGAGAGGAGGCTAAAAGACAGTGAGAGAGTTGCTTGTTTTTTTTTTTTTTAAAGATTTTATTTATTTATTTGACAGAGAGAGACACAGCGAGAGAGGGGACACAAGCAGGGGGAGTGGAAGAGGGAGAAGCAGGCTTCCCGCAGAGCAGGGAGCCCAATGCGGGGCTCGATCGCAGGACCCTGGGATCATGACCTGAGCCGAAGGCAGACACTTAATGACTGAGCCACCCAGGCATCCCGAGAGTTGCTTATTTAAGGAAAATATTATAGTGTATGCTTTTCCTGTGGATGTGAAGAATACTCCTTCATGCATCATATGAAAACAAAGACAGTATGTGCTGAAAGAATAACTTAAATTATATTTATAAAACAAATCATAAAGAGAACTAAGTAGAAAATAAAAAAAAAGAAACAAACTAAAACCTTAACAAAGTACAAAATATTTTAAAAATGGTATTAGCATTTCAACATGTCACAGGGTTTATTTCTGGAACACTTTGGATGATAAAATTGCCCCCAAATTAAAAACTTATCACAATAGCATGTTCATTCTTTTTAAAAGGCATTGAATACAGTAAGAATTATGTTTTTTAAACAGGAACAAACATTCACATTTATAAATATAGCTAAACCACTATTTCTTGGATTATTGAAGCTATGGCTTAGAAATTATAGGAAATATTAAAGAAGAAAATGTGAATCAGTTCCAGCATTTCTCGTGTTGTAATTGGTGACAACATAGATAAAAAATGCCACTTAGCTACCTCAGCAGTCTTAATGAAAATTTTGATTTGACCAACAAATTTTGGAGATTAAGCTATGATAGGCAAAATTTCAGAAAATGACTTATTTTTGTGTGTTGAAAAAACTTTAATGTGGTCTTAGCAAAATCAGTAAGCTTATCTACAAAGAATATTGCTAAGATGGCTGAAGTTGATGTTGGATTTGTTTGAAAATTTACACCCAAAGTTGCATACCTGGTAGGAATAAGGAACTTCAAGTTAAAAATTGCACTATTTATTGGGATAGGTTTGGGCTTAAATATTTGAAAATAGGCTACACAATGGACATAGTAATTAGCATTGTAAACTGAATTCATTCCCATAGTTTGATCTGTCCTTGAACTGGATGCCCAATATGGAGATTGCTGTACTACACTGAAGGTCATAATGAGGGGGGTGAAAGTATTTTTTAAACCATTGGAAAAGAAATTAATTTGTTCATGTCTTCAAAAAAAATTCCTGTGGAGGCTCCTCAATGGAAGAATAGATCAAAATTTCCTTTTCAGGTTTAAAATCTTTTTTAAAAAATATTTTATTTATTTATTTGACAGAGAGAAACACAGTGAGAGAGGGAACACAAACAGTGGGAGTGGGAGAGGGAGAGGCAAGCTTCCCACTGAGTGGGGAGCCCTATGCTGTGCTCGATCCCAGGACCCTGGGATCATGACCTGAGCCGAAGGTAGATGCTTAATGACTGAGCCACCCAGGTGTCCCTTTCAGGTTTAAATAATAACCTGACAAGAGTTCTTTGTATATTTCTCTACAAGGGAATTCATATTAATTACAAATGTTTATGATTTGATTTTCTCATTCCTTTCTACTGAAAGCATGTTGTATTAGTTTCTGGTGGTGCTGTAACAAATTACCCCAAACTTGATGACTTAATCAATAGAAAATGTATTCTGTCATAGTTCTGGGGGTCAGAATTCCAAAATTGGTATTAGTAGGCTGAAACCAAGATATCAGCAGGGCCATGTTCCCTCAGAAGGCTCTAGGAGACAATCTGTTCCTTATCTCTTCCAGCTTCTGGTGGCCTCCAGATTGGCTGCATCATGCCAGTCTCTGCCTGTGTGGTCAGATGTCTCCTCCTCTTCTGTGTCTTTAATTTTCCTCCGCCTCTCTTATAAGGGTACATGTGGAGGCATTTAGGATCCAGCCAGACAATCCAAAATAATCTCCCCATCTTAAGGTCCTTAACTACAACTGCAGAGACACTTTTTCCAAATATGTTGATCTTGACAGCTTCCAAGGGTTAGGTCTTGTTGCCTTTTAGCCCGCTACACTTGTCTTTGGGAGATTCCCTTGGCAAAGAAAACTCTGGCTCATTTTCCTATGCTGAAATCAGTTTCAAGGAATAAAAATAATTCTCTGAATTACATTTCTGGTATTATGAAGAAGAAAATTGAATTTCAAAAAAGGTCATATAGTTGCAGACCTTATGAAAATGAGGTAAAATTAATTAGCTTTCTTTCTCAATCAATACTGATCGTATGAATGAATAAATACAACTGAAAATTGCTGGACTGTAGGGCAAGATTGTACTGAAAACTAAATCAGTAACTGTTGGAATACCAGGTTTCTGAAATGTCTTGGGAGTAATTATCCTGAACATAAAAGGGACCATTCATGGATTCTTCCCATGTTTAAAGTATGTATCTTTGAAAACAGATGTTTTACATTATAAAACAGAATAAAAATAAATCTCATTTTCAGTTAACATTTTCAAGGATGAATTATTTATTGCATATCATAACTTGAATATTAGATCTAAATGAATATCTTGGTGTAGAAGGAAATGTATAAAGTTTCCAGTTAAAAATCAATGTAATAACAATGAGGAAAGAAAAATAATTAGAAGTTACTAGAATAATAATTTGAAGTCTATTTTCACTTTATGTATTTACATTTTTTAATTTAAAATATACTCTAGTAAAATGCATGATTGAATTATCTTGCATGCTTATATAGGACAGTTTAACTAAAATATAGCAATCTTTATTATATGTGTACTAATTGATATTTTCATATATTTTGCCTTTTCTCATTCTGTTACACTATCTGCCCATGTAAACTCTGTGATTTAGAGTTTGCAGTCCCTGGCTTGTATCTTCTTCCTCATAGATGAGATAGATTTTTTTTTTTTTTTGAGATAGATTGTTTTAAAACACCTTTATTGGGGAGTCTAGGTGGCTCAGTCAGTTAGGCATCCAACTCTTGATTTCAGCTCAGGTCATGATTTTGGGATCGTGAGATTGAGCCCTGCTGTTGGGCTTCCCACTGGGTATGGAGCCTCCTTGAGATTCTCTCTCTCTCCCTCAGACCCTCCCCCGATTCTCTCTCTCCATCTCCTTTACAAAACAAAACTATACAGTGTCATTTGCAAATATCTTCTCCCATTCTGTGGGTTGCCTCTTTGTTTTGTTGACTGTTTCCTTTGCTGTGCAGAAGCTTTTTATCTCGAGGAAGTCCCAAAAGTTCATTTTTGCTTTTGTTTCACTAGTCTTTGAAGTTGCTGTGGCCGATGTCGAAGAAGTTACTGCCTATGTTCTCCTCTAGGATTTTGATGCATTCCTGTCTCACATTGAGGTCTTTCATCCATTTTGAGTTTATCTTTGTGTATGGTATTAGAGAATGGTCGAGTTTCATTCTCCTGTATATAGCTGTCCAATTTTCCCAGCACCATTTTCCATTGCATATTTTTTCCTGCTTTGTCGAAGATTATTTGACCATGGAGTTGAGGGTCCATATCTGGGCTCTCTATTCTGTTCCATTGGTCTATATGTCTGTTTTTGTGCCAGTACCATAGAAAAATGACACTACAGACAAAGCTCTGATTTCCAAGATCTATAAAGAACTTCTCAAACTCAACACCCAAAAAACAAATAATCAAGTCAAAAAATAGGTAGAAAACATGAACAGACACTTCTCCAAAGAAGACATACAACTGGCTAACAGACACATGAAAAAATGTTCATCATCATTAGCCATCAGGGAAATTCAAATGAAAACCACACTGAGATACCACCTTACACCAGTTAGAATGGCAAAAATGGACAAGGCAAGAAACAACAAATGTTGGAGAGGTTGTGGAGAAAGGGGAATCCTCTTACACTGTTGGTGGGAATGCAAGTTGGTACAGCCACTTTGGAAAACAGTGTGGAAGTTCCTCAGAAAATTAAAAATAGAGCTACCTATGACCCAGCAATTGCACTCCTGGGTATTTACCCCAAAGACACAGATGTAGTGAAAAGAAGGGCCATATGCACCCCAATGTTCATAGCAGCAATGTCCGCAATAGCCAAACTGTGGAAAGAGCTGAGATGCCCTTCAACAGATGAATGGATAAAAAGATGTGGTCCATATATACAATGGAATATTACTCAGCCATCAGAAAGGATGAATACCCAACCTTTACATCAACATGGATGGGATTGGAGGAGATTATGCTAAGTGAAATAAGTCAAGCAGAGAAAGTCAATTATCATACGGTTTCACTTATTTGTGGAACATAAGGAATAGCATGGAGGACATTAGGACAAAGAAGGGGAAAATGAAGGGGGAAGTCCAAGGGAGAGATGAACCATGAGAGACTATGGACTCTGAGAAACAAACTGAGGGTTTTAGAGGGGAAAGGGGTAAGAGGATGGGTTCACCCACTGATGGGTATTAAGGAGGGCACGTACTGCATGGAGCACTGGGTGTTATATGCAAACAATGAATCATGGATCACTACATCAAAAACTAATGATGTATTGTATGGTGACTAACATAACATAATTAAATTAAATTAAAAAAATAAAAAAATAAAAAAAAATACAAAGCACCTTTTCTGGTTCTTAAGAATAATTAAACTATTTTAAAAACTTACAATAATAGTAAAAGAATATTTTTTAATTTTAATTCTGATATGATTAACATGCAGTGTTACATTAGTTTCAGGTATATAATATAGTGATTCAACAATTCTATACATTACTCAGTGCTCATCATGATAACTGTACTCTTAATCCCCTTCAACCATTTCACCAACCCCCACACACACATCCCCTCTGTTAGCCATCAGTTTGTACTCTGTAGTTAAAAGTCTGTTTTTTGGTTAGTATCTTTTCTTCTTTGTTCTTTTGTTTTGTTTCTAATATTCCACATGTGAGTGAAATCATATGGCATTTGTCTTTCTTTGACTGACTTATTTTGCTTAGCATCATACACTCTAGCTTCAGCCATGTTGTTGCAAATGACAAAATTTCATTCTTTTTTTAAATTTTATTTTATTATGTTATGTTAGTCACCATACAATACATCATTAGTTTTTGGTGTAGTGATCCACGATTCATTGTTTTTGTATAACACCCAGTGCTCTATGCAGTACATGCCCTCCTTAATACCCATCACTGGGCTAACCCATCCCCCCACCCCCTTCCCCTTTAACAGTCTTTTTTATGGCTGAATAATATTCCATTGTGTGTGTGTGTGTGTGTGTGTGTACCACATCTTTGTCCATTCATCTATCGATGGACACTTGGGGTGCTTCTATAATTTGACTGTTGTAAATAATGCTGCAGTAAACATAGGGGTGCATATATCTTTCAGATTAGTGTTTTTGTACTCTTTGGATAAATACTCAATAGTGCAATTGCTGGATTATAGCGTAGTTTTATTTTTAATTTTTTGAGGGGTCTCCATACTGTTTTGCCAGGGACTGCACCAGTTTGCATTCCCACCAAGAGTGCAATAGGGTCCCTTTTTCGCCATATCCTTGTCAGCACTTGTTGTTTCTTGTCTTCTTAATTTGTGAGGTGATAGCTCATTGTGGTTTTGATTTGCATTTCCCTGATAATGAGTGACATAGAGCATCTTTTCCTGTGTCTATCGGGTATCTTTGGAGAAATGTCTGTTCATGTCTTTTAAGTTGAGATATTTATTTATTTATATATTTATGTGGTATTGAGTTGTATATTTTGGACACTAACCCTTTATCGGATATGTCATTTATGAATATCTTCTCCCAGTCCATAGGTTTTCTTTTCATTTAGTTGATTGTTTTCTTTGCTGTACAAAAGCTTTTTATGTTGATGTAGTTCCAATAGTTTATTTTGGACATATATAGAAAAATATTGCTATGGCCAATGTCAGAGAAATTACTGCCTGTGCTCTCTTCTAGGATTTTTATGGTTTCAGTCTCACATTTGTCCTTAATCCATTTTGAGTTAGTTTTTCTGTATGGTGTAAGGAAGTGTTCCCATTTCACTCTTTTACATGTAGCTGTCCAGTTTTCCCAACACTGTTTGTTGAAGAAACTGTCTTTTTCCTATTGCATATACTTGCCTCTTTTGTCAAAGATTAATTAGCAATATAATTGTGGGTTTATTTCTGGGCTCTCTATTCTGTTCTATTGATCTGTGTGTCTCTTTTTGTGCCATACCATAGTGTTTTGATTGCTACAGCATTGTAGTCATTCTTGAAATCGGATTGTGATGACTCCAGTTTTGTTATTCTTTTTCAAGATTGGTTTGGCTATTTGGGGTCTTTTGTGGTTCTATACAAATTTTAGGATTATTCTTGTTCTGTGAAAAACGCTGTTGGTATTTTAATAGGGAACACATTGAATCTGTACATTGCTTTGGGTAGTATGGACATTTTAACAGTATTTGTTCTCCATGAGCATAGAGTATCTTTTCATTTGTTTGTGTTGTCTTCAATTTCTTTCATCAGTGTTTTATAGTTCTCAGAGTACAGGTCTTTCATCTCCTTGGTGAAGTTTATTCCTAGATATTTTATTATTTTTGGTACAATTGTAAATGAAACTGTTTTCCTAATTTTTCTTTCTGCTGCTTCCTTATTAGTGTATAGAAATACAATGGGCTTCTGTATATTGATTTTGTATCCTGCGGCCTTACTAAATTCATCAGTTCTAGCAGTTTTTTTGATGTAGTCTTTAGGGTTTTCTCTATATAGTATCATGTCAGCTGCAAATAGTGAAACTTATACTGCCTCTTTACCAACTTGGATGCCTTGTATTCCTTTCTCTTGTCTGATTGCCGTGGGTAGGACTTCCAGTGCTATGTTGAATAAAAATGGTGAGAGTGACATCCTTGTTTGTTCCTGGTTTTAGGGGAAAGTCCCTCAGTTTTTCATCATTGAGTATGAGATATTCAATGTGGGTTGTTCATATATGGCCTTTATTATGTTGAGGTATGTTCCCTCTAAACCTACTTTGTTGAGAGTTTTAATCATGAATGGTTGCTGTGCTTTGTCAAATGCTTTTTCTGCATCATATTGAAGTGATCATGGTTTTCATTCTTTCTCTTGTTGATGTAATGTACCATGTTGATTGATTTGTGAATATTGAACCACCTTTGTATCCCAGTAATAAATCCCATTTGATGGTGCTGAATGATTTTTTTTTAACATATTGTTGGACTCAGTTTGCTAGTATTTTGTTGAGGATTTTTGTGTCTATGTTTATCAGGGATATTGGCCTCTAGTTCTTTTTTTTTTTTTTTGTGGTATCTTTATCTGGTTTTGGTGTCAAGATAATGCTGGCCTCATAGAATTTGGAAGCTTCTCTTCCTCTTCTATTTTTTTGGGATAGTTTGAGGAGAATAGGTCTTAACTCTTTTTGAAATGTTTGGTAGAATTCACCTGGGAAGCCATCTAGTCCTGGACTTTTGTTTGTTGAGAGTTTTTGATTAATGATTCAGTTTCATTGCTGGTAATCAGTCTGTTCAAATTTTCTATTTCTTCTGGATTCGGTTTTGGCAGGTTATATGTTTCTAGAAATTGATCCATTTCTTGTAGGTTGTCCAGTTTGTTGGCATATAATTTTTTACCATATTTTCTTATTCTTTATATTTCTGTGATGTTAGTTGTTATTTCTTCTTTTCATTTCTGATTTTGTCTATTTGAGTCCTCTCTCTCTCTCTCTCTCTTTGTTTTTCTGATGAGTCTGGCTAAAGGTTTATCAATTTTATTGATCTTTTCAAAGAACCAGCTCCTGATTTCATTGATCTATTCTAATGTTTTTAAGTTTCTATTATATTTATTTCTGCTCTAATCTTTATTATTTCCTTCCTTCTGCTGGCTTTGGGTTTTGTTTCTTCTTTTTTTTTAGGTGTCAGGTTAGGTTGTTTATTTGAGATTTTTCTTATTTCTTGAAGTAGGCCTGTATTGCTATAAACTTCCTTCTTAGAATAGCTTTTGCTGCATTCCAAAGGTTTTGAACCATTGGGTTTTCATTTTCATTTGTCTCCATGTATTTTTTTATTTCTTCTTTGATTTCTTCATTGACTTATTCATTATTTAGTAGCATGTTATTTAACCTTCATGTATTTGTGTTCTTTCCAGATATTTTCTTGCTGTTGATTTCTAGTTTCATAGCATTGTGATTGGAAAAGATGCATGGGATAATTTCCATCTTTTTTAATTTGTTGAGACTTGTTTTGTGGCCCAGTGTGTGATCTGTTCTGGAGAATGTACCATGTGCCCTTGAAAAGAATGCATATTTTGTTGTTTGAGGACGGAATGTTCTGAATATATCTCTTAGATCTCTCTGGTGCAAAGGGTCATTCAAAGCCACTGTGTCCTTGTTGATTTTCTGTTTGAATGACCTATTCATTGATGTAGTGGGGTTTTAAAATATCCTACTATTATTGTATTACTATTGATTACTTCCTTTATGTTTGTTATTAGCTGCTTTGTGTATTTGAGTGCTCCCCTTGTTGGGTGCATAAATATTTAAAATTGTTATATCTTATTGTTTGGATTGTCCCCTTTATGATTATATTATGTCCTTCTTTGTCTCTTATTCCAGTCTTTGTTTGAAAATCTGTTTTGTCCATTATAAGTGTTGCTACCCTGGCTTTATTTTTACCTCCATTTGCATGACAAAGGCTTTTCCATCCCTTCTCTTTCAAACTTCATGTGTCTTTAGGTCTGAAATGAGTCTCTTATAGGCAGCATATAGATGAGTTTTGCTTTTTCATCCATTCGATTACCCTATGTCTTTTGATTGGAACATTTAGTCCATATACATTCAAAATAATTGACAGGTATGTACTTATTGCCATTTTGTTGCTTGTTTTCTGGTTGCTTTTGTAGTTCTCTGTTCATTTCTTCTCTTGCTCTCTTCTCTCACAGTTTGCTGGCTTATTTTAGTGATAAACTTGGATTCTTTACTTTTTGGTTTTTTGCATGTCTACTACTGATTTTTGATTTGTGGTTACCATTTGGTTTATATATGACTTGTTATGATTGTAGCAGTCTATTTTAAGTTGATGGTCACTTAAGTTTGAACCCATTCTTTACTCCTCTCCCCCCCACCCACATTTTAGGTTTATAGTCTCATACTTTATATCCTTTTATTTTATGAATAAAATATTCATAAAATAAATGATATACTTCATTTTATTGCTTTTGTGCTTCTTACTTTTCTTACTCCTATTTATTATGTCTTCTTTCCCCTCAAAAAATCCCCTTAACATTTCTTGTAGGGCTAGCTTAGTGGTCATGAATTCCACTAACTTCTGTTTGTCTGAGAAACTCTTATCTTTCCTTCTTTTCTGAATGATAGCTTTGCTGGATAAAGTATTCTTGGTTGCAAGATTTTTTTTTCTTTTAGCACTTTGAATATATCATGCCACTCCCTTCTGGCCTGCAGTGTTTCTGCTGAAAAATCAGCTGATAGCTTTAGGGAGTTTCCTTGGTATGTAACTTTTCTTTTCTGTTACTGCTTTAAAAATTCTCTCTTTATCATTACTTTCTGTCATTTAAATTACTATATGTCTTGATATGGATGTACTTAGGTTGATTTTGTGCCTTGGGTTGATCCTATGCCTCCTGAATGTGGATTTCTTAATTTCCTTCCCCCAGATTTGGGAAGTTTTCAGTTATTGTTTCTTCAAGTAAATTTTCTGACTCTTTTCTTTCTCTTCTCCTTCTGGTATCCCTATAATGCAAATATAATTACTCTTGAGGGGGTTGCTGGGTTCCCTAAGTCTATTTTCATTTATTATTTTTTTCTCTGTCTCCTGTTCTTTATTGCTTTCCATTACTCTGCCCTCCAAGATGCTGATCCATTCTTCTGCTTTCTCTACTCTACTCATTCTTTCATCTAGTATATTATTAATTTCAATTATTGAGTTCTGCATCTCTGGTTGGTTCTTTTTTATTTTCTGTCCTTATCGAGGGTCTCATTTATTGAGGTCCTCCACTCTTTTCTCAAGTCGTGAGTATCTTTATGACCATTACTTTAAATTCTCCATTAGGCATATTACTTATCTGTGTTTCATTTTAGTTCTCTTGCTGTGATTTTGTCCTGTTCTTTCATTTGGGACATATTCCTCTGTCTCATTTTGTCTGCCTCTCTGTGTCAATTTCTAGGAGAGTCAGCTATGTCTCCTGCTCTTGAAAGTAATGGCCATATGAAGAAAAGTTCCTGTAGTGTCCAGCAGTGCAATGTCCCATGTTGACCTGAAATTGGCACTTCAGGGGTGTCTCCTATATGTGTTTTATGTGCCCTACTGTTGTGGTTGAGCCACATTTCCCTTCAGTCCAGTCATCTGCAATGGCTCTCTTTGCCTGTTGTGAGCAAGGTTTGGTTCCTTTGTTGTTAGTGAGCTAATCTGGGGCTGCCTTAGGCTTGAGTTGGGTCAGAGCAGGCATTTGCCAGAGATGTGATAGCACCAAACTACAGGGAGCTTTCCATGTTTTGTCCCCTGAGAAGCTTTCATTGGTGGGTGGGGCCTGCAATCAGACCCAGTGACTGTCCCCAGCCCACTGTTGTAGCCACAGTGGGACTGGCATGTGTGGTTATCTTCCTTTCTACTCAGGGCAGGAGTCACTTTGGAGTGGTGCTGGCCCCTGGTCCCTGGAGAGGCTGCTTGTACACTGCCACACTTGTGGAATCACTTTGGATGGGCTCTAGCCAAGGGCATACTGGAGGGGGCAGGACCACAGAATGGTGGGGAGGGGCAGGATGCCCTCTTAGCAAACTAGGCAGTGCGTGTTGGTGCTGCACTGATTCCCACAGGTTTCTATGTGCCTAGGCTGGGGTATGGGGGAAGGCAATGGCATCCACAAGCTCCTTTGTTTCTGGAGAATCCCTGCCCCTCCAGCACATGCTCTGAGATGAGTAAACAAATCTCCCTCTAGTATACCCCAGGCATTTTTCAAAATGCTGTTTCTGTGCTGTATCTCCAGGGGTAGGGTGGGGGCTGTTTTTTGTGCTGTCTCTTTATGAGTGGGGACTCAGTTTCCTCTCACCCTCCTGGCTATCCCAGAGCCCAGCAGGCTAATTTTCAAAATTCTAGGTTATAAACTCTGTTGATTGTGAACTTTGTCCCCTCTGGTTTTCAAAGCCAAATGTTATGGGGATTCATTTTCCTTATGTGGATTCCCTTGTGCCTGGGCTGCTTAGTGTGAGGGTCTCTTTCTTTACATCCTGTGCCCATGGCATCCCTCCCTCCTCCAGGTAGTTCCACAGGTCTACTTAGTTCCAGACCCATCTCTGCCCTTCCTACCCACTTCCATGTGGCCTCTTCCCTACATTTAGCTATGGAGAGCCAATCTTTGGGTCCTTTTCTAGGTTTTTGACACTGATGAGGTGTTACATATCTGTATCCATGGGATGAGCTGAGCTTTGGGTCTTCCTACCTTTCCATCTTCTTCAGAAATCCAGTTCTTCTTCTTTTTTTTTTAAAGACTGATTTATTTATTTTAGAGAGAGAAAACTGGGGGGAGAGGCAGAGGGAGAGAGAGAATCTCAAGCAGACTCCATGCTAAATGCAGAACCTGACACAGGGCTCGATCCCATGACCCTGAGATCATGACCTTAGCTGAAACCAAGAGTCAGATGTTTAACCAACTTTACCACCCAGGTGCCCCAGATATCCAGTTCTTAAGAATAACTTTGCAGGGCTTTTTCTTCCTCACTTTTACTCTAGTCCTGTGTTATTAAGGCAATGCTAACTGCTGCATAACTCCCCATCCCTTAGTGATTTAACAAAATAGAAATGTGCCTTAGTCACATAAACAAAATGGATATTTCTGTTTTTATTTTTATTTTTTATTTTTATTTTAATTTTATTATGATAAAAATAAAAAATAAAAATAAAAATAAAAAAGAACAACTAAGAAAACTGCATAAAATGTGGACTACAGTAAATAATAATGTATCAATACTGGTTCAGCAATTGTAACAAATGCACCATGCTAATGTAAGATGCTACTAATGGGGGAGATCAGTGAGGGGTATAAGACAACCCTCTGTAGTATCTTCGAAATTTTTCTGTTGATCTAAAAGCATTCTAAAATAAAAGGTTTATTTTTAAAAAGAATAAAAAAGAAAAAAAATGGATATTTCTGATGGGTGAGTGTCTTCCCTACAAGGAGTGATACAGGGACCATTTCCATCCATCTTTTAGCTCCACTGTCTTCAAAACATAGCTTCCCACATTGCTGCAGAATAAGAAAGAGCATGGAGGATGATGATGATGATGACGGAGGTTTTCTAGGCCAGTCCTGGAAAGTGATGACCCTCATTTTCTCTGACATTTTACTTTCTGGAACTCAGTCACATGACCATCCTTAAATGCAAGGAAATGTGAAAATGTTCATCTGGCTATCCTCCAGTAAGGAGAAGAAATGGATTGGTGAATAATCAGCTGTCCCTCCACAACATTTTCCTCATCTAAGAACAACTAGAATGGAACAAACAGGAAAAAAAAAAAAAAAAAAACAACTAGAAATAAAAACAGTAGCTCAATCTTCAATGAAATAAGAAAGTGATCAAATCCTAAGTTATAAACTTTATATCATATCTGATCAATGACAACACAGAAACCCAAACTGGTAAGAATGGTAAGAACTGATACATACTTTTAAGGTCTTGGTTGGGCCTCATGCTTTCCTGAAAGAAGTAGTCACACTACCTAAAAGCATAGAATAGAGTGACAAAATTTGGAATCAAGAATTGACATTGAAGAAAATGTCTTTGTAGAAAACCTGTTCGTTCTGCCTGAAAGCAAGAGAGGAGCAGCCACGGGAGGATCCTCATTGATAAACCATTTTTATTGCTAACCATGCCTACCTTATGGAAACCATAGGAAATGAAGCAAATGTTTTTTAAAAGTAAGGAAACTCATAAATAAAAGGTAATGCAAATACGTATTACAAGAACAGAGGAGTTTCCCAAAGAAAAAGAAGGGTTCAAAGAGATAATTCTCACTTTCCTCAAACAAATTATAGGCAACATGATTGCTTTTTTCCTAAGTTTTTAGGGATTAAAAGTTATGTTTTGGAGAACATAGTAATGATTTCTGTGGAACATTTGCCTTAAAATATGTGTTTATTAAACACTAACCTCAACAGGATAATACATTTTCTTTGAAGCCTTCACGTTTAAAAGGTTAGTAAAACTGACACTTTGTTAATATTTTCAATTCATTATGTTATCAAAACTATTTTTTCTCTTTTGCTTTTATTGAGGTATGTTTGACACAGAACACTGCATAAGCTTAAGGTGTACAGCATAATGACTTGATGTATATATATTGTGAAGTGATTGCCACAATAAATTAGTTCAAAGCTATCATCTCATACAGATTTTTTTTAAAAAGTTTTTTTCCTTGTGATGAGAACTCAGGATTTACTCTCTTAGCAACTTTAAAATATACTATACAGCAATGTTAGCTATAGTCATCATGTTGTACATGATATACCTAGTACTTATTTATCTTATAACTGGAACTTTGTACCTTTTCACCACCTTCATCCACTTACCCTCCCTCAACTCCCTACCTCTGGTAACCACAAGTCTGATCTTTTTTCTATGAGTTTTTTTTTTTTTTTTTAAGATGGCACACATATAAGAGAGATCACATAGTATTTGTCTTTCTTCGACATATTTCCCTTAGTATAATACCCTCAAGTCCATTCATTTTGCTGCAAATGACAGGATTTCCTTCTTTTTTATGACTCAATGGTATTCCATCATGTATGTGTATCTACATTTAGCTATATAGGTACAGATATATCACTTTTTCTGATTACTTTTTAAAGGAGAACTTCAAGAGCGTGTTAAAAGGTTCTGGGAAGAGGTTATACAACAACAGAAAAATATGAAAAATGAACTGGTAGGACTTAGCAAAGAAATGAAAGAATACAATGAGATGGAATGGAATACAGTGGGAGCATACAAGATAAAAACAGTCCAGATATTAAAGTCATACTTAAAGTAACAAAAATAGCATAAACATGACTGAAAACACCATGGACATGGTAAGAGATGAGGTCCTAAAGATGAAAGCAAAAGTAATGGGAAAGAAAAAAGTAATCCAAGTTATAGTATAAGAAAATTCTACTGAAATAAGGACAGAGAAGAATCTCTAAATAAATATTAAAGGCTAAGCCTACCATCCAAAAAGAATTCATTGTAAATTATTGAATTTAATGCTTTTTAAAAGTTGTGTAGGAATCTAAGCAGAAAAAGAAAATAATACACAAGGAAGAAATGGAGGTCATCCTCAGACTTCTTACACAGCCACACTCTCAACCAGAAGATAGGTATCAATGTCTAAAAATTATGGGAGAAAGCATGACCCAGTAAATTCATACCTCACCTAATTTTATAAAGGCAACAGGAAGACATTCTCAAGCATGGCTAAAGTTGGGGAATAAGATAACTGTGAAGATTTCTTGAAAAAAAATAAAAGATAGTAAAATCCAACTTATCAAGAGATACATTAAAATTAAGAACTCGAAAAGATGTGGTTTAAAGACTGGTATTGTATTAATGTTGAATAATTAATGTATTAATGTATTAATTAGATTTGCTGTAGTAATAAACAGTATTTAAATGTCCGGGGCTTAACCAAACAAAGGTTACTTTTTCCCCATGTAATATGTCTTTGAAGGTGAGCATGAGCATCATCAGTAGATAGGGAGTGGTGACAGAAGCTCCATCAGCTCATAGCTGCACCATCTGGAATATGCAGCCTCCTCAGTTGTTGAGGGGTGAGACAAGAGACAGGAATTGAACATAGTCTTGTCATTGCCTCAGCCCAGGATTGACATGTGTCACTTTGCTCATAGTTCTTGGACAGAAATTGTCAATAAACCCCTGCAAGGATGGTGGGAAATGGAGGCACAGAAATGAAATATTTGATGCCATTACAGTCTCTTCCACAGTTGGTGAGCACAGAATTTACTTAAAAATACATCTAAGAATCAATAACTAGGAATTATGGCAAGAGAACAGAATACAAATCTTGTAGCAATAACAAATAGCAATGGAGAGATAAGGGAATGGAATTAGGGGGATGTGGAAATGTGCTGATATCTTTATCAGGATAAAATAATGGTTAAAGTTGGAATATATAAAACTGTGAAGAACTGTAGCTGTTTAATTTTGTCATATATATACTTTTTTTTAAATTTTAGAGATATTTTAGGAACCAATACTTGTAACAGTGAAAAAGCATTTATCAGAATGTGAACATTTCTTTCAGTGCCACTTGCTTCTTTTTTGTTTTTAAATTCTAGGAAAATTAAGGATAATAAATTTATTGAAAATATTTATCTTATCTCATTAAAAAATTATTTCTGTATATACACTTATCCACTTCTCCTTCTATTTGAACATACTTCAAAGGAAAATGTTTGGTTTGATCTTCAAAGTTAACAATGGCTGTTTTCAGGTCATGGAATTTAAGGGTTTTTTTTCTTTTTAGTCCTTTTCAGTTTCTTGGAATTAATTTTTAAAATGAGAGTGTATCATTTTTACTTCAAAATGTGAGGTCACCATTTTTGCAGAAATGTTAGTGTGGATTTATAGTTTTTAACTTATAAATTTGAAAAGAGTGTACAACACATATATAGGGATGTATGTATCTATAGAATAGCTATACATAGATACAGATACAGATATATAGTAAATGTAGAGGTTGTTTACTGATTTTTGGAGCATATAAGCAAAATATAAAACAGCAGATACAGTGTGATCTATTTGGGGATTTGTGTGTGTGTGTTTGTGTGTGTGTGTGTGTGTTTATGTGTATATAGAGGCATTAAAGCTATTTGGCAGACTATCAAAATGTTGAGTGGCTCTCTCTGGGTGTTAAGGTTATGCACGAATAGTATTTCTTCTCGTGTTTTTCCAAATTTTTCAAATTAACATGGATTACTTGTGCAATTAAAATATTTTTTGAAAAAAAGTATCAATTTATTGATACTTCCTGGAGAGGTTGAAAAAATATCTATAGTTTTTAAGAAGTGTTCAGTTTCCTACCTACTTTGTACATAAAAACTTGCAAAGGTAAATTGGGTAAATTTACTTGGTTCCCTGGTGTTGTAGATAATTAATGCTTTTAGACAGGGTGAAGCAAAAAAATGCATAACAAATAAACCTATTGGAGCTCTCCACAGAAAGTTTCCATTTTCTTTATGCTTTTCTTAATAGGCAATGTTTTAGCTGATATGAATAGGAAAGGGAAGTTTCGCAGCTTTTCAACGCCAAAAATTTTATGAAATCTTATCAGGCCAACCTCTTTGTTCTCCTTTTCACTTCTATTGCACTATGGTTTGCATTATTATTTACTAACTAGATTACAGTCTGCTGCTCTCTTCCACTATTTTCCAGCTTTTTTTCATGGGAGGATTTCTTTTTTTGTCAAATGCTAGTAATTCATTCATTTGATTTTGTGTGAAAAATGAATAGCTGCATAGCAATCTCAAAGCCATGGGAGAATGTCAAAGGTGTTTCTTAATCTGTTTTACAAATGATTATAACAGCTGACAAATAAGTCAAGGACAGGAAATCACCTTCTCCAACTAGGAATTTATTTTCTATTTAGTTCTAAGAAAAATCCTAGCCCAGTAGGGATGATTACATTTTCTTTCATTTTATGTTTAAAAGACTTAAATGAGACACGCAAAAAAGAAGTGCTGAGAGTATTGTATGAATGTTTCTGGTTCAGACAACTGGGGTTTTGAGTGGAATACTGCTGTAGGAAGACCTATAAAGATATATACATGGAAATAACCAGATAAATTCTATTTAGGATTTGAGGGTTTTTTTTTTCCCCCTTGAAAGGCTTTATTTGTATGTTTATTATTTAATGATATATTTAAGATGATATTATGTGGCATCAGATGGGGCCTTTACTTTCCACACATGTGAGAAGAAGCAATAAGATGATAAATGCATAAAAGAGATATGGGAAAGAACATTTTATTTTTATAAGACTGCTTTTCATGGATGAAAAATACTCTTAGAATATGACATATATTTAAATATAAACATATATATAAATCATCTGCCTTTTAAATTCCAAAAATTGGTAATTTTAGGAACTCTGGGCTAAGTTTTTGTGTTTTTTTTCCATAAAAGGAAATAGGGTTTGTGTGTTTCCCTTCAAATCCTCTCAACCCTACTTTGGCTCGGGCCATTGCTGCCCCAACCAGTTCTTCACCTGCTTTGACCAGCTTTGCACGGCTATAACCCGCAGGATCTCTCTTGGACCTACACAATGTACCGACCTAGCACCTGCCCCAGGGCTTCTCCAACACAGCGATATGGGATACCTGTAGGAATTCACTGGGCATTCAGACACGTACAACAGGCTGTTCATGCCCAACAGTCACCCTTGATCAGCAGAAGACAGAATCCAAAGGGTAAATTCTTCTCTCAAAGGACAGTTCAGAGACTCATCGAATAATGCTCCCCAAAGTGTCTGCTTGGCCCTTTGCAGGGCCAAGGACTGGCCTACGGTCCTTTCCTTTTCACTTTCCTTTTCCCTTACTCTTGCCCTCCGAGATCACTTTCTAACCGAAGTCACTACATTCAAGACTTTGACTCAGGCTCTGTATTTGAAGTAGCCCAGGTTACAACAGAGATACAACGAGCAGCCCCAGAAAGCTATCAGGATGGGATTTTGGAACTGGCAGTAAGGACCAATTGCTGGCTGTAAGTGGCATAGGCTTAACCTCTTAAGAGTTTTTCACATATTTAATGACAATTCTTTAAAAAAAAACGCTATATATTATGAATAAACTATATAACAATAAGATACATTTCTAATCTATCAATAATAAAAATGTATCTGCTATGCTAGAATAGAACATTGAATTCTTTCTATTTTGTCTGTAGAAGATTTTACAGAATTATCATATGAAGAAGCAATCCAAGAATATGCAGCCATAAAAAGTGAGATTAATAGTAGGATTATAGAGGTGTGGTTGGGCATAAATATTATTTTTTTCTGTTATTTTGTGATGTTATTTCAGGGGTTGATAAGTGTCCTGAGCTGGTCTAGTTTGAATCTTGGATCCTATGATGGTGATAGGTCATTTCTGCTGGATTCAAAGTTGGAAAAATATTGCTCTTGCTATTGTCTTTCAACCATGTGGGGGTTAGATAAATAGAGCCAATACCAAACAGGTAGTGCCTAAAAATTAAGAGAGAGAAGTTATATGAACACTGAAATAAGTCATACCTGAAATTACTATTCCATTACATGAGGCAATAAATTTCTCCTTTTTTAAAACAAGTTTGAGTTGGGTTTTCCATCACTCACAACAGAGAGCAAAGATACAAGGGCATCACTTTCCTCTTGAATACAATGGATGACAGCCTTTGGCTTTCCAATATAAAAACCTTATCTAATAATTTCCAGTGTTATTTTAAACATGGTCCATGAGATCCTGAATGGATCTTACTTATTCTTCCTTTCTCAGCTTTCTCATCATTACCTCAGGGAAAACTTTTCTGGTTTCCCTGATTTGCATTCTCATCGCACCCTGTATTTCTTTTTCATATTTAGATAGATAGATGATAGATAGATAGATAGATAGATAGATAGATAGATAGATAGATAGATGATAAATAGATAGATGATAGATAGATAGATAATTTGTTTTTCAATCTTCCTCACAAGACTTTAGGCTCAATGAAGGAGATTTGGTGTCTACTAGCACCGAGCTCAGTGTCTAGTACAGAAAGAATATTACTTAATTGAGAAAATAGTGTCTGATGGAATGATGGAGTGATTTAAATCATATAAACATGAAAAGCCAAAATCTTAGAATTGCTCTCTAAATAAGTACATGACTACATACATACACATATATATTTACATATGTATATGTGGGTTTATATACGTATTTGTGTATGAGTGTGTGTACATACATATATATATATATATATATATATATATACAGGTGTGTGCATGCACACACACACATTTGAGAATGTAGAGGGCAGATCTATATAGAACTGACTCCTGTGTAACAGCCACAGGGCTAAAGATCCCTTCCAAACCCATTTAATCTTAGAGTGGAGTCATTAGTGGAATAGATAACAGAAAAAGAAGAATATATGCTCCAAATGCAATCAGCCAATGTCTATTTTATTTTGTTGAAGTATTTTGTTTCTATACAAATTACATAGGAAAATGTGTATTCTAGGTTGGTTTAATATGTGTGATGAAGATAGCTAAACATTTGAGATAAGAATAAGTCACTAAAGTTCCAAGGGTAAAAGAATTCAGAATGACATAGAAGTGACCTCCTTGGTGATTGTGGATATCATGGGATAGAATTCCACAGAAAAAGAGATTAACTGCCTGTAAAGATAAGCTAATTAAAACCCAGAGAAGTGGGAACCCACCCCATTTCTACTGTAGTCAAAATTCCTGTGATTCTCCAGAATTGCTTTTTTCCCAAAAAAGGTTCTATGCTGATGAAGCCATAGGAGTTAAGAAAATTTACCCTGAACTCAAATGGACAAAAGAGAGTACAGCATATTTTTTCAGTGACATACTCACACATTTTTGTTAACAGATCCTCCCTTGGATTATTTGATTCCTTTGGAGAGTATAACTCTGAAGCTACATATTACTTGGAGATTTCCCCCCCCACAGGAAAGATCACCCCAAAGCGTCCTTCTGGACCTGAACAAGCTTTGAATCTTACCTAAACAACTAATGTTCATGTTTTAAAATATCTATTGAACTGGTTCTTCAAAAGTTCTTTGAATCAGCTTTACTATCCTACTAGTCATATAATTAATGAGTTAACAATCTTTTGTATAAAAGACATGTCTTTAAGTTTTTGAAAATTTTCCTTTGACAGAATCTATGTTCATTCCTGTTCATTTAGCAAAACAGTTTTGAGAAATATTTAAGCTGTCAATACATACATTTTGGAATTCTCTTTTCTTCCACTGACTCCTTGAGAAAAAAGTTTATTTTTGTTTTTTAAATCACTAGAGCCTTTTATTTTTAGGATGAGTGGACTTTATAAACTTGTTCTTCCATGTAACAAAGCTGCTCTCTTCTCACTGAGACTGGTTAAACTTCACAAGCAGTGCCTACACATTCCACCCTTACATAATAGATTTTGACACATCATATGATCCTAATAGCCCTCAGGCACAAGCCGTAGATGTTGGCAACTTCAAGTGTTTGGATACTCTCAGTCTTTCTTTCCCCCACTTTGGTATTCTTTTTCAACTTTTGTAAGATCAGAAATCAGTAGGCAGCTCAAGGAAATGACTTAGTAAGTGTTTGGAACCACTTATTTCTAGAAATTATGAAAGCGGTGTGAGATGTGACGGGCCGCCAACATGGGTGAGTTGTTACTGTGGCGGGAGGCCCAAGGGGGTGGTATTAACAATGTCTTCTAAAGCCATCTTTTTGGCGCCTCTGTCCCTGTGAAGCCAGTATACCATCTGGCAGTTAGGCATGGTGCCATTTTAACAGATGGGACCAAGTATAGGAGGCTCTGAGACCATGTATTACTATCAACCATGGTACTGGACAGAGTTTTCAGTAGAAATACTCAACCAACTTTTTTTTCACCTCATCTTTTAGTTCCTCAATAAAAGGAGATGCCATTTCTTCCTTTAAGTGAGGAAAAGACAAGAAATGGTTTTCTCCTGGGAGTCTGGTGCTATCAGAGTATGAGTTGGTGTCAAATCTTACACATGCTACATTATTCACACAGCTTTAGCAAACTGACTCTTTTTTAATAGTTCCCTTTCAAAACAGTTTACAACAGCCTAGTTTTTAGCCTCATAATTTGGTGCTTATATGGAATCTTTTGAATGTGATTTAGAAACGAAACAAATTGAGTCACATTTTTTCCCCTTTTGATGTCCTAAAAAGTACTTGAATTGAGAGAGTAAAAGCTATCAGTCATTAGCCACTCGGAAAAGTTTTAGTGGGCACTTAGTTTAGGCATAATGGTATTATAATTCAAAGGAGTAAACTATATAATTTTTGCCCTCAAGAAACTTATCAGTTTATTGGGGAGATAAAACACATATCTAAAATGACAACATTTCTTTCTTCATTATCAAGGTTATTAATAATGGAACAGAGCATTTGGAAAATACAGACATATGGAAGAAAAGTAAAAATCATTCATAGCCTATCTTATCACACAGAAATAATTCTTGCTAATACTTTGGGGTATTCATACCCAGTGTTTTATTTTTTTCTTTTTCAATGCATACTCTTTATTTGGTTTATGTATTTATGGTCATATTATATATATCCAGCTTTTGATACTGCTCTTTTTTAATATGCTGTATCATAATAATAAGCTAATATTATAATGTGATAATAAGTACTTTGTAAACATCATTTTTAAAGATTATATATCAAGTGAATGCACCAGAGTTTACAATATAATTTCTCTCTTTTGGGGGCTTCTAGTTCTTTCCAATTTTTTGGTTAATAGAAATAGCACCTCAATAAACATCTTTATAAATGAACTTGTTTCTACTTTTAGAATTATATTCCTAGGAAATATCTCCAGAAGTAGACTTTCTGGGTCAAAGAGAATATATATTTATTAATGACTCTGCATACATGATCAGTATATATTATTTAATAGTTACTGAATATACATTTTGTTTTAGGCATTATATGAGACATTTGTAGTCACAGATTTTTCCTTGACATTAATAACCACCATCCTGGGTAGATATATTAATGCTAGTTTAGTTGACAAAGCACTAAGATATATGTGTCATAATGCCAGTCATGAGTACAAATTCAAGGAATAAAAAGTTTGTCTTTTGCCTCTTAATCCAATTCTCAGTCCACCATACTACCCTGATTCCTTTAGACTGGAGATGTTCAAAGAAGATTGAGCTTATTATTTACCTACTTCAAAAAGTCATTAGCCTCGTTTAGACAAACATTGACTTCCAGCAGATTTTGATGGTCTTCCTATGTCTGTGTGTGAACCCAGAGATCTTCTACCTCCCTAAAGGTATCTTTTTCTAGTTTTCCAAATCCTGTCCTTTGACCAGGAATAATCCTGACAGAGGGAAGGAAGGATTATCTCTGATGACAAGTAATTTCCTGTTTGGGGAGCTTACTTTGGTTAATCTATCTTCCCATCTGGTGGTTTTGAAACAAACTTAAGTGTGGGAAATCTACAATGATGAGAATTTTGAATGTTTCAACTCAAGTTGAGTTTATTATTTATTTTTTTAAAAAAGATTTTATTTATTTATTTGAGAGAGAGAGCATGAGCAGGGGGAAGAGACAGAGGGAGAGGGAGAAGCAGACTCCCTGGTGAGCAGGGAGTCTTATGCGGGACTCGATCCCAAGACCCTGAGATCGTGACCTGAGCCTAAGGCAGACGCTTAACCGACTGAGCCACCCAGGCGTCCCTCAAGTTGAGTTTATTTTCTATATTTCAGGTTTTTAAAGAAAACACTCCAGAGGGATATATTTATCTATTAGTTTCATTATTTGTCATGTTTTAATGTGTTTTATGATTCATTTTCCTACCTCACTATAAGTTCCTTGAAGTTGCATGATTCATTTTCCTACCTCACTATAAGTTCTTTGAAGTTAAGAATTAGATCTCATACACAGTTCCTTATATATAAGAATCACTAAAAAAATGGCCATAAAATGGCATGAATTATTTATATGTTATAAATTATTTTTCTCTGGACAGAAAGACAGATAAAATGTTGTTCCACTAG
This sequence comes from Mirounga leonina, assembly GCF_011800145.1. NCBI lineage: Eukaryota > Metazoa > Chordata > Mammalia > Carnivora > Phocidae > Mirounga > Mirounga leonina. The sequence continues at coordinate 78,463,071 of NW_023270377.1, read as the reverse complement.
AGTCTCCTTTAAAGTGCTCAGAATCAAAGACATTATTCTTGTCATGTTTGTAGTCCTAAAAAAAATTAGAATGCACAAATATTCAAATATATTTTCAAAATAAAGAAGTATTACAGATAATATATTTTCACAGTAATTCGTAATTTTTCTACTTCATAGGATTTATATTGCCCTTGGACATCTCAGCATTAGTCTGGTGTTTTGATAACACTCAGAGGGCCAGCTGTCATGAGTTTACTGCATTATTTTGTTTGGAGCCATTTTATGTATATTTATGATTTATTTCACAGACCAATCTGTTGAAAAGCATTATTGGTGCTAGAATATTACAGTACCAAAACCCACCATGGTAAAAGATAATTCTGCAAATAAATTACATATTTGGATCTTTTGTTTCAACTATAGAAATTATATGGACCAAGAAATATGTATGTAGGTATGTATTGATGGATCAGAAATTCCATTGTAAATAAAATGAAATTTAAAAATTATTCATTTCTCAAGTGGGATGACTTTATACTAGTCATTAGTCTTCCATGACAAAAATACCCAGAAGCTTCAACTTTTAATGGACTTGACAGAATAGCTCCCTATCATTCTGTTATTTTTAAATAACCAAATCTATAATTTGCTAGTTGGAGAGAAGATTTTTGTTCACATTCTTGTAACTGAAAGTAAAATTTGGAATATAGGTTTCATTCTAAATGATTCAGACTCTGAAAAAACAAAGCACAATAGGGTCTTCCTCAAGAAGAGACAAAGAAGCTAAGTGCTAGTAAAGAAGAACATGTACACATGCATTAATATATACACACTGTCTCTCCATCAATGTCACATTTGTTCTTAGTTGTGCAGTGAGTATCACTGATGAGTGCAGAGAAGTTAAGCAAAATACTTGTTCAAACTGTAGCGCATGTTCTTTGTTACGATCCACTTGTCTAGTACCTGTCTGTATATATCTCATATAAGGATTTACTGAATAACATTTGTAACTGCTGTTGTTATTTTCTATGGTCGTTAGCAGAACTCTGAGCATATTCTTCAAATGTTACTCGAAATCACGGAGAAACTCTTGTACATGTGCACTGCATCACATGAATAAGAAGCTTTGCAGTTCATGATAGAAAAACAAGCAAGCAAACAAAAAAAGAAATTTTTAAGAATTCCAAACTGGGAATAACTGCAATATACATTTACAATAAAAAGAGATAAATACAAATTATGGTATTTCAAAGAAAACTATATAGCAGTGAATGTATGTCTAATACTTCTACAATAAGCAAAATTTTAAAGATTATTGATTAAAAGAAATTATAATGAATGGTTAAGTATATTGTTATTTAAAATAATAAAATATATAAAGATCTATAAATGATGAGAAATTCCCCAGAAAGCTAAACTTAGATGCAGATAACTCAGGTTGAAATTCCCCTGCTACCACTGACTATAACTTTGGGCAAATTTAAACTCATTCTTGTCAATTTTCTTGTTTTTAACCTAAGAATAATTCACAGCTATTGCTTTATGATAGACTTGTTGTCAGGTTCAGATGAGCTATTGAATGTAATGAGCCCACATACAGTTCAAATTCAGAGTTAAAAAATTAAATGTATAAATTTTGAGTTATAAACTGTGAATTTTACAGTTAAATTCTATAATATTGGAAACAATGTTTGCTTGCATACTTTTGGATAAAGCTTCAAATATAAGTCACAGTATGCCATGAACTTCCATCCATTTGCATTTATTTATTTCTAAAATTCCTAAGTGTCAAATGTGAGTCTTTATTGATTAATAAGAAATGGCTTTTTACCATAAGACTTCCACAATATTAATTATGAAACTCTTGGCAAAGCAAATATCCCAAATATTGATTAGAATTATAGCTAATCAATATACCCAATGGCTCTTTTGCTGGAAATCTATTTCTTATGAACTACTTCACTAAGTGATCAATTTTCAAAACACCAATTCACCAAATTAATCAAATATTCCAATTTGCTAATGACTTTTGATAAATATTAATATTTTTCTTATATGGTTACATAAATGAACATTATAGCATTATTTTTTTATTTGAGTATGGTTAACACAGAACGTTACATTAGTTTAAGGTCTAGAACTTAGTGATTTGACAAATTTATACATTATGCTATATTCAACTCAATATAGCTACCATTACAGGTACCATTGGTATCATTACTTTGCTATTACAGTATCATTGTGTTTGTTATGCTCTGCTTCTTATTCCTATGACCTACTCATTTCGTACTGGAGGCCTGTATCTCCCTCTCTCCTTCACCCATTTTGCCCAACTCCCTTAACCCCTCCTCTCTGCCAACCATTAGCTTACTCTGTGTATTTATTGTTCTGATTCTCCTTTTTATTTGTTCATTTTTTGGATTGTATTTATGAGTGTAATTATATGGTATTTGTCTTTCTCAGTCTGACTTATTTTACTTAGTATAATACCCTCTAGATCCATCCATGTTGTCTCAAATGGCATGATCTAATCCTTGTTTATGACTATGTAATATTCCATTGTGTATATACCACCTTTTCCTTATTTATTTGTCTACTGATGGGCATTTAAGTTGCTTCCATGTGTTGGCTATTGTAAATAATGCTGCACTAAACATAAGAGTGCATATATCTTTTCATTTTGTATTTTCCTTTTCTTTGGGTAAATACCTAATAATAGAATAATTGGATTGTATGGTATTTCTATTTTTAATTTTTTGAGGAACCCCCATACTGTTTTCCACAGTGGATGTACCAATTTACATTCCTACCAACAGTGCATGAAGGTCCCTTTTTCTATACATCCTTGCCAACATTTGTTGTTTCTTGTGTTCTTGACTTTAGCCATTCTAACAGGTATGAGGTGATATTTCATGATGGTTCTTGATTTGCATTTCTTGATGATTAGTGATGTTGAGCATCTTTTCATGTGTCTGTTGACCATCTGGATGTCTTCTTTGAAGAAACGTCTATTTAGGTTCTCTGCCGATTTTTCATTCAGATTGTTTGCTTTTTTGGTGTTGAGTTATATAAGTTCTTTATATATTTTGGATATTAACCCCTTATTGGATATATCATTTGCAAATATTTTCTCCCATTCAAGTAGGTTGTCTTTTTGTTGTTGCCAATGGTTTCCTTTGCTTTGCAAAAGCTTTTTATTTTGATGTAGCCTCAATAGTTTATTTTTGCTTTTGTTTCCCTTGCCTTAGGAGATAGATGTAGAAAAACATTACTATGGCTGATGTCAGGGAAATTACTGCCCATGCTCTTTTCTAGGATTTTTATGGTTACAGGTGTCACATTTAGATCTTTAATCTATTTTGAGTTTACTTTTGTGTATAGTGTTAGAAAGTACTCCAGTGTCAATCTTTTACATGTAGCTGTCTAGTTATACCAGCACCATTTGTTGAAAAGACTGTCTTTTCCCTATTCTATATTCTTTACTCCTTTGTCATAGATTAGTTGACCATATAAATGTGGGTTTATTTCTGGAGTCGCTATTCTCTATACATAGATCTATTATCATTGATCTATGTATCTATTTTTGTGTCAGTACCATACTGTTTTGATTTCTCCAGCTTTGTAGTATATATACTGAAATCTGGAACTGTGCTATCTCCATTTTTTGTTCTTGTTTTTCAGGATTGCTTTGTCAATTTGGGGAATTCTGTGATTCCAGAGAAATTTTAGTATTATTTGTCTGGTTTTGTGAAAAAAAAAATGCTGTTTGTATTTTGTATTTTGATAGGGATTGCACTGACTGCTTTTGCTATGTCCCAGAGATTTTGGACCATTGTGTTTTCATTTTCATTTGTCTCCATGTATTTTTTTATTTCTTCTTTGATTTCTTCACTGACTCAGTTATTTAGTATCATGTTGTTTAGTCTTCATGTGTTTATGGTTTTTTTCCAGTTTTTTCCAGTTTTGTGATTTATTTCAAGTTTCATACTGTTGTGATCAGTAAAGATGCATGGGATGATTTCAATCTTCTTAAATTTATTGAGGCTTGTTTTATGGACTAATATGTGATCTATGCTTGAGAATGCTTCAAGTGCACTTGAAAATAATGTGTATTCTGTTGCTTTTGGATGGAATGTTCTGTATATATCTGTTATATTCATCTGCTCCAATTTGTTATTCAGAGACATTGTTTCCTTATTGATTTTCTGTCTGGATGATTTATCCATTGATGTTAAGTGGAGTGTTTAAGTCCCATACTGTTATTGTATTACTATCAGCTTCTCTCTTTATGTTCATTAATATTTGTTTTACATATTTAGGTGCTTGTATTGGGTGCATAGATATTTACAATTTATATCCTCTTGGTGGATTGATCCCTTTATCGTTATGTAATGCCCTCTTTGTCTCTTGTGACAATCCTTGTTTTAAAGTCTATTTTGTCTAATGTAAGTATTGCTACCTCATTTTTTTTTACACTTCCATTTGCATGGTGAATGTTTTTCCATCCCTTCACTTTCAGTCTGTATGCATCTTTAGGTCTGAAGGTTAGTCTCTACAGGCAGCATATAGATGGGTCTTGTTTTTTTTATTATTATTTGTTTTTTAAATCTATTCTGCCACTCTGTGTCTTTTGATTGGAACATTTCGGCCATTTACATTTAAAGTAATTATTGGTAAGTATATACTTATTGCAATTTAAAAAAAAATTTGTTTTCTCGTTGTTTGTGTAGTTCTTCTTGTCCCTTTCTTCTTCTCTTGCTTTCTTTCTTTGTGATAAATGAGTACCTATAGTGTTTTGTTTGGCTTTCTTTCTCTTTATTTTTTGTGTATCTGTCATAGGTTTTGGGTTTATGGTTACCAGGCAGGGCATATATAACATCCTAAGTAAATAGTAGTCCATATTAATTTGATGGTCATTTAAGTTCAAACACATTCAAGAGAAAGAAAGAGAGAAAGAAAGAAAGAAAAAGAAAGAAGTCTTTCTTTACTCCCTTCTCTTCCCTTTTTATTCCTTTCTCCACATTTCATGTATATATTGTCATATTTTATACCTTTTTTACTCATATTTTTCTTATGTCTCATTATGACCATTTCTTTTCCACTTAAAGAAATCCCTTTAACATTTCTTGTAAGGCTGGTTTAGGGTGATAAACTCCTTTATATTTGTTTTTCTCAGTAACTCTTTATCTCTCCTTAAAATCTGAATGATAACCTTGCCAGGTAGAGTATTCTTGGTTGCAGGGTTTTTTGTTTTGTTTTGTTTTGTTTTTTCCCTTTCAGCATTTTGAATATATCATGACACTCTCTTCTGACCTTCAAAGTTTCTGCTGAAACATCAGCTGATAGCCTTAAAGGTTTTCCCTTGTAGGTAACTTTTTGTTTCTCTCTTGCTGCTTTTAGGATTATTTATCTTTAATCTTTGATATTTTAATTATTATGTGCTGTGGTGTGGAACTCCTTGGGTTCATATTATTTGGAACTCTGTGCTTCTTGGCCTTGACTGTCTATTTTCTTCCCTAGGTTAGGGAAGTTTTCAGTTGTTACCTCTTCAAATAAGTTTTTTACACCTTTCTCTCTCTTCTTCTTCTTCTGGGATCCCTATAATGTGAATGTTTGCTCATTTGATGTTGCCCAAGAGATCTCTAAATCTTTCCTCATTTTTTAAAATTTATTTCTCTTTGTGCTGTTCAGTATGGGTTCTTTGCATTACCCTAACTTCCAGATCACTGATAAATTCTTCTGCATCCTCTAATCTACTGTTGATTCCCTCTAGTGCATTTTTTATTTCAGTTATTATATTCTTCAACTCTGATTGGTTCTTTTTAATATTTTCCATCTCTTTATTGAATGTCTGAGTTTTACCATTCTTTTCTCCAGCCCAGTGAGTACCTCTATGATAATTACTTTAAATTCTTTATTAGGCATATTGCTTATCTCTGTTTCATTTAGTTCTTTTTCTGAGTGTTTTTCTTGTTTTTTCTTTTGGAACATATTCCCCTCTCTCCCCACTTATCTTGACTTTCTGTGTTTGTTTCTATGAATTAAGCAAAACAGCTACTTCACCTAAAGTTGAAGGAGTGGTTTTGTATATGGTGCCCCCTATGCAGATTGTGTGTGCTTGGTGACTTTTGCTGGCTGGTTGGAGGTGTACATGTTAGTTACTCTTTTAATAATGGCTTTTTACAGAAAGAATAAATAAAAAAACAGAATAATAAGAGAAAAAAGAACATAATAAAAGAAGGAAAAAGGAAAAAGAAAAAAATGAAAAGAAATAAAAAGAAGAAAAAAGAGAACAAGAAAGAAAAGAACAAAAGCAAAAGAAAAAAATAAAACAAATTGTAAAAAGTAAAAATAAAACAAACAAACTCACAAAACTGTAGCTTGTTTTCTGTGCCCCAGTACCACAGGGCAGCTGGTGTGGGCTTGTGGATCCTGGGTTTGTTGAGGCCACATGTTCACTGTGAGCCATACTCTGCTCTGGTCTGTGCTTTTAAGGTGTGGGTTGGGGGGGTGGGAATAAGAATGTTCCCACAGTTCCTCAGCCTTTTAAAACCATGGCTTTTTTCCTGTGTCTCAGCAAGACTAGGGCTGTTGTGGGTTATGGACCCTGAGCTTACTGAAATTGCAAGTTCACTGAGATGACCAGACCCACCCTGTTATAGTGTCTGGACCTTTCTCCAGCTTAGGCTATTAAGGTGGGATGGGAATGTAAACCATGTGTTCTTTAATCCCTGTGACCTGGAGAGCATACCTACAGCTCCTTCACCGCTTGGCAGAGTTCTAGTGTTGTCTCTCTGATATGCTAGTTGCTCTTTTTAACTGTGGGTTTCTTTTTGTCCCCAAGGACAGCAGGATCTGTACAGTTCCGTCAGTACTATTCCTCCCTACCGCCATTGGCAGTGTAGGAGGTTTGGCTTCCCTTTGTTACTGTGTCTCTGTCTCTCTTGCTGTTTTTTTGTGTTTTGTTTTGTTTTGTTTTGTTTTTGCCATTCTTTCTTTAGTTGTTCACTAGATGTTTAGTCAGTTCTTCTTCGGGAGGAATTGTTCTATAAATAGGTGTAATTTGGTGTGTTCCATGGAGGAGGTGAGTTCAAGTTCAAGTGGTAGCACCATCTTGAACCAAAACTCCCATTATAGCACTATTTTAAGGAATGTTTAAATCATTGAAAATTAACATTAAGTGCTTTAATGTTCTCAAATTCTGGCATATTCATTTTCATAATAAATTTATTTTAAACTACAATGAGATATCACCTCACACCAGTCAGAATGGCTATTAGCAAAAAGACAAGAAATAACAAGTGCTGGCAAGGATGTGGAGAAATGGGAACCTCTGTGCTCTGTTGGTGGGAATGTAGACTGGTACAACCACTATGGAAAACAGTATGGAACTTCCTCAAAAAAAATTAAAAGTAGAAATACCATATGTGGGCGCCTGGGTGGCTCAGTTGGTTAAGCGACTGCCTTCAGCTCAGGTCATGATCCTGGAGTCCTGGGATCGAGTCCTGCATTGGGCTCCCTGCTCGGAGGGGAGTCTGCTTCTCCCTCTGACCCTCCTCCCTCTCATGCTCTCTGTCTCTCATTCTTTCTGTCTCAAATAAATAAATAAAATCTTTAAAACAACAAAAAAACAAAACAAACAAACAAAAAGAAATACCATATGATCCAGTAATTCCATTACTGGGTGTTTACCCAAAGAAAATGACAACACTAGTTTGAAAAGATATATGCAGGGCACCTGGGTGGCTCAGTTGGTTAAGCAACTGCCTTTGGCTCAGGTCATGATCCCGGAGTTCCAGGATCAAGTCCCACATCGGGCTCCCCGCTTGGCGGGGAGTCTGCTTCTCCCTCTGACCCTACCCCCTCTTGTGCTCTCTCTCTCTCAGTCTCTCTCTCAAATAAATAAATAAAATCTATGGGAAAAAAAGAAGAAAAGATATATGCAGCCCTATATTCATTGCAGCATTATTTACAGTAGCCACGGTACTGAGACAACCTATGTGTCCATTGATAGATGAATGGATAAAGATGTGTGTATTTATGTAATATATATCATAAGATATATGTATATATATGATAATATATATTATGTCATATATGTTAATATATTATATATAATGTTACATATTATTACTATATATAATGGAATATTACTCAACCATAAGAAAATGATTTCTTGCCATTTGTAACAACATGAGTGGACCTAGAGGGTATTATGCTAAGTGAAATAAGTCAGTCAGAGAAGGACAAATATCATATGATTTCAATTATATGTAGACTCTAAATAATAAAACAAAGGAACAAACAAACAAAAAACCTGAAACAGACTCATAAATACAAAGTATAGACTGGTGGTTCCCAGAGGGATGAGGAGGGTAGGATGGGTGAAATAGGTGAAGGGAATCAAGAGGTACAAACTTTCAGTTATAAATAAAGAAATCATAGAGGTGAAAAGTACTACATTGGAATATAGCAAATAATAATGTTGTATGATGACCAATCATAACTACACTTACTGTGGTGAGCACTGGGTAATGTATAGAATTGTCAAATGACTATGTTGAACAGCTACAATGAATATAATATTGCATATCAAATATACTTAAATAAATGTATTTGAAATTATATAAACTATTCTTGAAGATTCAGTAGGTGGACATAATATTTATTCAATACAGTTAAAAACCATAATTTTTACAAATATTTCTGAAAATAAAGTGAATTAGGTCAATTTGATAAATTTGGCTAATTGGTTGTTTACTAAATTGATACTTTGGAGATTAATATTTTGGTGAATTAGCCTGCCCCTTTATGGCAGGGCTGGAATGAATTCATTACATTTTATAGCAAGACAGAAAGACCTGGAAAGGAAATCAGTATCAAAGAAGGGAGCTATAGAATAAGAACATTAGGGAGGTTTAATTGAATGGATATTGACCTAAGCCACAGGACTGGATTGTCAATCAGACTCACACAAATCAGACATTTTAGCCAATATCAAGCTTTACTAATAATTTAGAGGATATAGGTTATCATACAAGCTCTAGATGAAGTAGAGAAAAGAATAAAACAACTTACACGAGTCCCTAGGTCCTTCCTTTTGACATTGGTGATGCACAGCTGGCCTAGAATAATAGATTAAATCTCTAGGTGGAGTTTGTGGGTTTGTTCACAAAGCAGAGAATGTTTAGGTTATGAAACATCTCTATTCTATATCCCATAGAGTTGATTTATTTTTACAGCATCTCCAGGGAGCCATGCTTCAAAATCTGTGGAACCTGGGTTTATTTGCTGGTAATTCTTTGACCAGGGATGTCTTACAAAGGTCGTTCTATAAATTAAGACTTTTTCTCCTAACAAAACTCAATAGCCTTTTTACATTTAGGTCCAGTTGACAGGCCTCAGGCCAGATCATTGGCTTTCTTTCCTTTAGACTAAGAGTGTCCTACTGGAAAGGAAGTGATTATAGGATGGCTGTTTAACTCCCTCTCAGAAATTTGGGTGAATTTAAAGATACATTTAAAAAAATAAAAAAATAAAGATATTTTTTTATAAATTGTGCAAAAGAAAAAGCAAACACAAAAAAGGAAAAAAGAAAAATGTAAAATAAAGACAATTAAAAAGTCAAGAAAGATACAAGAAAGGCAATGAAGTCATAGTGATTCATAGCTCTTCAGAGAATAATATTAATGCAATTATAAAAATAAAACACGTTTATAAATTGAAAATTTAGTCATGATTATAGAAAAGAATGTAAATGTATAAATACATATGATACAATTTTGGAATTGAAATAGTAGGTGAGCTAAAAGGAATAGTGTAGATGATAAAATGTTTATCTTATGAAATAAAGTCAAGCTACTCTCCATATTGTAGGACAAAAAAAATTAAACTAGTATATTATTTTAAGTTATACGATTAAAGTGATAAAATTCAGTTGAGAAGGCTGATTGTGTGGGAGAGAGAAGGAAAGGTGATATAAGTCAGGTCTTCATAAATCATAATAGTATGTCAAAAGGTAAATATCACACTAGGAAAATAGTTACAATTTATATAAAATGCATAGTATAATCTCCTTGATGTACATAGGGTATACACAAACCAATAAATACCAAAAGTTTTGCCTTTTTGGAAATGTCAGGTAGTTGGAATCATACAGTATAAAGCCTTTTCAGATTGGCTTCTTTCTTTTAGAAAAATGCATTTAAGATTCAACCATGTCTTCTTGTGATTTGATAGCTCATGTATTTGTGTCTTATGTACTACAGTTTGTTTATCCATTCACATAGTAAAAGATATCTTAACTGATACCAGTTTGGGTCAATTAAAAGTCAAATAAAAATGCTATAAACATTCACCTGCAGGTTTTTGTGTGGATATAAATTTATAAGTTTTCAAATTAGTTAGGTAAATGCCTAGGAACACAATTGTTGTATCACATGATGAGACTGTTTAGCTTTGTAAGAAACTGCCAAATTATCTTCCAAAGTGGCTATACCACTTTGCATTCCTTTAAGCAATGATTTAGAGTTCCTGCAGCTCTGCATCCTCAACAGCAATTGGTTCTTTTGTTTGTTTTCTCTCTCTCTTTTTTTTAGCCATTCCGATAGGTGTATAATGGTATATAGAAGATGATTCAAAATGTGAATACCATTTATCACATAATGGATTTATCTAAATGATAAGCTTGCAAGCAAATATAAAGATATTTTATAAGTGTGCTTATAGAGCAAGTTGTACTCTATGCAGACTAGGGTTCTATTTGCATAAAAAGGTAGATATGTTAATGCATAGGACGTATCTGTAAGGACATACAAGAAATCATTACCACTGATTTCCTCTGCAGTGAGAGATTGAGAGGATTTAAGTTGGAATTGTGGTGAGGAGAGTGGCAAGAAAAAGAGACCAGTTATTTATTACTTTATACCTTACTGTAGTGTTTCAATTTAATAATAATATAGTCCCCCCCCTTTTTTTTAAGACTTTATTTATTTATTTAACAGAGAGATAGTGAGAGCAGGAACACAAGCATGGGGAGTGGGAGAGGGAGAAGCAGGCTTCCTGCTGAGCAGGGAACCTGATGTGGGGCTGGACCCCAGGACCCTGGGATCATGACCTGAGCTGAAGGCAGACGCTTAACGACTGAGGCACCCAGGTGCCCCAATATAGTCCCTTTTTAATAAAAAAAGAAAAATCAAATGCTATACATTGGCTGTAACTTGTAAAAAGAAACTTCTTCCTATAATCTGAAAAATATAGACTGAGATGATTTCAGGCCAAAATATTCCATTTTTACATTTTAACAAAATTAAGTTGAATTGTGCTCAAAATTCTAACTGTGATTTTGAAAAAATCATGTTAAAATGATATATGGACAATATCCTTAAAAGTTATAGCATTGTTCTAGGGGTGCCTGGGTGGTTCAATCAGTTAAGTGTCTGCCTTTGGCTCAGGTCATGATTCCAGAGTCCTGGGATCAAGCCCCATGTCCGCTCCCTGCTCAGGGGGGAGTCAGCTTTTCCCTCTCCTTGTTCCCCTCCTTTTCCCCTCCCCCTCCCCCTGCTAATGTTCTCTCTGTCTCCCTCAAATAAATAAATAAGATAAACCCTACATTAAAAAAAAAACCCACAAAAACTACAGCTTTGTTCTAGCTTCTGAGACTCTCCCACTTTTTTTTTTCCAGAAGCTCCTTCCAATATCTGTGGCAATTCCGAAATCAAACTCAACATTTTTAGAGTTTAGAAAGCATGTGAAGATTGTTGGATGAATAGCTTAATAAACAGGTGAAAGATAAGCCTGACCCAGTATCTGCAAAGAATTCAGTATAAAGTACTTTGTAGTAAAAAAGATTTGGGACATCTCTTTACACGAACTTAAAAAAAAAAAAATGCAATCCATTAAGCAAACTTTAGACCATATTAATCAGTCATCTATTTGGCAAATTGATGTGTTCATGCATTTTTAATGAAAGTTAAATGTACAAGGATTCACTGATTTCCACTTTTCAGATGAGCTCTGGTTTCCTGTGTGACTCTTCCATCCAGGCCAATTATAAGAGAAACCAGCCCAAGATGAGAGTTTAGGTTCAGAGGGAATTAATGAGTTTCTTTTTTAAAAATCTTGGAATTTCAGTTATTAGTAAATACTAAAATAAAGTAAACATCTGAAAAGACTTCCAGTTGCAACCAGTAGCCCTTGCTGAGTTCTGGAAGTAGTTGACACAGATAGGAGTATTCAAATTATTCCTGCTAGAACCTACATACTGATTTTGATATAGCATACTTTATGTGCTATAGCACCCATAAAAAGTGGGACTTTGTAAATGAAAGCAGTACAAACATCTTAAAAATAATAAGTAAATATAGTCATATAAATAAGCAACAATACTAATTTTTCTTTCTTTTCTTTTTGCTACTAATATTCAGAGAAATAAAGCTTTTTTAGTTGCAGTAGCAAATAATAAGGCTGATGATATGAAAATATCACTGTTAATGAATTATCAGAAATGGAAATTAAGTAAACAATCCCATTTACAAGTGTATCAAAACATAAAATAAAATGAAGTAAAATAAAATAAAATAAAATACCTAAGGAATAAATTTAACCAAGGAGGTAAAAGACCTGTACACTGAAAATTATAAGACATTGATGAAAGAAATTAAGGAAGACACAAATAAATGGAAAAATATTCAGTGCAATCCCTATCAAAATTCTAATGGCTAACAGACACATGAAAAAATGTTCATCATCATTAGCCATCAGGGAAATTCAAATCAAAACCACATTGAGATACCACCTTACACCACCAGTTAGAATGGCAAAAATTGACAAGGCAAGAAACAACAAATGCTGGAGAGGTTGTGGAGAAAGGGGAATCCTCTTACACTGTTGGTGGGAATGCAAGTTGGTATAGCCACTTTGGAAAACAGCGTGGAGGTGCCTCAGAAAATTAAAAATAGAGCTACCCTGTGACCCAGCAATTGCACTATGGGTATTTACCCCAAAGACACAGATGTAGTGAAAAGAAGGGCCATATGCACCCCAATGTTCATAGCAGCAATGTCCGCAATAGCCAAACTGTGGAAAGAGCCGAGATGCCCTTCAACAGATGAATGGATAAAGAAGATGTGGTCCATATATACAATGGAATATTACTCAGCCATCAGAAAGGATGAATACCCAACCTTTACATCAACATGGATGGGACTGGAGGAGATTATGCTAAGTGAAATAAGTCAAGCAGGGAAAGTCAATTATCATATGGTTTCACTTATTTGTGGAACATAAGGAATAGCATGGAGGACATTAGGAGAAGGAAGGGAAAAATGAAGGGAAATTGGAGGGAGAGATGAACCATGAGAGGCTATGGACTCTGGGAAACAAACTGAGGGTTTTAGAGGGGAGGGGGAGTGGGGGCATGGGTTAGCCCGGTGATGAGTATTAAGGAGGGCACGGACTGCATGGAGCACTGGGTATTATACAAAATCAATGAATCATGGATCACTACATCAAAAACTAATGATGTATTGTATGGTGACTAACATAACATAATAAAATAAAATTTTAAAAAGTTCTAATGCTGTTTTTCACAGAAATAGAACAAACAATCCTAAAGCTTCTATGGAACCACAAAAGATCCAGAATAGTCAAAGCAATCTTGAAAAAGAAGAACAAAGCTGGAGGCATCACACTCCCTGATTTCAAACTATATCACAAAGCTATAGTAATCAAAATAGCATGGTATTGGCATAAAAACAGACACATAGATCATTGGAACAGAATAGAGAGCCCAGAAGTAAACCCATGCATATGTGGTCAATTTCCTAAGACAAAGGAGCCAAGAATGTATAATGGTGAAAGGACAGTCTCTTCAAAAAATGATGTTGAAAAAACTGGACAGCTATATGCAAAAGAATGAACCAGACCACTGTCTTATAACATAAACAAAAATAACTCAAAATGGATTAAAGACTTGAATGTAAAATCTGAAGCATAGAACTTTTAGAAGAAAATATAGGCAGTGAGCTCCTTGACATTGGTCTTGGTGATGATTTTTTGGATTTGACACCAAAAGCAAAGGCAACAAAAGCAAATTAACAAGTAGGACTGCATCAAACTAAAAATCTTCTGCATAGTAAAGTAAACCATCACCAAAATGAAAAGGCAACATACCAAATCAGAGAAAATATTTGCAAATCATATATCTGATAAGGGGTTAATTTCCAAAATATATAAAGAACTCATACAGCTCAATAGCAAAAAGTTTAAAAATCCAATTTAGAATATGGGCAGGCGATCTGAATAGGTATTTTTCCCAAGAAGACATACAGATGGCCAACAGATACATGAAAAGATACTCAACATCACTAGTCACCAGGGAAATGAAAATTAAAACCACAATGAGATATCACCTCACACCTGTTACTTAGAAAGGCTATTATCAAGAAGACAAGAAATAGCAAGTGTTGGTGAAGATATGGAAAAAAGGGAACGCTTGTGTTCTGTTGATAGGAATGTAATTTGGTATAGCCACTATGGAAAACAGTATGGAGGTTCCTCAAAAAATTAAAAATAGAGCCACCATATGATCTAGCAATTCCACTTCTGGGTAATTATCCAAAGAAAGTGAAAACACTAACTTGAAAAGATATATGCACCCCTGTGTTCATTGCAGCATGATTTATAATAGCCAAGATTTAGAAACAACCATCGATGGATGAATGGATCAAGAAAATGTGTAAGACTGATGAATCACAGACCTGTACCTCTGAAACAAATAATACATTATATGTTTAAAAAAAGAAGAAGAAGATAGTAAGAAGGGAAAAATGAAGGGGGGGAATCGGAGAGGGAGATGAACCATGAGAGACTATGGACTCTGAGAGACAAATTGAGGGTTCTAGAGGGGAGGGAGGTGGGGGGATGGGTTAGCCTGATGATGGGTGTTAAAGAGGGCACATACTGAATGGAGCTCTGGGTGTTACACGCAAACAATGAATCATGGAACACTACATCAAAAACTAATGATGTAATGTATGGTGATTAACATAACATAATAAAAAGAAAATGTGGTATAATATACCCAATGAAATATTGTTCAGTCATAAAAAAAGGATGATCTTGCCATTTCTGACAACATGGATGGACCTTGAGGGTATTATGCTAAGTGAAATAAATCAGACAAAGACAAATACGTATGTTGAAGCCCTTATCCCCAGTACCTCAGAATGAGACCCCTATAGGGCCTATAAAGAGGTTAAGTTAAGTTAAAATGAGGTCCTCAGGGTAGGCCCTAATTCTATCTGACTAGTGTCCTTAAAAGAAGAACAGATTAGGACATACAGAGAGATACCGGGGGCACTTGTGAGTGTGTGTGTATGCACACAGCACACACACATACACAGACTGTGTGAGGACACAATGAGAAGGTGACCATTTACGAGGCAAGGAGAGAGGCCCCAGAATGAAACCAATGCTGCTGGAACCTTCATTTTGGTCTTCTAGCCTCCAGGACTGTGAAAGATAAATTTTTCTTGTTTAAGTCACCCAGTCTGTGGTATTTTATTATGGCTGTCCTAGCAAACTCATACACTTACAGAGTCTAGGGTGCTCAAGAAGAATTCTGCTTGAGGGTCACAAGGTAAGATGTATTTACTTGTAAATGCCTAAGAACAAAATGCATTTTTGAAGAGGATTTTCAAGGCAGTATAGGTGATAAGCAAGCAAGCCTGACTTGTTACCCTGGGTGCTCCTGAGGGAAGAAGGAAGCAATTCGTTATATGGGGTGACGGATGTAGGGATGAGAACAGGGTCACCTCAGCTTGCAGACCTTGTGTACTGAGCATACACCCTCATGCCCCTGACAGCTATGCAAAGAGAATACTAAACCCAGCCACCTCCACAGAGAATGCCAGAGCCAGTAATGGTAAGTTCCATAAAACACAAATGTATAAATAACTCAGCGAAGGCCCTTATCATGATACTTTCTAATTATAATTTCCAACATAAAGGCTCTACATAATTTCAATGTCTGAGGTTTAATACTTACAGAAAGCATCTCAGAAATAAATAGAATGTTTTCTCATCCAGCCTGTTCCTAAGCAGCTTATAGTTTTGGTATCTGACATTCTCAAGTTCAAAGCTAAAACCAGATGAAAACTTTCATTGTATTAAATGACCTCAATCATCACATAATCCTGCTAGATTTTAAGTACATCAGTCCCTTTTGAATTTTATTTTTCTCTTCCAAATGCTAGAGCCCCAATTGTTTATAGAATTAAACTAAGGGGAACAAATTACTTAGAAATGAGGCAGCAGGTAGAAAGATTAAAGTAGAAGCCATACATGGGTTAACCCACGAAGCAGGACTACACAGCAGGATTAGAGTCAACTGCTGGAGAATGTAGGCCCTAAAGACTAGTTGCCAGTTTCTCTCTTAAGTCCAGATGGAAGACATGTCCTGCATCCCCAGCACAAATGCCTACCCATGCCGGCCAGTTCCAAAGATCAAAGATTGAATTCAGAGTAAGGAAGGAGTGATGGAACCAGAGAAATATGGCTGTAAATTACTTGTGGAATAATAAAATGTTTTACCCTAGCTAAGGCACTTCAGGATACCAGAAGTAATACGAATCGACTGTTTATAGACACACATCCAGTGCCAGAGCAACCACAGATTAGAACCAGGAAGCATCGTTAGCTATTTGTGTGATATCAGGAAAGTTGTGGTTGTGGTATGGGTGGTGAAATGATTCAGGAATGTTTGTCTGCATGGGCAGTACCTGCCTGCCTTTTCAGGAAATCTAAATATATGAAGCACTTACTACACACCAAGGCCTGTGATAAGCGCTTGTCATACATTGTCTGAATTATCAGATGAAGCAATGTTATTTCTCTAAGTTACACAAAATGACCCATCTGGAAAGTTGTGGATCCAGGAAAGGCACCCAGGTTTATATGTTCCAAATCATTCTCTCTTCAATATCTTGCTCTACATAGCTTTGTCTTTCTACCCTGATCATTCAGTTTTTCTTTTCTTTTTTTTCAACTTAATCAATGTATTTATTTTTGTTTTTTGTTTTTTTGGTCATTCTTTTTTTTTATTATGTTCAATTAGCCAGCATATAGTACATCATTAGTTTTTGATGTAGTATTCAATGATTCATTAGTTGCATATAACACCCAGTGCTCATCACCACACGTGCCCTCCTTAATACCCATCACCTGGTTCCCCCATCCCCTGAGCCCCCTCCCTTCTGTAACCCTCAGTTTCATTCCAGGAGAGTCTCTCATGGTTTGTCTTCCTCTCTGATTTCTTGCCATCCAGTTTTCCCTCCCTTCCCCTGTGGTCCTCTGCACTATTCCTTATGTTCCACACATGAGTGAAACCATATGATAATTGTCTTTCTCTGCTTGACTTATTTCACTTTGCATAATCCCCTCCAGTTCCATCCATGTCGATGCAAATGGTGGGTATTCATCCTTTCAGATGACTGAGTAATATTCCATTGTATATATGAACCACATCTTCTTTATCCATTCATCTGTTGAAGGGCATCTTGGCTCCTTCCACAGTTTGGCTACTGTGGACATTGCTGCTATGAACATTGGGGTGCATGTGCCCCTTCTTTTCACTACCTCTGTATCTTTGGGGTAAATACCAGTTTTTCAAAAATACTCTACTTTCCAGTATTTTTAAGAGCATACACCCTAAATTACATATATTCTGGCCAGCATGTCCTACATAGATGTACATACTTAGATTCAAGCATCAGAGGTTTATTCATTCTCATTTTTATTTTAATGGCTAGGCTTCAGTATTTGTTTTGGGCACAAATAGCTTAGATGATGAAGAGTAGTAGTAATTAACTCCCCCAACAAATGAAAAGTATCTTCATTTAAATAACATATGACATATAATCTGAACATTAATGGTGAGATGGCTTAGTTTGGATTCTTCCAGACTAAAAACTGAGATGAGGATTCTGGTGCAAGTAATTAATTTGGAAGGTATAGGAAATAACAATAGGGGAGTGAGAAATTGATTCCAGGAAAGGAAGAGGCCAGTAAAAGGTAAGGTATTAAACCATCTGTTACGGTGAGTGAATGGTGCTTAATTCTGCAGGGAAATGCTGCAAAACCCACACTTCAGTCTATCTCTACTGAGGGGCGGTGGAGCTGGCATACTTATATAGCAATTCCTAAGACTGATAGGTAAGGGCTACTCCTGAGCGGGGGGAATGAATTCCCTGGTAACCCTGGGCCTGCCCTGTGTGGGCATGGAAGGTGAGCTGAGTGCCTTTTGCATTTCTGGGAAACAGTGCCCTTAGGTACAGAGATGCAAATATTGGCAGTTGGAGGTTCGCTGGGAGTTCTGCAGAATATGGGCAGGGCAAGGATAACTTCTGCTACCAAAGGAAATTTCTTTTTTTTCATGTGCTAATTTCAGAGATCTACGTTTGACTATCACATCATGACTGTGAAAATAGTAATCAACTGAAATTTAGGTGAAATAAAAAAGAAGCTGAGTTTCTGAAGCGGGTGAAGATAGGGAGAAGTATTGTGTACTTAAATTCTGGAGGAAATCCCATAGCTTTTTCAAGACAAGACTAATTTTCCATGGTTTTTGTTTGGTTACCCCCCTCTCCATCCATATCACTGCTTTTTGGAGGGGAAAAAAAAAAAAGAAAGCAGTGATAAGGGGGGGATGGGTTTTATCAAACAAAAATCATGGAAAATAAGTATCTTCTTCACAAAGCCATGGACTTCCTACAGAATTTATATACCCAATCCCGTCACAAATACAAGTCAGATGGTTGAGTCCTCTAAGAGTTAGTGGCGGGGGGGGGGGGGGGGGGGCCGGGGGGAGGACAAATCAATGAAACATTCTTGGAATTTTTTGTATGTAGGCTGTCAGAATGCCAGACACACTGGTTAGGATGTCCACTGGCTAGTGGTACCAGAGCAGAAAAAAATAAAAGAAAAAATACATGTGGAAAGGTGAAATATTAACTGTACTGCCAAAAGTTAGATAAGGATAGCTTAGAAGAATGGAAGTTTACTCACCTGTATGGAAGAGAGAAGTATGAAGAGTTTGGAGTGGAGGAGAGGGGAGATGCACTGCAGTATAAAAGGAAGCTCATTGTCTTGCTCATCACTCTGCCTTCCTTGTTCTAGATCAAGCATGTTAATTATACTCCTACCTCAGGGCCTTTGCCCTTGCTGTTCCCACTGCCTGGATCACTCTTCTAGATATTCTCAGTGCTCATTTTCTCACCTCCTGCAGATCTTTGCTCAAATGGTAACTTCTCCAGAGGCCTTCTCTGACTACCTTAATCGACCTTGTATCCTTCTGGCATCCCCTGTTCCTCATCCCTATCTTATTTCCTCCACAGCACTTAGTACCTTCTAATATAATGTAATATGATGTAATCTGAAGTGAATTTATTTTTAAGCATATGTTCTTTCTCCCATGACTGAAGTTTCCAGGGATGTTTGGTTGTTGTGTTCAATGTTGTATCCTCAGCACCAAGCACGTTGCCTGACATAGAACAGGCCCTCAGTAAATATTTGCTAAATGAATATTGTAATCAGCAAGTAGTTGATTGTGAGCTTTTGGACAGTAGAGTATTCATATTGGGAATGAAATCGGGCCTAATTAAGATTCAGCACATAAAACACAGGCAACAGATTTTAGGTCTTGAAACAGACACACTTGGATTGGAATCATACATGGCCTAAGGCAAAACAACCAATCTCTGAGCTTGTTTCCTCTTTGTAAAATAGGTTTAATCATCCTTACTTCATAGGTTACTGTTAGGATTAATGAGGTAATAAGTGCACTGTCAATAGTGGTCTGCTTCAGATTAAAAAATTAGAGGTCATTAGTATAATTAATATTAATAATGGATCTGGCTAAGAATCATTTGTTGGTGTTAGTATTTTCGCTTTTCCCAAACAATCCCTTTTGTTGGTTTTGAAGTCCTGAGTTTCAGAGTTTATTGATTCTGGAAAGGCTGAGTGGTGCCAATCATCAGGAATGTTCCTCATAGCATCCAGCCAGAGACTGTTATATAATGAGCACCATGATAAAGACTTTAGACAAAGGATCCCTGAGCAGGGCCTGTCTTTTGTGTTTTCTAGTGTTTACAAGGTGTGATGATGGGGAAGCTTACAATTTCAGATCAGCTGTGATCTGCCTGCCTTTCAACCTCTCTGCTCCTTACCCTGCATTGGGCAAGGATGGCTTTCCTTCTCAGACCTAGATGGCTGCAGAAACATGAGCCACTTGAAAGCTCAGTGTTCTTGCAAGCAAGCAGGCAAGTTCCTAGTACTCTCTGAGGTGGAAGTCATTTTCTAGAGCTGCCAAATCCTTTTTAGACTGTGGAGAAGTTGTTTTGATTTCCAAGTCCTGCTCGACTACAGTGAACAAATACCTGGCTTATCATCGGTAACATTCTTAGGCAAATAGATGACAGTGTCAGTAGGAACTTAAAAAAAAAAATACGTTTGGTGGTAAAAACCTTGCCTTTGGAAACATAATCACAATTTCACTGGATCTGCCTAACTTAGGCAGCCTAGGACACTGTGCCACTGTACTGAAATTGCCCTTCGACAAAATTGGCCCTGGCAGCTGGCAGTCAAATTGAAACGTTTCGGGCAGTAGAGCTGCTTTGGAATCTCTCCCACATGCCAATACATCTCTTGATCTTGAGAAAACATTTCCCGATATTCAGGAACTTTTCCATTGTTCCTTGCAATGTCCCCCAGAGGACACATAGACTTTCCTAGACCTCTTGACGCCCACATAACCTTCCCATAGTAAGTACTGGTTGGTCAGAAGTAAGCTGCATTCACTGGGGACTGGGATTTGAACACTTGTTCCATAGACATATTGCTTTTCTAAAATATGGGGGGTGAAGAAAGGGCCTGAGAATTTTGCTGTATTGAGTGGGAGTTTTGTGCATGGAGTTCTTTCCTGTTATGTCATCATATGATGTTGTCAACATAACATTGTCCCTAATGCATTCTAGAGCTAACTGCTACTGAAAGAGTTAAAATTTTATATAAACCCTGAGTGATTGTGCAACCTGTGGTAACTACCTATCTCTTGTCAGCCAACTTACTCTTCTTAGAGTTAAGCATTCTTGAAGACATGGCGTGATCTAATATAGTATTTTCAGATTTGCCAGTTCTAAACGAGTCATTTTTCCCGCAGTGTGTTCTTGAACATTAACTCTGTGAGATGCCCCCATGAAAAAGGTTTGCTAAGGCCTAGCAGCTTCAGAAATTCTGTGTAATCTAACCCCCTTTTGTAAACTTGTCATGTATGTTAGCACATTAAATGAATTAATAAGGGCTACCAAAAATCAGTTTGTTTCGCTCGGCTTATTCTGGCATTTGCCAAATTTATTTGACCACATTCTCTTTTTCTTTTGTTAAATCTGGTAACATTCTGTAGAACTAGCAAGTATTCCAGGAAACTTAGCTAGGGTGACTCTGTCCTAAATACAAAAAACATAACTAAATGTTGTTCAGAAGTTAGCGTTCTCAAAACCACAGTCTTTGTTTTTTTTGTTTTTTGTGGATTTTTTTTTTTTTTTTTTTGTAATCCCCAAATGGAATTGTTTTAAGCAGGGATCTGCAAACCTTTTCTGTAAAGGGACACACAGTAAATTTTTTTGACTTTGAGTGACATATGATCTCCATCAAAACTACCCAACTCTGGTCAAATGTGAAATTAGCCACAGACAATACCTAAACAAAAGGGTATGGCTATATTCCAATAAAACTTTATTTATAAAAATGGACAGAAGCCTCAGTGTGGGCCAGGGGCAACAGTCTGCAAACCCTTTTTAGAGTGAAGCAACTACCTTTCATTCACAATTCAGTTATCCGATACCTTGAAAGTACATCTAAGATAAAAAAAGCTTGTGGTGATTTTGTTCTACTGCCAAGTCTAGTCTACATGAACTTTCAGGAGAACGGAGTTTAGTTCACTCAGGTCAATGTCTAAAGTTCTGCTCATGGTTATCACAACTAAGATGAACTCATATCCTCAGAAAGGGCCCAGAACTTGTCTGATCATTGCAACTAAGAGGATGAGGATAAGCAGGATAAGGCCCTGCTGCCTCGATATTTTGCTTTAATTCTCCTCAAATGGCTAACTAGCAATTTCCTAGTGAAAAGGGAGGAGATTTACCAGCAGGACTCCAAACTTCCTTTTTGAGGTTAAGTAAAACAGGGAAGTGTTTAGGAAAGGAAATCTGCCATAAGTGCTAGAAAATACCAAACCTGTGGTTATTTTAAGTCAAGCCCTGCTGCAGAATCAGCAGTCTCCATTATGCACAAGGGACCACCCACCCAAGGAGCATCCAAAGATAATAATCTATGAGAAAGGAGACCACAAAAATGCGGATGCTGATTTCTGGCAGGACCTTGTTGTTCATGTTTAAAGAAGTGATTGTCCCTTAGATACCAAGGCCATTTCACTAGCTTTATGCTGGCAACGTTTTTGTTTATTGATGCTTTATCATTGTGTGGCTCTGTTTTTAACCCTTTCCAGTGCAAGCATTTTGATTCCCCCACAGTATCAAAGGAAAACCAGTAAAGGAGGGCCAGGGTCGGGGGGAGCTTTACGAAAAGCCTCTAGACTAACAGCATGATAGAATTGTAGTACAGGGAGCAACCTAAAAATACCTAATCTGATTACATTAAAAAGATCAACTAGGCATCTTGCCCCAAATACCAAATGATCAGTGATTAGGTATGAGAGTCCAGTTTCCTGAGTCATGCTGAGGCTATTCAGAAGACAGACTTCTCAGGACTGCTATCCTAGACCTTATGAAAGTTCTATTATCAAGAACCTTGGTGGGCTTCTGTTCTCAGCGTGGATGAGAAGCACATATTCCAAGGTGGGGAATATCATGGACAGCAAGCCACATTTGTTTCTACTCTATTGTAAATTATGTGCATACTTTAAAAATAGTTAAGGCTTAGGTACTAGGCATGCATACATTCTCAAGTATAGGAGCATCTTGACTAAACCTAAACTGGGAAAGAAAGTCTGGCTGTGCCTGCAAAATTAATGATCTATAACCTCCAGCATGAGTTGAGGTACACAGTAGGGAGATGGAAATGGAGAGGTTTGTAGTCTCCTACTTGGATCACAGAGATTAATGTTTGGGTTTTCTGAAGACAGAGGCCAAGAGGAAATTTTTCACAAAAGACTTTATCAAGTTTGGACTCCAAACAGTGTTAACTCAAGGTGCAGAATTGGGAGAATGGCTATCTTCCGTCTGACCTTCAGCATTATGAGAGTTCAAGGGAAGCCAGTGCAACTTGACACCCTGATAGATTTTTGGGCGTCAGTAGCCTGAGATGGCATGCAGGCAAGAAAGCTGTTCTTCATAGAGATATTGGCAAGTTTGAAGTGTCCACTCAAGTAAGCTTAAGGCAGCAAGTATCTACAGTGTGTGAATTTGTCCTGGTGACCTTGTGAGATATACATGGGGGATAGGGCATGAGGAGATTGGCGGGTAGGGCTCTAAGGTAAGCCCCCACCTTTGCACATGGAGGTAATGAGCCAGCGATACTGGGACATTAATATTAGTGGGTCCCCTTTTTTACCACAGGCCATAGAAATCTGGGAAAATTTTGGTTATACTTGGCAGTATTAAGAATTAAATTCCCCATAGAAATTTTAGAACACTTTTCCCAAATAAAATAGAAACTTTAACTTTCTGCAAGTCATGATTCATATACTGTTGTTAAGTAACCACCAAAAACCCCACTAAACTAAAACTTAAATATCTTTATGAGCTCAGTCTCAGGGAGGTATGTTTTGTCTGGTCTCATGCGTTTGTTCGGTATAACAAATATCCTGTGGTTGATGTTCCTCTCTTTACTTACATTCTAAGTCTCTTTTTGTCCCCCCAAAAGACTTTAAGAGCAACACTGTCTGTATATGAGGCTTATAACACTGCAAATATATTAAAATATAGAGAAATACTGTCTTGCTCAACCAGTGTAAGAACATTAAGTTCCCCAACTCCAGCAATTCAGAACATGCACCCTAAGTACTATGCAAATAAATGATATTGTATATTTCCCTTTTAACTGCAAATGGCAGTCCTTCTGTAAGGTTAAACTTTGAAATGGATCTTCTGTTAGATGTTCAAAATAATTTCTTTCCAAAGAGAATAATCATGCTTTGCCCAGATGGTGGATCTCTACTCCCACTAAATGTTTTGCATACCTCCTCTTTCCACCTCTAGCTCAGTGCCCCACATACTTGGAATGGCTCATCCTCCAAATCTTCATGACACCCCTTGATCCACTTAAAGGTTATTTTGGCCATTCTTGGCCTTCCCTCCCAGGTGGAGAATCTTCCCAGCTAAATCTGTCTTTCTATGTTTATATCTGCAGTTCATGCTTATTAGTGTCCATATCTGCCCTCAATGATACACCAAGCTCCCGGAGCTGCATGTGATCAGGAGGCTGACTGTGTCTGTCATGTGATGGATCTGGGAAATCCAGCTCTGATGGCAGGCCTCCAGCAGTGGGATGAACTTTCACATTTGAGATCAGTTTTCAAAGGTGGAAGGCGTGGGATGCTCACAGAAACCCGGGCTTGCCTGGGCCATAAACCCCAACAGTAATGTAAATGCCACACATTCCAAGGCCTGTCATCTTCCCTTGGCTTTGAGTTATGCAGTTGCTGTCAAGACTGGTCCCAACCATCTACTCTAGTCAAAGAAGTGTTACTCAGGGTCCTTTGAACAGACACATGCATCTCTGCTTCCCTACTCTTGGTCACACTGTCACTAGCTGGACTGTCTTTCCAAACTTCTACATACTTACCCACCTTCCATCCTCCCTCCAAGTGCTGATGCTAGTTCTTTCTTTGTAAGTCCTTTCCCATACATGCCACCCACAGGGGTCTCACCTTCCTGGCACCTCAGTGCACTTGCTGTCTGTGGCACATGAGGGTCTCTAAGTTCTCATTTTTTGATTCCTTGTTTATTTTCCACCCTTGAACCTTCATTTGGCCCTTCTAGTGATGATGGTTTATTTTCACAGCTAGGTTTTAAAAAAATTTTCGCCAGTGTAAGAACATTACACTGTTGGGTTTATGTATTGCTCTTCTGGGTTTGGAAATTGCCTTGTGATCTCATCCTGATCAGAGATTTCAGTATGATTTGGGCACAGAGTAGATGGTCAGTAAATATGGCAGCCACTGTGTTTCACACCACCTGGCTGGAAGAGAGAAACTCCAGATATTCCTTTTGTGAAAGTTTGCTAGTTTCTAGAATTAACTGCTACCCTAATACCATGTGAGGCAAATGGAACAAAGTCATTTGGTCATAATCCACTAATTAATTCTTTCAGCAAACAGTGTGCCAAGTCTTGTGTCATTACTGAATACCAGAGTTTTGATGACGGGCCCTAACAGATCTGACTTTCCAGTTCTCACTTCTTTTAATCATGGGCAAGTTGTTCCACCTTGTAAAAGCTCAGCTCCTCTCTTTCTCTTTCCTCTCTTGGAATCTGTGTTTGTGTGTGTGTGTGTGCGCGCGCATTCATTAAGAAATGTAAATAATATAAATCATGGGTTTTTAAAAAAGCATCTTACAAGCTGCCAACATTTCTTGAATCCATTCTCTCTACCAGTCTTTATGGAAACTGAGCATTTAAAAGCTGTGAATTCAAGGAAATCCCTCTATAAGGTAAGAATTTTTCATCTTTCCTTTCTTATACCATATACTTATGTTCACTTGTCAGTATTTTATTGTAATCCATGTAAGTGAATGCTACTCAATGATGCCATTCTTTTTTTACTTCCTGGAAAACAGCATAATTCACTGATAACTATTATTATTAACCTTTGTGTTTTTTAAAATTAGGCCTAGTGGGAATAGCAACGTGTGTTCCCTGTTTGTCAGTATTGACTAAAGCATAGCTTTGGCCTAATAATTCTATTTTTCAGTATACATTAAACAGAAATGTACACATATTCACCAAAAGACATGTACTAGAATGTTTACAGCAGCTCTAAACTGGAAATTAGTCAAATGCCCATCAACAGTAGAATGGATAAATAAATCAGGGTCTGTTCACACAATAGAATATTACAAAGTGCTGAGGATAAAGAAACCACAACACAGGCAGCCTGGATGAATCTCACAAACATAATGTTGGAAGAAAATGAGGCAGGCACAAAGGAGTACGTACTCTATGAGTCCATTCACATGAAATACAAATAAAGGTAAATTCACCCACACTGTAAGAGGTTAGCCTCAGTGGGAAAGGAGATAGTGATTGGAAGGAGCACAAGAACAGCTTCTGGGTGCTGGGGTGCTGGTAATACTGTCTCTTGGTTTGGGGCTGGTTGCACATGTATACTCAATTGCACAAATCCACTGAGCAATGAGCTTATGGGCATTTTCCTGTATGTATATTTGAATAAAACTTTTAAAATCTTCAAGTACGTTCAAATTACCATTTATCTTGGACACGTTCAGCACTCACTGGCAGGACATGTAGTTCTCCCTTTTCTGCTGTCCTACCCATGTTGGCATCTCAGTCCCAGAAATAACTCCCCTCACCTACATTTCCTTAAGTCTCCTCGCAGGAGGAAATGGGCTATAGTCTCTCCCTGATTGCCCCGGTGGACTACTTTGAACTCACTCCTTGGCTTCTATTAGTATCTGTTTCAGGATTGCTTCCTTTGTGCTTTATTTTTTTTTTCCTCTTCTCCATTTGCTACTTAAAAAAATAACCTATTTTCTTCAATTCCATTTGTTTTTTATCCTTGACTGTTGTCAAATTGCCTTTTTTCTTTTGTTTTACTTGGGCTTTTCCTTTCTTTAGATTATTACCTTTCCATTCTCAACCACTTCTCTGGCAATCAAAAGTGTTCTCCATAACTGCCTCATGAATGGCACCACTGGGTGCTGGATATGGTCCATCCAGCAGCTGAAGATTCTTGGCTGAAGGAGCGTGTTACTTCCTTGTTAGCAGTGTATATGAAGTGCTGTTTCTGCATTCCTGTACTTGGGCTTCTCTTTACCATACCTGTAGCCGATAGGTATGGTATGACCCACATTGAAATTGCTTAGATTTGTATTCATGGCAGCATATGGTAGCCCAACATGCAAAGCCTCCTTCTTCCTGGGAAAGGGATCCAGGCAGATGGTTACTTCTAGTACCCCCTGTTTCAGTCTTATCCATCATTTATTGTCCCCTGATCACATCCCACATCTGTCTTGTTTTTATCAGTTAATTTAAAACAGGGCAGTGTCTCCACAATCAATCTACTTATTATACCTCAAGACACAGTTATATTTCCACATAGTATAACATGTACAAAAAATATTTTGCTATAATTATATAAGGGATTATAACCCATTGAATAAAATAAGAATCTAAGAACCCACAGAGATTTTATATACATATAAAATATATATCACACACACATATACATATACCCACACACACACATAAGTACATACACTAATTAGAAGAGAAAGTTCTTCCATACAATGGGATACCAGTAAATAAATGTAAAAGGAATAATGGAGGTGGAAAAATCAGCATTTCACACACATGATATTAATAACTGATTGAGCCAAAACTCATCAATGGATACTCAAACCAGTGAGTGGAAGTTTGATGGGAAATAGTATTAATGTAATCTCCAAATGCCTGCCTACAGAATACATATTGATGGGAGAAAAAAATTACTTTATTTTGGAAAAAACCTGGCAGACACCAGTTTAACCAAGTGATCAAAAATTCACATCACCATTAATAAGACAAAAACCCAACCTGTGTGCCTTCTGAAGTGATGTGTTGAGGACCAAACATCATCGTTTATCATGTGCCCAAATGCACAAACTAAATCTAATTAAGTAGCATTTGATAAGCCCCAATTGAGAAGATCGTTGTTCTAAAAAATGGCAGTATCGGGGCACCTGGGTGGCTCAGTCGTTAAGTGTCTGCCTTCGGCTCAGGTCATGATCCCGGGGTTCTGGGATCGAGCCCCGCATCGGGCTCCCTGCTCCGCAGGAGGTCTGCTTCTCCCTCTCCCACTCCCCCTGCTTGTTTTCCCTCTCTCTGTGTCTCTCTCTCTGTCAAATAAATAAATAAAATCTTTAAAAAAATAAAAATTAAAAAATGGCAGCAGTATCATAAAAGAAAAAGAAAGGTTAAGGTGCTTCTGGCAGGAATTTGGCTTTAATACCAGGCATCCCCAAAGAAGCATGGATGGGTGGAAATTTGTTATGAAGGCAGCACTTAACATCCAGGATTCAGGGGTAGGGGTGACCCTGACCAGGCTCTAAGCAGGTTGTCCCCTGGGCTAGATGTGTGTCCTCACACACCCAGTCTCCCTTGCTTTTTTTTGTTTCCAAACACGGATCTTCAGACTCTCAGCTGATTCTGTGAGCTACCTTCTTCCCAGTAAACCAATTTTTGGCCTCAGTTCCTGAATTTGGTGTGCAGTGTTTTGACAAGCCCTGTACATATGAGGGGTCTGATGTTCACAGAGATAAATTACCCAACATTCTACATCTACATTAGACAGACACCTGTCTAAGCCAGAATTTAAATTCCATTTTATTGGCTTCAAAACCAGTTCTTTTATTTTATACTACAAAGTCATTTTAAAAACATGTTTTTATTTTATTAACATTGTGGAATTTGTGAGCCACACATCAATATGCTGAGTGGAGGAAGAGCATTATCAGTGTTCTACAGCCAAAATCCAATCACCAGTTATCTCTTTGTTACCTCTGAGTACACCGAACTGACTGCTTTGTGGAC
This sequence comes from Mirounga leonina, assembly GCF_011800145.1. Taxonomy (NCBI): domain Eukaryota; kingdom Metazoa; phylum Chordata; class Mammalia; order Carnivora; family Phocidae; genus Mirounga; species Mirounga leonina. The sequence continues at coordinate 78,434,265 of NW_023270377.1, read as the reverse complement.
ATACGTCATTGTGATTTCTTTTACACTTAAAGAAAAAAGTAATTCTCCTTGCTTTTCCTCCAGATGACCTTGGAGTGTGATGAGTGTTATTCTGTAGCTAGCAAGAAGATAAAGATGTTTCATGGTGGAAATGCTCTATTTGGCAGGGCTACCTTGATATTTTGACACTAACTTTTGTGATGATGGGTTTTTTCCCAAAGCAGAAAATAAATCATTAGCATCAGAAAAAAAGAAAAGTGCCTTAGAATGTGTTTGATCCAAGGAACTGTGCTGTGTGTGTTTTTCTTTTTGTGTGAGAGTTTGTGTAGGTGTTTCTGGCCCAAACGTATTTGACATTCTGATAACCTGCAGGATTGGAAAAGCTGCTTCTGAAAGAAAAGCATTGTGGAACTGTGAAGAATGACTTATTCAGGTCTTAAGTGGCGCCATCTGTGTGTCTCTTAAAACGTGGGTGCCTTGAAAAGCTTTGTCCCTGAGAGAAAACATGGCTTCCCACACACTGCCTAACAGCAATGATGTTGTCTGAGGTGTTCTCCCTTGTGCCCACTGATGGGGACCTTTGAGAGACTGGCTTACAGAGGAGGCAAGTTTCATCAGATTTCTGAAATTCTGGGAATAAGAATGTACTGAGTGATAAAGAAAGCAAAATCCCAGCTGTCAAAGCAAGATTGCCAAATTAAAGTGGACAGGGCCATTCTTTGTTTGCATATAAATAGGTCAAAATGATCACCAAGAGGCGGGAAGAGTGCCTATATGGCCACTGATGAGAATTCTTTTTCAGGTGTATCTACCTTGTCTTCCTTATTCCTTTCAAATAAGATGAGGGTCAGAGGAAACTGTGGAAAAGCTGAATGTTATTCTAGGAACTGCCTGAAATCTTTCAAGGATGCTTCTACTACTACATGACTCAAAATAGTTTTCATTTGGAATTTAAGACTTTTTAATAATAAGTATATATTTAAACCAATCATGTATTACAGCCAAATCTCCCAAAGGAATATATTTAAATTTTATTTTAAAATAACATATGTGTAGACACTAATAAAATTAGTTATAATTGATCCTCCTTTTTTACTTCTGCCTTAAAAATGTCAACTTCTTATTAAAATATTTTAGCTGCCTCTAAAACTGAAAGATGAACAAATCATATAGGATATTTATTGTTCTAATACCAACTTAATTTGAAAATGCGTGGGCGTTCCCATAACACGTGTAATGCTACCAATTTTCCTGAATGTAATTTCAGTAAGCACAATCTAACCACCCTAGATGAGAAAAGCAAGTCGCTTCCAACTCTTTACAATAAGACCCTTGGTAGAATTTAATTTACAAAATTATAAATCTTAATTTTGTTATTAAGACATAAAAAATCGTCTCCTTTTGTCTGTTTTGGATTAGAAACATTTAGAATGATTCTTCCTCGTTTAATCCCAAGAGTTTCCAGTATCTCTGTTTGCACACTGAGGTGGAACCCCTCAGCGAGGCCTGCTCTCACAGAGTTGGCCTGCCCTCCCAATTAGAGACCCGTGCTTCCCCAGGCACATGGTGTCTGTATTGTTCATGTCTTTTGAAGCATTGCACAGTGTTTAGTGTGGTACTTAGCACACAGCAGGTGCTCCATGTTGCCAATGACCGGCATTCACACACTTCCCACACTGACGGACAAAATGGAGAGTTGTCATACAATCTCTTTCTGCTTGTTCTTCCTGCTCAGTCTGGATATTTGCGTGATCCAGTCAACCTTGAATTTCCACTCTTTAAATCTCTATCAACAGATTTCCTAGATTATCTTTATAAGCTTTGTCATTTGGGGAAAGTCACTAAGTATTACTCTAGACCTCAGTTTTCTTGTCTATAAAACAAGAGATTTGAACAGGATGATTTCTAAGTATTCTCTAGATTAAAATTTCATGGTATCTAAGGGCAGACCAGGTAGCTCCCTTAAACTGGATGTCCCACTGGCATATTTAATTCAACAAGTCCAAAACCTTTTCCCCTCCAACATCTTCTTGTCCTGATTTCCTTTGATAGAATTTCAAGCTTTTTCCTTTTTGAATCCTCCTTCTCCTATGTATTCATATCCAATCAGAAGCATGGCCCCTTGTCTAACTGTACTTCCTTGACAGTTATACACACTTCCTTCCCATTAACAATAAGACTGTCTGATTTGAGACATCATGATTTCTTTCAATGGACTATTCGTCTTCCTGTCTGTCATTTCTTTCCCATTGAAAATGTCTATATGCATTGCCACTGGACCATATCTCCAAATGATTAGAGAGTTTCCTTTTGTGGATTTCCATTAGCTACCTGGTTAAGTTGATGAATATTTGTATGCACTACCCTTTGTAACAATATCCCAAACTACCTTTCCAGGTATTTGCTTCCTCTTCTCAGTGTTTCCAGTGCTCTAGCCAAATAATACTCCATGCTGTTCCATCACAGCATTTCCTTATGCCAGGACTTGACCTGTGCCACTTACTGCAACTGAAGCTTTCTGTCATTATCTTCATATGGGAATTTGTGTACTTATATCTCTTACAAGCTTATATATACCCTAAGTACTATTATTGTGTCATTTTCATCTTTTTATCCTTTGAGGATTCTTTCTTAGTATCATGTACATAGAAATTCAGGAAGGATTTGTTGAAGGAAATTGAATTTAAGTTTAAATGTTTGGGTGAATGATTATTTGGTTGCAATTAATAGATACCCACTGAAAATAGTTTAAGTAGAGAAGAACTTTCTGAATAAGAATATATCATAGACCCCTTGGGTAGACATATTTCTCTGCTTCCAATGGTGTATATGTTTCATTATTTCTTTTCTTTTTCTCTCTCCAGACTATCAGTTTCTCTAAACCCAGGATAATATAACCTGAGTGGAAGTGTCCTTGTTCAAACCTCCAGCTAAAGTCTCTGCGTTCCAAACCAAATTCTCATAAAGAAATTTGATTAGCTCTTTGGCTCAGGTGTCTAACCCTGGCCCCGTAAACTTTGAATGGGGGATATAGTCTGACTTAGCCAGCTGTCCTCTCATTAAAGACATTTGAAGCAAACTCTGAGAAGGGGGCCAGAGGCAGGGCAGTGGATCACTGTTAGCTATCAGAGAAAGATGACATGGGTTAGCGTATACCTTAGGAAGAGCCAGTCCAGTGTTGAAGAATCTAAATTTTGACCATGTATATATACAGGCTCTCAGAATTTTTCTAAACTTCATGTAGACCTGCAAAGAGACTACAGCACCTCTATCTTCTATATGACCTACTGGGCTTTTCTGCCTTGTTCTGCATGGTACATTGTATCATTGTCCTAAATTATTTGCTTATAGGAGAGGTATGTCTCCAAAAGACTTAATGTGCTATTTGTACTTGTTTGCAAAAAAGAGACACAGCCTGGATTGTAAGAGGTTATGACTGTTTGAGATTGAAAACAACCTTGCAGTCCCAATCTTCTATAAAAAGAAGTCTGAGAAAGCTGTGTAGCTCCCCAAAAGGCACATGTCCAATGCTGTCTTCATATGTGGCCAAGAATCATCATGAGAAATAAGACCCTTTCAGAAAAGGGAGACAAGATGCCAGGGAGCAGATCCAGGGCTTAATCAAGGAGCATTCTCTGTGCCCAGGGATGTGGTGCTCACAAAGTGTGACTAGCACAATTTCAGAATTGCTCAGTGACTGCTGTGTTCCTCTTGTTTTTCCCTTTCTTGGCAAGACTGTTTATTGTAGTTATTTTGTCCTTTATACAACCATGTGTGTGCGTGACAAGGGAGCAAATAGTTTGTTTTAACTTTGTAATCTCTGGATTGAAGGACCCCCATCTAGCCCTGATATAGATAATACTATAAGATTTTGGACATTGAACCTTTGCTATGACTGGCTTGGAGTGGATTTAGGAGTATCTTCCTTGGAGAAGGGGAAGTGTATTTTATTCAAGGAAAGGATAGGAACAAAAATTTGTGGCTAGACAGTAGAATGAGCAAGTCATCTAGGAAGCACTATGGTTTCTAATTATTTACTACCATTCCATATCAGAAGATAATTTCTCCCCTCATTTGGTGTGCTAGGCTTGGCCATGTGTCAATCAAATGAGAGTAGGATCAACATAATTCACCGCTGCCGAGAAGCTTTAAATGGTATCTCATAGGTCCACCACTGTCCTTTTTTTCTCTGGATGTCCTGGATAGGAATTTCTTCTTCAGATTGGGTCCTGAAATGAAGGCATAGCCATTGTCAATCTGTGTAGGACAGGCAGTATGTATGAGTGAGAAATAAACATTAGTTGCTGCAAGCCATTGAGATTTGGGAATTTTTCCTATTGCAGTGTAAAAGTTGATGGTATCAGCTGGTTTATGAAGTAGCTTATAAAATAGTTCATAAAGGTGATATCTCCTCTTGATTTGCCACTTAAAGGAGTAAGAGATGAAGCAATAGAGTTACTCCGTAGTTTTAGATTTATTTTATTCCTTCCTCTTCCTTCTTTGTTACTCCCTCCCTCCCTCCCTCCTTCCCTCCCTCCCTCCCTCCTTTCCTTCTTTAAGTGCTGGTACCATTAAAAAAAACTCATTAAGAAAACCAATATATAATCTAACAGTTGAACTGTTCTGGAAGTGGGGGAGGGGAGCTGGGCAGGTGAGGACTGAACATTTGTCCCTTGCTTCCTCACTGACCTCTCCCTGCATTTGATATGCTTGAGGTATACCTCTTAAGTCCCTTCAGGGTAAAGTATAAAGGAGGTTTAAGGTCCAAGAAAGGAAAGTAATGTGTACACATCCTCACAACTTTTTTTGTGTGTGTGAGCCAGATGGGAGGCCATGAAGTGCAGTAGACTTTGGAATATGGGTTTGAATCTCTGCTCTGCTACCTATTAAATGTGACCTTGGGTTGCCTCCTCAACATCTCTGTATCTCTGTTCCTTCGTCTGTAAAATGAGGACACCAAACCTGCCTCCTGCAGCTGTTGGGAGGCTTCAATGCAACAGTGTGTTTGCATGAAAAGTATTATTATTTCTTGCTCCTTGTTCTTGATCTTGTTCTCTTTCCAACACACAATGCTTCACCAGAATCTTGGAAATTTAATCAGAAAAATAATCTTGAGATCACTTATTCCTCATCTTTATTTTATAAAGGTGGGCACTGGCTTGTCCGTGGTCACATTGCTAGAACCCGAACCTGGGTCTCCTGTTCTCCATATGTATCAAACTGCTAGTGGATATGTCTGAGGCTCTAAAGGTCTCTGGGTTATTGGTTTGCATGAAACCTCATTGTAGTTACTGAAAGTTCCTCCTTCTGTTGGAGTGAGCAACTGGTAGGTTTCATTCATTTTCTTCATTTCTCTGACGTTCCAGGACTGAAATGTTTCCACTTAGCTCAGCAGAACCCAGCAAAGCATATCAGAAGCTAAGAAAACCATACTTTGGGGTTCAATCTGTAATTGATTTTGAAGCACCATAAAATGCTAGGGTGAAAGAGCCAGTTCCCCGTTTCCCTGAAGACTTTTCCTGCCCAAATGATGGACAGCTGGTGCTATTCAATGAGGGGACAGAGCGTAGCCACTTAAAGAATAGCCACCACATCTTTTCTCTGTGTTACCTCCAGAAAATGGATGTGCCTTTAACATCGAAGATTCCCCTGCCAGCAACAACAGGGCCTGGGAAAGAAACCTGCTGAGCAGTGCAGCTCTGCTTGTCAGCGTTTATATTAAAAGGGTGCATGACTTACATGACTTGGGTCCCAGGTGTGTCTCTGAACTGCAAGGCTTCATAGTCATGTAACAGCAAGATTTTACTCCCAAGGCAGAAAGCAGCCGCATTTGGGTGTGACCAATTAGGCATCACTTTGGCATTTCCCAACTTGCCATTTTAGTAAAGCCCTTTGGGGCTGAGAACTTCGTTCACAATAAAGCCACTTAAATCCCAAATTCACTAGAGGATGCAGCCTCGGCCTGCTGGATCATGGGATGTTTCTCTCCACCGGACGTAGCACAACACCCAGAAACCTAGGGAAGCCCTGGGCTGAGTGCTGCCTTGAAGACCTTCCACGGCCAAGTTCGTCTGTTGAAGTGCAGGGGATTTTTAGGCCTCTTCTTGTAGTTTCATATCAGCCATTCTAGTACTAAAATGGGATTGAATATCCGGCATGGAAATACAGGCCTAATTGATTCTTTTTTTTTTTTTTTTTAAGATTGTATTTATTCACTTGAGAGAGAGGGATACAGCGAGAGAGGGAACACAGGCAGGGGCAGAGGGAGAGGGAGAAGCAGGCTTCCCGCCGAGCAGGGAGCCCGATGTGGGGCCCGATCCCAGGACCCCGGGACCATGACCTGGGCCGAAGGCAGACGCTTAACGGCTGAGCCACCCAGGTGCCCCTACTATTGTTTTTAAATGAAATTTTAAAATAAATATTTTTAAACTTTTTTTTTTCTTTTTTAAAGATTCCATTTATTCATCAGAGACAGAGAGAGAGGCAGAGGGAGAAGCAGGCTCCCCACCGAGCAGGGAGCCCGATGTGGGGCTCCATCCCAGGACCCTGGGATCATGACCTGAGCCGAAGGCAGACGCTTAATGACTGAGCCACCCAGGCGCCCCCAGGCCTAATTGATTCTTTCGTTCCATTTGAAAACTGGCTGGGGTCCTGATAACTGCTTGGTTATCTTTTCTAGAATCAGACACTTAGCTGGCACACTTGGGCTGGAGTGATGTGTTTGCCCCGTTGGCTCTTGGAACAGAGAGAGACTGCCGGGCCCGGGGATGAGATGGTGCGGGGTGGTGTGGGGCCCTGCCCGGGCCTGGGGATGAGATGGTGCGGGGTGGTGTGGGGCCCTGCCCGGGCCAGTACAGGTCATGCAACTGAACGAGGACAGTGGCATGATGTTCCTCTTTTCTGGGGCCTTGCTGGCATCTCCAGTGATGAATGGTTTCCCTCAGGTTATCTGTCATCTGAACTTGACCTCCATGGGTGAGGAAACTTTGTTTAGACTCCAAGCTGTGGCAAAGAAATGGGAATGGACAGTCTTAAAGGAAGTCAAGATTGCCAAGTTCCGCATTACAAGCAGGTATCAGTGCTTGCGAGGAAGCCTAATAATAATTCTGGAAGAGTTCCAATACTCTTTTGTTTAACTTTGCTATTGAACTTACCTCAATAAGCCTTTGTCTCCTCTTTGGAAAATATGAGAAAATATTCATACCTCATTACTGGTTCTATCTGATAGACAGAGTGGGTTTAATAATCATTAGCTCCCTTCACACTTTACAAAATTGAAATGATCACAGAAGGCTCAACTGAACGGATATTGGAAGGTACCTTGTAACTATTTTTAGGCTGCCTTTCTTTTTTTATTGTCTTTGCCCTATTTTACTTCAGCATTATTTTACAATATAATATGCTTTTTAAAATGTTCTTTCACATAGCATCATTTGCTTTCACAATATAGTACAGCGCCACTGTCTAGCAGTTCTACTCTGAGTGCATTAAGACCCACAGCGCAGAGGATGTGAAAACTCTGACGACTTTACCTGGGAGTCTCTTCGTGCTATATCAGATGTTACAGAGATGTGGGGCCCAGGTAGCTGCAGGGTTAGTGTGCTAGACAACGTGGTGGAAGATCATAGGGACTGTGGGCCATGGGGTATTGTTCATAGTCTAGAGTTTCACTGAAACTGAGTTTCTCAGTATAGGGTTGGAGAACACCAACAGAATCACATATGTTCAATTTTTTTTTAATGTCATTTCCATGGACACGTTAAATTAGAGTAGCCTCCGTGGATGAATCCCAGGAATCTGATTTTTCTTTTTAACAATGAATATGATTCTTGTGAATAAGATTTGAGAAAGAGTATGTACATCATATTGACATAAGAAGTGAGGATCCATTTGTTAATTTCCTAAATTACTGGGTTGGCTGCCTTTGGCTAAAAAAACAGTATAGTACTGGTATACAGTATACAGTATAGTATAGAGAAGTGGGGTTATGTCAGAGGAGGAATAAGAATATGCCTGGTAAAAATGGTATATTTTCCTGGCATTGCAAATTTTTTTCAAGGATTTTGGAGAAATGTGAAGGAATTTACAATAGTATTTTATGTTTTTCAAAATGAATACTTCATGGAGCAGAATATGTGATTTACATGACTTAAATAAAAATGACTTCAAAGAAATATCAAGATTGTGACGAGCTTTTTTAGACTTCTCCTCAGACATCCTGGTGTACCCACTCACCCTCCTCCTTTAGGGACACGTTGCAGATCGAGTCAGACCCACTCTTATAGATTTGGATGACAGCACCAGAAGTAACAGTAAATGATCTTTTGAAACATACAGTAAAACTTCTATTAATGAAAACACTCAGTTTTCCACACCTTGCTTATTAGAAAGGCAAATATCAGGTGCTCAAATCAATAACAGATTCTTAAAATTTAACTTTTTGAGTATGCCTAGGAGACGGCGAGATTCAATCCAGTATCGTCTGTCTTCTACATCTGTGGCATTTCCCAAAGGTAGCAGCTCCTGCAGATGATTCTGGAGATGTGCAGACTCCTCATTTAAACTGGAAGGCTCTCTCTCTCTCTTCAACTGGTAATCCTTCACCAAGTTTTTGGGGTCTCTTAAGTAATTTTAAACGATCCCCTCCATTTTGAAGAGATCGTGTTAAATGTCAATCTGATGTCTCTCCACTCACTTTCATAGTTTCTCTCATCTGCACAGTAGAGCACAGCCCACCTAGGATTATATGTGCTATTGCCCTGTCCTTACCTTTCTAGGCTCACTTTCCATTGGTGTCTTCTGTGTCCATGTGGTCTCACTGTGCTACCATTTGCAGAGCCTCAAATGTACCATGTGCTTTCGTGGTTTGTTCCCACTGCAGGGGCTGGTCCCCATCTGGTGAAACTTTCTCATCAATAGACTCAAAGTGCCTTCCCTCTGAAGCTTTTCTGATGCCATCCTCCCACCCCTAGATGTTGGTAGTATCTCTTGCTACTTGTCCCCATGACACGGTAAGAATGACTGTTTCACAGAAATAAACACTCTGGGGGGGCGGAGCAAGATGGCGGAGGAGTAGGAGACCTGGATTTCGACTCCTCTCAGGAATTCAGCTGGATAGGGATCAAACCATTCTGAACACCTACAAACCCAACAGGAGATCGAAGAAAGGAATAGCAACAACTCTCTGAACAGAAAAGCGACCACTTTCTGGAAGGTAGGACGTGCAGAGAAGTGAATCCGAGGCGATATTCGGGAGGATAGACGGCGGGGGAGGGGCCTCCATCGGCCGCTTCTGGCAAGTGATAGAGCCGCGGAGCACAAAATCGGAACTTTTAAAAGTCTGCTCCCCTGAGGGATGTCACTCTGGTGGCTAAGCGGGGGGTGGAACCCTCCGGGACAGTGTGGTCTCAGGACCCTCAGGGTCACAGAAAGACCGGGGGTGCCTGAGTGTGGCAGAGCTCCCAGGTAACGGAGCGGGGAAGCCGGCTGCAGAGGCGGAGCCCAGGCGTGGGCTCTCAGCTCGGGGTGGCCATAAACTGTGATCCGTGGCACAGTCGGGCCACTGCTCCTCCAGCAGGGACCCAACAAGAGGCAGATCCGGGGAGACTCACCTTCTTCCCCGGGAGGAGCGGCGCGGGAGTGCACCGCAGGGATCTGCTGGGTTTGGAGACTCCACACGGGGTCGGGTGCCAGAGATAGAAACGCGCGGTCACAGGCCCGGTGAGCACGGAGTGCGGCCAGAGAGCGGGGAGACGGGAGTGACTGACGGCTTTTCTCTGGGGGCTCACTGAGGAGTGGGGCCCCGAGTTCTCGGCTCCTCCAGAGCGGAGATTGGGAGGCTGCCATTTTCACTCCCCGCCTCCAAAGCTGTACGGAAAGCTCGCAGGGAACAAAAGCCCCAGAGAACAAACCCGAGCAGATCACTTAGCCGGGAGGGGGCAAGGGCGGGGCAATTCCGCCTCCAGCAGAGACATTTGGAAACCACGGCAACAGGCCCCTCCCCAGAAGATCAGCAAGAACAGCCAGCCAAGACCAAGTCTACCGATCAATGAGAACAGCAGAACTCCAGCGCTAGGGGAATACTGCACATAGAATTCATGGCTTTTTTACCATGATGCTTTAGTCTTTCAAAGTTAATTTTTTTTTTAACTGTCTTTTTTTCTTTTTTTTTCTTTTTGAATTTTTCTTTTTCCCTTTTTCAACCAACATCTTATCAATCCCTTTTTTTAAAAAAAACATTTTTATTTTTCATTTTTAGAGTCATATTCTATCCCTTCATAGTAGTTACCCATATTTTTGGCTTATATATATAAGTTGTTCCCTCTTTAAAATTTTGAGATAGTTTCTTCTAACAGATTAAAATATACCCTAAATCTCTAGTATTTGGTGTTTTCTATTCCCCTGCCTGATCACATCCTCTCCCTGTTTTTTTTCTTTTTTCTTTTTTTAAATCCTCTTCTTTCTTTTTTCAAACAACTTCTTATCAATTCCTTTTATAAAATTTTTTATAATTTCCATCTTTACAGTCATATTCCATCCCTTCACCATATCAACCCTTATTTTTGTACATATATAAGTTTTTCTTTCTTTAAAATTCTGGGAGGCACTTTCTTCTAAAAGACCAAAATACACCCCAAATCTAGTGTGTGGCACTGATCTATATACCAGCCTGATCATATTTGATCACATTCTGTTTTTGTTGTTGTTGTTGTTGTTTTGTTTTGTTTGTTTTTGTTTTTATCTTTATCTTTATCTTTTTCTTTTTTTTCTTTTTCTTTTTTCTCTCTTTCCCTTTCTTTTCCCACTGCTTCAGGTCTTTTCTGATTTGTTTAGAGTATATTTTCTGGGGACGTTGTTACTCTGCTAGCATTTTGTTCTCTCATTAATCTATTCTCCTCTGCACAAAATGACAAGACGAAAAAAATCACCTCAACAAAAAGAACAAGAGGTAGTACCGACTGCCAGGGACCTACTCAATATGGACATTAGTACGATGTCAGATCTAGAGTTCAGAATCATCACTTTAAAGATACTAGCTGGGCTTGAAAAAAATATGGAAGTTATTAGAGAAACCCTTTCTGGAGAAGTAAAAGAGCTAAAATCCAACCAAGTAGAAATCAAAAAGGCTATTAATGAGGTGCAATCAAAAATGGGGGCGCTAACTGCTAGAATAAATGAGGCAGAAGAGAGAATCAGTAATATAGAAGATGAAATGATGGAAAATAAAGAAGCTGAGAAAAAGAGAGATAAACAACGACTGGATCACGAGGGCAGAATTCGAGAGATAAGCGATACCATAAGACGAAACAACATTAGAATAATTGGGATCCCAGAAGAAGAAGAAAGAGAGAGGGGGCAGAAGGTATAATGGAGCAAATTATAGCAGAGAACTTCCCTAATTTGGGGAAGGAAACAGGCATGAAAATCCAGGAAGCACAGAGAACCCCTCTCAAAATCAATAAAAATAGGTCAACACCCCGACATCTAATAGTAAAACTTACGAGTCTCATAGACAAAGAGAAAATCCTGAAAGCAGCTCGGGAGAAGAGATATGTAACCTACAAGGGTAGAAACATTAGATTGGCAACAGACCCATCCACAGAGACCTGGCAGGCCAGAAAGGACTGGCATGATATATTCAGAGCACTAAATGAGAAAAATATGCAGCCAAGAATACTCTATCCAGCTAGGCTGTCATTGAAAATTGAAGGAGAGATAAAAAGCTTCCAGGACAAACAAAAACTAAAGGAATTTGCAAACATAAAACCAGCCCTACAGGAAATCTTGAAAGGGGTCCTCTAAGCAAAGAGAGAGCCTAAAAGCAACATAGACCAGAAAGGAACACAGACAATATATGGTAACAGTCACCTTACAGGCAATACAATGGCACTAAATTCCTATCTTTCAATAGTTACCCTGAATGTAAATGGGCTAAATGCCCCAATCAAAAGACACAGGCTATCAGACTGGATTAAAAAACAAGACCCATCGATATGCTGTCTGCAAGAGACTCATTTTAGAACCAAAGACACCCCCAGATTGAAAGTGAGGGGGTGGAAAACCATTTACCATGCTAATGGACACCAAAAGAAAGCTGGGGTGGCAATCCTTATATCAGACAAATTAGATTTTAAACCAAAGACTGTAATAAGAGATGAGGAAGGACATTATATCCTACTTAAAGGATCTATCCAACAAGAATATCTAACAATTGTAAATATCTATGCCCCTAACATGGGAGCAGCCAATTATATAAGGCAATTAATAACAAAAGCAAAGAAACACATCAACAACAATACAATAATAGTGGGGGACTTTGACACCCCCCTCACTGAAATGGACAGATCGTTTAAGCAAAAGATCAACAAGGAAATAAAGACTTTTTTTTTTTTAAAGATTTTATTTATTTATTTGAGAGAGAGAATGAGAGACAGAGAGCATGAGAGGGAGGAAGGTCAGAGGGAGAAGCAGACTCCCCGCCGAGCAGGGAGCCCAATGCGGGACTCGATCCCGGGACTCCAGGATCATGACCTGAGCCGAAGGCAGTTGCCCAACCAACTGAGCCACCCAGGTGCCCCGGAAATAAAGACTTTAAATGACACACTGGACCAAATGGACTTCACAGACATATTCAGAACATTCCACCCCAAAGCAACGGAATACACATTCTTCTCTAGTGCCCATGGAACATTCTCCAGAATCGATCACATCCTAGGTCATAAATCAGGTCTCAACCGGTACCAAAAGATTGGGATCATTCCCTGCCTATTTTCAGACCACAGTGCTTTGAAACTAGGACTCAATCACAAGAGGAAAGTCGGAAAGAACTCAAATACATGGAGCCTAAAGAGCATCCTACTGAAAAATGAATGGGTCAACCAGGAAATTAAAGAAGAATTAAATAAATACATGGAAACCAATGAAAATGAAAACACAACTATTCAAAATCTTTGGGATGCAGCAAAGGCAGTCCTAAGAGGAAAGTATATAGCAATACAAGCCTTTCTCAAGAAACAAGAAAGGTCTCAAGTACACAACCTAACCCTACACCTAAAGGAGCTGGAGAAAGAACAGCAAATAAAGCCTAAACCCAGCAGGAGAAGAGAAATAATAAAGATCAGAGCAGAAATCAATGAAATAGAAACTAAAAGAACAGTAGAACAGATCAACGAAACTAGGAGCTGGTTCTTTGAAAGAATTAACAAGATTGATAAACCCCTGGCCAGACTTATCAAAAAGAGAAGAGAAATGACCCAAATCAACAAAATCATGAATGAAAGAGGAGAGATCACAACCAACACCAAAAAATACAAACAATTATAAGAACATATTATAAGCAACTCTATGCCAGCAAATTAGATAACCTGGAAGAAATGGAGGCATTCCTAGAGATGTATCAACTACCAAAACTGAACCAGGAAGAAATAGAAAACCTGAACAGACCTATAACCACTAAGGAAATTGAAGCAGTCATCAAAAATCTCCCAAAAAACAAAAGCCCAGGGCCAGATGGCTTCCCAGGGGAATTCTACCAAACATTTCAAGAAGAATTAATACCTATTCTTCTGAAACTGTTCCAAAAAATAGAAATGGAAGGAAAACTTCCAAACTCATTTTATGAGGCCAGCATTACCTTGATCCCCAAACCAGACAAAGACCCCATCAAAAAGAATTACAGACCAATATCCCTCATGAACATGGATGCAAAAATTCTCACCAAAATACTAGCCAATAGGATCCAACAGTACCTTAAAAGGATCATTCACCATGACCAAGTGGGATTTATCCCTGGGCTGCAAGGTTGGTTCAACATCCGCAAATCAATCAATGTGATACAACACATTAACAAAAGAAAGAACAAGAATCATATGATCCTCTCAATAGATGCAGAAAAAGCTTTTGACAAAGTACAGCATCCTTTCTTGATCAAAACTCTTCAGAGTATAGGGATCGAGGGTACATACCTCAATATCATAAAAGCCATCTATGAAAAACCTACAGCGAATATCATTCTCAGGGGGGAAAAACTGAGAGCTTTCCCCCTAAAGTCAGGAACGCGGCAGGGATGTCCACTATCACCACTGCTATTCAACATAGTATTGGAAGTCCTAGCCACAGCAATCAGACAACAAAAAGAAATCAAAGGCATCCAAATTGGCAAAGAAGAAGTCAAACTCTCACTCTTTGCAGATGATATGATACTTTATGTGGAAAACCCAAAAGACTCCACCCCAAAACTTCTAGAACTCATACAGGAATTCAGTAAAGTGGCAGGATACAAAATCAATGCACAGAAGTCAGTGGCATTCCTATACACCAACAACAAGACAGAAGAAAGAGAAATTAAGGAGTCAATCCCATTTACAATTGCACCCAAAACCATAAGATACCTAGGAATAAATCTAACCAAAGAGACAAAGGATCTTTACTCAGAAAACTATAAAATACTCATGAAAGAAATTGAGGAAGACACAAAGAAATGGAAAAACATTCCATGCTCATGGATTGGAAGAACAAATATTGTGAAGATGTCAATGCTACCTAGAGCAATCTACACATTCAATGCAATCCCCATCAAAATACCATCCACTTTTTTCAAAGAAATGGAACAAATAATCCTAAAATTTGTATGGAACCAGAAAAGACCCCGCATAGCCAGAGGAATGTTGAAAAAGAAAAGCAAAGCCGGCGGCATCACAATTCCGGACTTCCAGCTCTATTACAAAGCTGTCATCATCAAGACAGCATGGTACTGGCACAAAAACAGACACATAGATCAATGGAACAGAATAGAGAGCCCAGAAATGGACCCTCAACTCTATGGTCAACTCATCTTTGACAAAGCAGAAAAGAATGTCCAATGGAACAAAGACAGTCTCTTCAACAAATGGTGTTGGGAAAATTGGATAGCCACATGCAGAAGAGTGAAACTGGACCATTTCCTTACACCACACACAGAAATAAACTCAAAATGGTTGAAAGACCTCAATGTGAGACAGGAGTCCATCAAAGTCCTAAAGGAGAACACAGGCAGCAACCTCTTTGACCTCAGCCGAAGCAACTTCTTCCTAGAAACATCGCCAAAGGCAAGGGAAGCAAGGGCAAAAATGAACTGTTGGGACTTCATCAAGATAAAAAGCTTTTGCAAAGCAAAGGAAACAGTCAACAAAACCAAAAGACAACCAACAGAATGGGAGAAGATATTTGCAAATGACATATCAGATAAAGGGCTAGTTTCCAAAATCTATAAAGAACTCATCAAACTCAACACCCAAAGAACAAAGAAACCGATCAAGAAATGGGCAGAAGACATGAACAGACATTTTTCCAAAGAAGACATCCAAATGGCCAATAGACACATGAAAAAGTGCTCAATATCACTCGGCATCAGGGAAATCCAAATTAAAACCTCAATGAGATACCACCTCACACCAGTCAGAATGGCTAAAATTAACAAGTCAGGAAACGACAGATGTTGGCGGGGATGCGGAGAAAGGGGAACCCTCCTACACTGTTGGTGGGAATGCAAGCTGGTGCAGCCACTCTGGAAAACTGTATGGAGGTTCCTCAAAAAGTTGAAAATAGAGCTACCATATGATCCAGCAATTGCACTACTGGGTATTTACCCCAAAGATACAAAAGTAGGGATCCGAAGGGGTACATGCACCCCGATGTTTATAGCAGCAATGTCCACAATAGCCAAACTGTGGAAAGAGCCAAGATGTCCATCGACAGATGAATGGGTAAAGAAGAGGTGGTATATATATACAATGGAATATTATGCAGCCATCAAAAGGAATGAGATCTTGCCATTTGCAACGACGTGGATGGAACTGGAGGGTATTATGTTGAGTGAAATAAGTCAAACAGAGAAAGACATGTATCATATGATCTCACTGATATGAGGAAGTCTTAATTGTAGGAAACAAACTGAGGGTTGCTGGAGTGGGGGGTGGGGTGGGAGGGATGGGGTGACTGAATGATAGACACTGGGGAGGGTATGTGCTCTGGTAAGCACTGTGAATTGTGCAAGACTGTTGAATCTCAGATCTGTACCTCTGAAACAAATAATGCAATATATGTTAAGAAAAAAAAAAAAGAAGAAGAAGGTAGCGGGAGGGGAAGAATGAAGTGGGGCAAATCGGAGGGGTAGACGAACCATGAGAGATGATGAACTCTGAAAAACAAACAGGGTTCTAGAGGGGAGGGGGGTGGGAGGATGGGTTAGCCTGGTGGTGGGTATTGAGGAGGGCACATTTTGGGTGGAGCACTGGGTGTTATGCACAAACAATGAATCATGGAACACTTCCATCTAAAACTAATGATGTAATGTGTGGGGATTAACATAAGAATAAAAAAAAAAAGAAACACTGTATTCTAAATATTTATTACTAAGTAACATCTATCTTGCTACAAGTTTCCTGAGGCATTATTACATAGAATTCACCCTTCTATTATTAACAGTGAGTCCAGGGACTAGCATTTAAGAGATGCCCCAAAATATTGACTTAATAAAAATTGAAATGTGCTAATAATTTTAAATCTACACATAGAGGAGATCGAATTTCATGTTATTAAATTATAAGATAGACATGGTCTTTTGGAAACAGACTGACTTAGGTTTTGGTTTTTGTTTTATTTAAGGAGAGAGATTGAGGGGCGCCTGGGTGGTTCAGATGGTTAAGCGCCTGCCTTCGGCTCAGGTCATGATCTCAGGGTCCTGGGATTGAGCCCCACATCGCAGGGAGCCTGCTTCTCCCTCTCCCGCTCCCCCTGCTCGTGCTTTCTCTCTCTCTGTCAAATAAATAAATAAAATCTTTTAAAAAAGGGAGAGAGATTGAGAGAATGAGTGGGAGAAAGGGCAGAGGGAGGAGCAGACTCCCTGCAAAGCAGGGAGCCTGACTCGGGACATGATCCCAGGACTCTGGGATCATGACCTGAGTTGAAGGCAGACGCTTAACCACCTGCACCACCCATGCACGCAAACTGACTTAGGTTTTAATTTTACATTTTCTGAACATTAGCTTTGTGATTTGAGGGACCTAATTAACCTTTCTGAGTCTGTTTCCTTATCTATAAAAATTTTAAAAATAATACATACTTCATACACTTTATAGTGAAGATTAATAACATACTTTTAAAATCTACCATAATATTTGCCACACTAGTCAATAAATGCTAGTTTCTTTCCTTCCCCTTTCCAAAGGCTTGAATTAAAAAAAAAGATTTTTTGTTTGTTTAATCCCAAGTCAACCAGAAAATTAAATTAAATAGAAACCCAAACCCCTAATTCTCTAAACATTGTGGTTAATTGCTATTGCTCTGTTCTAATAAACCTCAAAGGCCAAGGGCCTATGTTTGTGCTGACATGGAGTTGGAACTGTTAAGTCCCAGACCAAAGTTCTTTATGATACACAGGAGCATCCTTATCCACTGTCCAGCAAACTTCTCATAATTTCTGTAATCTGGCCCAGATCCCAGAGCTCACAAAGTAGGTAAAATAATTAAGCCTGTGAGAAATTGGTAATATTTCAACTGTATCCATGTAAAAATGACTTTGCACAGCTGGCTTGGTAACTGTGATACACTGGGAAATTTCTTCATCCAACATGTTTCTGAACCCACTTCCACCATAGGGACAGGAAGAGCCAGTCAGAATGGAATGACATTAATCTTGACCATGTGAGACCACCAGGTCGTTCAGAAGTTGGAAATTCTCCACACACAGGCACTTAAATTACTTTGCTTATGGGTTAGCAGAGGCTGTATTCTGGTCTGTTTCATTTTTAAACAGAGAAACTTTATGTATCCAAGGGATATATGAATTTCCAAGGATTCTCTGACCACGTTGTTTTCTTGATGGGATTGGAAACTTGTGTGAGAACCTCAGACACGTAGGACCCACTTGAAATAGGAGCTCTGGGCTCTGAGCCTTAGTTGGAAAGCTGAATACTTAGGTTGTTATACATCCAGGGACTAGTAACTTGGTGAGATTGTTTGGAAGTAATGGGCTTTTATTTTAAAGAAAAGACTGGCAATGTTTTTGCGAATGAGGGTTATGAACAATCTAGGTAAGCTATAAACTGTCAAAAAAAATTGCTAAGCTAAGATTTAACTAAAGGAAATGAAGACAATAGAAATGGGAAGATGATCAAAAAAGATATATTAACTTGTCATTTCAGCCCAAACATTTTGATCCTGACATTTGGGCCTCATGGCAATTTTGAACCAAGGTTTTTCTTATGGATTAGTTAAGAAGTGAATACAAATGGAATGTGAGCTACTATTATATGGTGCTAGAGAGTGACAGAGGCATGGTCCAAGTGCCAGAAACTTCATTATGCACTGAAAGCTGATTTCTCATAACGCAGGAGAAGTTGGGACTTCAACTTCAAAGACCTTCTTTGTGGAGACTTAGACTATATAAGGGACCTTGCCCCCACATTGTGCATGCTCCACCACAAATGAGAAGAGCGCTTTCCAACTTGATTTGTTACTTAATGTAAAAAACAAAAACAAAAACAAAGTGACTTGTTGACCATATAAACTTGTCAGGTATCGCATGTTTTATTTATATACTTTTCTGATGATGATGATTTTTTTCTACAAGGAACTGAGGAGTGCTTCCTATTGAGAAATTTTTATGTTTGTCTTGCCAGTAACTCTTTGAGTTTAAATTTAGTTATAATTAAACATTGGGAAGAAAAGGAGAAAGGATTAAACCAGCCTGAAAACTCTTTGCTGCTTTGCAGCTGACTCTAAGCAAGGTTATACTCTCAAGTGATCTCCTAGGTATGATGTCTCTTGTAACATATGTGCTCTTGGTTTCATTTTATCAAACAGTAGCATCTATCTCTTTCTTTCCACTGTACATCTCTAGCAGCTTTACATTCATAAAATCATAAAACAAAACACTGAGCTGAGGCAAAAGGGGGCTGTTTCTACACATGCCCCTCCCTATACCTCCATCATGGACAGGAAAATTTCTCTTATATTTATTTATTATAAAATTGCAACACAGACGCAAAATAAAAAAATATTAGAGAAGTCTTAAAATGAAAAATTAGTATCTCCTCCTTCCACCAACTATAGGCTTAGTCACAAGAGGCAACAATTTTTTCCTCTTTCTAATCTTGTTTTCTATGGTTATATTCACAACATTAAATTACATATGTGAAACTCAATTTGTTATTTTGTCAATCTTAGGCCTTATCTATTTATTCTCGAATAAAGAAGGATGGAAAACGTAGTCTGATTTCCATCTCTTGTTTTATTCTCCATCTGTTGTTATTTTTTTACCCTGTTCTTCTGGGGCTTAACTTTACAACTGTTAAACAATACACATAAATGTGTTTCTTGACCCATCAACTCGAGGCAGAACTATTGACCTCACACTGTTGTAGATGACGAAAGAAATGCATGAGTGTCTCCTATTTCTCTTCCTCCATCTTTCCCTCCCAACCTTGGTTGGTTTTACCTTTGATTTTTCATTGCCAAAATTTATTTCATGCATTCTTCTCTGTAACTATAATGAAACTTACTACTTCAAACTGATTAAAAACCAATAAGTAGTGTTTCAATAATTTGTATTGCAAGAACCAATAGTGTGATTATGCTCATAAAGAAAAAAATATAGTCCCATGTTATTGAGCTCTTCGACCAATTAACAATGTTACATGTTTCAAAGTCAAATGGAGAGTTTCTTGCTCTATACACCATAATTGGTATAAAGTCATGCCAAATCTTATTTAACTTCATATTTGGGCCATACTTTCTTGCATAGCTTTTTGTCTTTTTTCACACAGGGTAAGAACAATTTGCCTAAGGTATTACATAGACACTCCATTAACAATTGCACTGATTACAATCCCGTCCTGCTTTCTGGCTTTGGCATCAGGTGGAACTGCTGGGCACCACCAAGAGAAGGTAGCTGCCTCCCCCAGTGTCACTGATGTCTGCGCATCTTCAGGATACAGTCTTCTCTGTTGGGGTTTATTCATCTGTATCATCCCATCTACATCCTTTCTTTCTAGGAACTTACCACAAGTTCTAATCAATTGATTGTCTTCTCTTAGTCTAGATTGTACAAAGAAAGAAAATCAATAGGATATCTATATCTGTATCTTTGTCTATGTCTATATATTTATATCCCTCTCTGCTCTCTGCTTTCCTTCCTTAGTCTTCTTTCCTTAGTCTCCCTTTCTTTTTCTTTCTTTTTCTTTTTTTCTTTCTTTCTTTCTCTCTCTCCCTTCCTTCCTTCCTTTCAGAATTGGCTCATGTGACTACAAAGGCTGAGAAGTCCCAAGGTCTGTAGTTGGCAAGCTAGAGATCCAGAACCAATGATGTAAGTTTCAGTTCAAGTCCAAAGGCCTGAGAACCACGAGAGCCAATGGTTTAAGTTCCAGTGCAAGTTCAAAGACAGAAAACCAAAGTCCTGGTTTGGAGATAGACAGGGAGAGTGAATTCTCATTTACTCAGTCTTTTGTTCTATTCAGGTCTTCAACAGATTGGATGAGGGCTACCCATGTTACAGAAGGCAATCTTCTTTACTCAGTCTACCAATTTAAATGTTAATGCCATCCCAAAACACCCTTACTGACATACCCAGAATAATATTTAACAGATACCTGGGTACCTCCTAGCCCAGCAAAGTTGACACATAAAATTAACCATCATAGATCCCTTTCTCATTTTTGGTTCCATTATATATTTAAGATTTATTTATTTATTTGCAGGTGGGGAAGAAGGGGAGTGAACCTCAAGCAGACTTCCTGCTGAGTGTGGAGCTCAAAGCAGGGCTTGGTCTCATGACCCCAAGATCACAACCTGAGCCAAGACCAAGAGTGGGATGCTCAATTCAATGGACTGTGCCACCCAGGTGCCCCAAGTTCCATTATATATTTTATGAAATTTCCTTGGGATTTCAGAAAAGAAATAAGTATAGTCCATGCTTTTTAATGAGAGTCATTGCTTGCTTCCTGGTGCTAGCATGGTAACTAACGTGATTACTTATTCTTCTGGATAATGTCTGCTGGTGTCTCAGCCCACTCTCTCTCAGACCCTTTGTGACCTCCCCCTGTATAGGTTGGATGCCTAGAAACTGCATTCCACAAACTCTCTTGCTGACTGGTTCCTATTAAGTTTTGCCAGTAGGAAGCATTGCAGTGGAATTGCAAGAACAACAATGAAGGGGGACATCTTTCTGCTTATGGTTCCAGCAGGAGTGTGGCCCCAAAATGCAGGTGTCTGTGGGTGACTGTGACCTCCAACAGAGTCAGTGGGTTTGGGAGCAGCAGGAGACAGCAGTGGGGATGACGGATGACCACAGGCCCCAGTGGCATTGGTGGCAACCTCAGCAGCAATGCATATTTCTGGACTCTTAAGTAGTGGCCCTTTTCCCCCCTTTATTCTTTCACCCAACCAAAATTTTGTAACCAATTTCTTTTTTATTTTTAAGATTTTTTATTTATTTATTTGAGAAAGAGAGAGAGCACAAATTGGGGGGGAGGGGGGCGGGGCAGAGGCAGAGGGAGAAGCAGACTCTGCACTCAATCCCAGAACCTGAGATCTTGACCTGAGCTGAAGGCAGACATTAAACCAACTGAGACACCCAGGCACCCCATAACCAATTTCTTGTATTAAATTCACCTCTGATTAAAATTTTCAGGGCATTTCTGTTTTCCTGACTGATACATTCACTAACAATAACTTTCTGTCTTTCTTTGAGTTGATGTGAGGTATCTTTAAAACTAAGCATCAGCTCAAAGGAAAAATTAAGATAAGAAATAACCACTAACTTTTATTTAATGCTTGCTGTTTTCTACTCGCAATAACTCTGAAGTGAATATTGTTTTCCCCATTTTATGGATATATTTAGGTATATTTGGATATACTTGGGTATATTTATTTGGCCAAAATCACAGTACATACTCACTTTCAAATCAAATTCTGCTCTTTTGACGTGGGAAAATCTACTGATGTTTGATACAAATCCTAGCAAGTTGAGATGACATATGAATAGCTGGAAGTCCCTTTCATACTTAAATATCCTTTATTAAGTGAGAAGCAGTCTAATCACTTTATATTCTTACTTTGAAAAGACTGTCGGGCTTTGATTAAAATGGTCGAGAATTCAGTGTAGCTCTTCGATGCAGACAATTCAGTTGGTAGATATGCTGGTTATTCTAATAGTTTTCATTCATTAATATCTTTTAATAGCATGGTTTATATGTTTATGGGTCAGAATACTGGATTAAAAAAAAGGAAACCTTTTCTTAAAGGATTTTCCTCTTTCCATTAAAAGAAATAGCGTTAAGGGAAAGAAAAAGGAGGATCCTCTTACATATCATCACATGATAGTGCCACTGCACGCCACTGAAATTAGGAAGCAAGATTTCACCTGCTTGTAGGTTTCAGATAATAAAGACGAGCCGGAAACCTTGCTCATGTTGAGTTAAGGTGACATTTCCTAACTGAATATCCTCTCACCAGCAAAGGAGGAAGAGGATCCGCTTATTCATTGGGAAGGTTTTGGAAAAGTCACTCCAAGAAATTACCAACCATATCTTCTAGTTCTCAGCATTTCATGTGACACATTTTATAGACTGCCACCTTCCCTTTGGACTGCAATGTGCCAGCAAAGGTATTCTTAAGTAAAGAGCTCTTACAAATGTGTAAAAGAATAACACATTTTAAACATTTGTAGAGTTATACATGCATTTGTTTCCCTCTCCTTCTAAGAGAAACTGACTTAGGCGCAGGGATGTAATGATCTTTTCATGCACGCCTGGTTGCCTTTGCTATTTCTCTGCTCCTTGACAATCTTCCCCTCATAGGACAAAGAGAGCCTGAGTTAAGTAATTAGAAATGGACAGTGAACATCTACTGCTAGACTCTAAGAAGAATACTAAGCCCAGGAGTCATTGCTCTTGGGGCTGACCGTGGAGCATCAAGATCTTTCACTTCTCGATATGTACTTCTGAGTAATACTCCACCAGCTACCTCTCTATTTAAAGTTTTAAAATGGTGCCATATGTCATATTGTTTTACTTAGAATGAAAAGGAAAAGTCTTTCTTTTGAGACCAGTCATAAAGCACTGATGATGTGTTTGTATTAGATATATATGAGCAACAACCCCTCACCACTTAAGAAGAGTTGTTCCCTATTGCCCAAACCCCACATTCAAATAGTCATAGGTACCAAAAGTGTCCTGGTACATGCTTTAATGGTTTTCATTTTGGCAAAATAATTTAGCAAGAGAGTAAGTTCAGTGTGACTTTCATTTGGAAGTTTTGATTATCCTTTACAGATTCACAGGAGTATTAGCATTAGTAATGGGAAGAATTCTAAAAGTAAGATTTGTGACTTTGGTAGTATTTGCAAAAAACAATTAAAAAAGGGTGGGATGTAGGGCTGTGTAAAGTCATAGGGCATTTGCCAGGTGATTCTTCCTCCTTTTAAATTGAAGTTCAGGGGGCGCCTGGGTGGCCCAGTCGTTAAGCGACTGCCTTCGGCTCAGGTCATGATCCCAGGGTCCTGGGATCGAGTCCCGCATTGGGCTCCCTGTTCGGCGGGAAGCCTGATTCTCCCTCTCCCACTCCCCCTGCTTGCGTTCCCTCTCTTGCTGTCTCTCTCTTTGTCAAATAAATAAAATCTTTAATTAAAAAAAAATTTTTAAAAATAAATTGAAATTCAGTATGTGTTTGGATCTATACAATCAATACATTGAGTTTTCTCTAAGATCGGTGTAATGATTTGGTTTTGTTTTGTTTTTAATGGAAGCTATAATGTGCCAGGCAAAACTCTCATTTGAAAACATAATGTGCTTACCTAATAGCTATGTTTTACAGAATTCTTTCCCAGTTATGCTTAGTGAGACCTCCATGAATTTACTGAAAAGTATTTGAAATTTGAAATTTGAAAAGTATCAAATCCTTGCAAAAAGGTAGTAGGGACAGACAACTGTAAATGGCAGACACCCATACGACAAGTACATGGTAGAATTGGACTGCTCCTGAGCAATCACACATCACAACACCTTCATTTTGCAAATTGCCTGAGGCCCAGTGGGTGAAATGCCAAGTCAGTGTCACCTAACTTGCTATAGCAGAGCTGCATCTTAAAGCCATATTTCAAAAATAGTGCCTTATTTAGTGTTACTATTTATGAAGGTTTTTGAATTGGCTGGAGGAGAAGTCTTTGAAACCTGAGATGCAGAGTGAGGACTGGATACTAATCACATCATTCATGCTCCTGACTGGGTTAGGTTGCCCACGTGAAAACACAGGTTTCGTTTATGAGGGTTTAAGTTTGTAAACAATATATCTGAATGTCCCTTATAGAAGACAGAGAAGCTCTGAGCATGGCAAACAATTTCCGGACCCAAAATCGAGACACATGTTGTAAAGCATGTGAGTATATTTAATAGTATAATAAGACCATATATCTGAAACCAGAACCTTCATTTTTCTATTGTTAAAGTTATCTTGTAATAATTAATTAATTATCCTTGAAATAGTAAAGGCTTGTAGGGAATTTCCATGCAAAACACTATGATGCTTGAACACATTTCTAGTTTATCCTCAGGACAATAGTCTCTTTAGCTATAGCATGTGGGAGCTGTCAGCTAGATGGTAGTAGCATGCCTCATTCATCAAGCTAACTCAAATAAAAGTCTGCGAAAGTCATGCACAGAAGGAGGAGAATGGAAGGAAGCCATAGGAAATAGGAAGGAGAGCATGTAAGAAAGCCAGAAATTCAGAGGGCAATATTCAGTCACCATCCACAGAAGAGAAGTGTAAATCTTTAAACCTTAGCTTTAGAGCTGGCATGTTTTCCCACTCATCTTTGAATTACTCAGGTAAAATGCCTGGTGCTCAGCTCTGTGTCTTGAGCTGCAGGACAAGGAGGTAGGAATGGATGAACTTGTGAAAGAACCCTCTGTGCTTCCCTAAAGGTCGTGAGCATGGAGTTCACTGTGAATTAAATGCTGGTAAGATGAAGGGGAGAATATAGGCTCCAGAGTGTGAATTGCAGTCCAGAATGTCACCTTCTTCCTTTGTGCTGATTTGAGCTCCAGAGCATAGGACAAGGAGAGCTTTCTTTAAAAGAAAAAAAAAAAAAAATATATATATATATATATATATATTTATTTATTTATTTATTTATTTTAGAGAGAGAGTGCATGCATGCATGGGGGGAGGGGCAAAGGGAGAGGGAATGAATTTCAAGTAGACTCCCCACATAGCATGGAGCCCAGTGCAGGGCTTGATCTCATGACCCTGACACCATTACCTGAGCCAAAATCAAGAATCAAATGCTTAACCGACAGAGTCACCCAGGCGCCCCAGATGAGTGCTTTCTAAACTCAAAGGTATATTCCTCCTTGATGTTACATTCCAAGCCAAACAAAATTATCCAGAGTGTGATTTCCATAACGCAAGGCCAAAAGTCCTTGACAATCATAAGGAATGGGGTTTCTCTCTTCATGGATGTTAGCAGGTCCTTTTCTTAGCTCCAGACAGCTTCTATGAAAATGTGGCATTTGGGGCAATCCTTCCCTCTTTTCAATCTTATCCCCCTTTCCTTTCCTTTGCAAGTTAATTTTTCCCTCTAGATAAGAAGCAAAGCAGTTTGAAGGATTTGGCTGGACACTAATTAAAGGAAGCAGTCAAAAGCTAAAAAAAATGGACAGAGAAGAGTCCTTTGGGAACCCCAGTGGAAATACCTTTGCAGGAAATAGGAAACTCTACAAAGAGTTTAGGTGCGTGCCTTCTTCTGTTATTTCATCTTGTTTTTTTGGACTTAGGCAAGAGATCATATATAATGCCATTTCTGCTTCTTTCTGTCACACGTAAGTGCAAGGAATGTGTTTGGACCTAAACTGGAAAGTGCTTAGGACAGGAAAGAGTAGGGAAAGTCATTCAACCAATGTATCTAACCAATCATCTCCAAGTCAGAAATGAAAACCAACTGATTTTCTGAGAACCCCAACATGCAAGCTAATCTTTTCAAAATTATTTTTTGGAACAAGTATGAACAGAGATTAATATGAGGAGATACAGTTTTCACTTTTTCTCTGTTTCTGTCTGTCATGGTAACCGGAGCAAAGGCAGTTAAAGCTGGGCGCTGGCTGCTGAGGAGCAATTCCTCCTTGTCCCAGCATGTCTGTCTGAAGGTAGAAGGTTGCTTGTTAAACTCAGGAACATATCCAGGGATCTAATTTAAGTGCATCAGCCTCCTAGCATGTTGATTTGGAATTTTATACTGGTGAAGCTGAAACCATGGGAATTTTATGAAATCATGTTTTACTCTCACTTGCAACTTGCAAGTGCCTCCTCTCTCTCACCTCCCCTTATTCACAGACACATACATTTTGGTACTTTTACTATTATTCTTTTAATCCTTTGAGCAAGTGATTTTGTTTTTTGTCACAGTATTCTTGTTCTCCTGAAGTTGCTTTCATGTCAGCAAGATGTTAAGGCTGTTTGATGGACGATATATCAGAGAGGAGGTACTTGGCTAACTCATTCCTTATTACTCTTGGAATGTGACAAGCTTGAGTTTCATTCCATAGAGTTTACACAGCTGCACATAAGGACACTGTTTAAGACTTTAGAGTTCAATCACTCAGCAAAATCATTCAGTCAACAAACATTTACTGGACATCTACTCCATTGGTAGTACAAGATATCTAGAGTTGGTGTTGGAATATATTACTAATCCACAGAGAAAGAATTTAAGCTCAAAAACTTTTAATATTTATCAAATATTGTAGATAATTCTTTAGGAAGTATTCAGAGGAGATGACTATGTTATGAAAAGGTCTATGTAAAATTGTGCATCTTTTGTGGAGTGAAAGACACAAAATCTAAAGAAACTTGCAGTCAAGTATCAGGAATCCCATTGCATCCCCCAAATAGAACAAATCCAACAAACAAATACACAAAAGCATTAACAGGCTTTCTTTAGAAATACAGGGTTAATGTATTTGATGGTACAGATGTGCTTTGCATAAAAAGTAGAACAGAGATATGAGAACAGCTGCCCTATAAGAGGTTGACTCATTGGGTCAACATAGGAGCATAGCACCAAGCCGAGCCACAGACTCTATGTAAGTCTATGTCAAGAGTTGTCAAGAAGCGTTTGTGCTGCCTGTGGTCTGGGGGACACTTGTTGCCATTGTGCCGTGCAGCCTAAGGATAGTGTTCATTCTCACATGTCATAATACCAGCTGCCTTCTGAAGCGTTACTGTGCCAGGAACTGCTCCGGACAACTTAGGCATATTTTCTCATTGAATCCTCACAACCACCTTTGGGGGTAGTTAGTCTTCACTCTGTTTTGCAGATGAAGAAATTAAGACTTAACTTAGTAATGTTCCCAGTGTCAAACAACTAATAAGCAGCAAGGTTAGGATTCCAATCTTGGTCTTACTCGAAATTCATGCTCATATCCACAACATATACTTTCATCAACTTGTAAGAGCTTATCCTCCTTGACATCATGTCTGATTTTCTGAGCAGACACTTTAGATTTATGTATAACTGAAGTAGGTAAAAGCATTTAGAAACATGATGCATCTTTACATGGATTTGCTGTTACTCTTTCCCTTCTTTGTGTTCCCCCAGAACGTATTTCATTTCTATAGAGTTATTACTTTATATGTTTTTATCACTCAACATGACTATTTTCCTGCTCTAGGGTATAGCCTGATAAATAAGTGATTATTGAATGAATATTTTCCCAAAATAATAGTTGATTCTTACTCATCATCATCAATATCAAAAATGTTTTTATTTTGTGTTTGTCTGTAAAACCAGATCAATCATGGTCAGGTTCACTGCAATGTGTAATCTAACTTTTGGCTAATGAAAAGCTTCTAAAGGGGGCAGAGAACTACACCTCAGTTTGTGCCTGTGTTCTCAGAATCACATTTTAGTGTTTGACAAATAGTATGTGCAATAATTATTTATTGAATGATTTAATCCTCATCATTACCTAAAAAATAATAAACATTTATTCTGTAACAATTATGTGTAAAGCACTAAGCTAAGAATGGAATGCCAGAAAACATAATACTAGTAGGCAACATTTGCCGTGTGCTGTGCATGGTGCCGAGTACTTTCTTTCCATGTTGTATTGCACTGAATCCTCCCAAAAACCTCATAGGCACTTTGATGCTTCAATGTTGGAGATGGGAAAACTGACTTCTAAAGAAGTTAAGCAAATTCTTTTCCCCAGGTCCCACTGCTAGTAAGTGGTAGAGCCCGGATTCAAACCGAGGCCAGGTATTGTAACACCCAATAGTTCTTCTTCTTTTTTTTTAATCTAGTTGTCTTTATTAAATGATTTATGAATTGGGCAGCACCCCATCTAAAGAGGTGCTCTGAGGAGTTGTGCAAAATGTAAGGTTTTTATAGGAAGGAGGGTGGGACAAGAAAGTTATAAGCAAAAGAAAAGAAAGGATTGCTCCAGGCAAGGGAACTTTCCCTTAGGCAGGAGGACAGAGGGTCTTATTATGCAGATTACTGCATCTTCCTTTGGGGAATGGAAAAGATCCATGTGACAGATTACCTCTTTGGTGCTTATCAGAAAATTCCTGATTGACAGGATAAGACTTATGGTTCTGGGGGAGGTTGAAACTGCAATCAGGAATCAGGTTCGGTATTAAGCCCTGGTTTGGTGACTTGGCCTGGCCCAAGTAATGCCATTTGGGGCCTGTGGTGTTTTTGTTTTTGTCTTTAACAATTACCCCCTTTTGATCTAAAACCCAACTGTTGTTTTGATTTTTAGAGATTTACTTAGTTATTTTAGAGAGAGTGAGGTGGGGTGGGGGAGGGGAGGTAGGGGAGGGGCAAAGGGAGAGGGAGAGTGTCTCAAGTAGACTCTGCGCTAAGCACAGAGCCTGCCATACTGCTTGATCTCACAACTCTGAGATCATGACCCTGAGATCATAACCTGAGCCAAAACCAAGAGTCAGACGCTTAATCAACTATGCTACCCAAGTGCCCCTAAAACCCAACAGCTTTAATTGGGTAGAAGTTCTCTTACCTGGCATTGAGATTTTCATTTATTTGGGAAATCACCAAAAAATGGTCCATAATAAATAATTATGTTTTCTCTTAGCTTAAAACATAAATCCACAAGAATTCACCAAACTTTTGCTGTAGTCAAGCTTTGCTATTGTATCTGGATCATTCCCTTGGAATCTTATACTGTTTTTCTTACACACATCAGACCCATGATGCATTGTCCACAATTTCCAGTTTCAGTTTCTATTAAGTAGGCACAGAATTTAATTTGAAAAACAATTTTCAGCATAAACTCTTTCCAGATTTTTATGATTTTTTTCTAATTCTGTTCAGTTGCTTCATAAACACTGAATCCAAGAGCATTTTTTTTAGATGGCCTCTATTTATCAAATTTTTCCAAAGCCCTTAACCTATTCTCACATGAAAAACCTATCTTTTTGAATGTTTATTTCATAGGTGTACTCATAAGATTCAATTATTTAATTAAAAAAGCAAAAATTTCTGTCCTAAATGGATCTGGAAATAAGTACAACCAAGTCTTGATCAGCAAATAACTCCATAGGGAGAAGCAGAGGTAGACAAGAGAGTAGCTAATAATCATGGACATTCAGAGTCTTGAGCCTTCGACTAATGCTTTCAGAGGCAATAGGACATTAATTAATTGAGTAGAGTTTACTTAAGCAAACTTCTATTGTTTTACTCACATGCATTTAGCAAACACTGATGTAACACTATGTGCCGGTCACTGTTCCTTGTGCTTTGCAAATATTAATTCATTTCATCCTCAAAACTACTCTCTGGGTACATACTATTATAATCCCATTTTACAGAGGAGGAAGCTGATGATCCCAGAGGTTAGCTACTTTGTCCAAGGTCATATACCTAATAAGCAGTGGAGCCAGGATTTGATCCAGGTTCATGCTCTTGACCCTGTAACCCCGGGCCTATCAAACAAAAATCATTGTACTTCCTCTTTAAAAGCTTACGATCCAGATAAAAAAGTTCGTGTATGTTCTCCATACAAACTTGCATATGGTAATTACCTAATGAGGGGTGCAGGAGTTTATGACATTTTCTCTAGTGGTGTTCACTAAAGATGTGAATGAATTTTTAGTCAGCATTTGATAAGCCTCTCTTTTATAGAATCTAGTTTTCTGTTTTCTTCTTTCCTTCCTTAAATGATAATCGCGCACAGGGGCCTTGGTTTTCTTTTGTTAAGCCACTTTCTCTTATCTCTTTAAAACCATTTCCTGTACATGTTACTGTTCTTTATGGCTTCCAGGCCCGGCAGTGATAATGCAGAGCACGTGTGGGAGGCCAGCAGGCTGGAGGAGCACACTAGAAATTCTCTGGAATGTTGTCTTGGGGGAATTCCTCAATCCTTTTATCTCTTTCTCATGGGTTATGCATAGTAATCCCCACAACTTCCTGAGATTCTGGGTTCACGGTCATAGAGTAATTTCATGTCCTAATCAAACCACACGCTTTAATCTGAGGCAAACATCTTTACTTTTGATGCCAC
Organism: Mirounga leonina; assembly: GCF_011800145.1. Classification (NCBI taxonomy): domain Eukaryota; kingdom Metazoa; phylum Chordata; class Mammalia; order Carnivora; family Phocidae; genus Mirounga; species Mirounga leonina. Next base: position 78,403,732 of record NW_023270377.1, on the reverse strand, counting down.
ATGAAATACTCGTATAATCATTATTTATAGGCCCATAAGAGAGGGTAAATGGATCTGAATTCTTAACAACTTTCGACTGGCAATGACCTCCTCCCCTCAGAAAGTGGCTATGAGCCATCAAAACACACATGTGTAATTTGTATAAAAAAAGTTTGTGTTGCATTTTTTAAAACTAATTACTATTTATTTTAACTAGGTAATATTCACATTGTTCAAATAGCAGAAGTACAAAATTTCTATAGAAAGTCTTCCTCCTAACTGTCCCGAGCTACCTAACCCCCATCCCTAGGAAGTACACACCATTCCCGGTTACAAGGAACATTTTTAAAATAAATATTTAAATGGTCTGAAATGCCTTAATCAGTCAGATTAATGGCTACAAATAGCTAAGATGAATATTTAATGCCACATTTGAACTAAAATATTGCTTCAAAATATCAGATTTTCTGGAATCTTCTTAGCATCCTATTAATTCTGAGAAGAGCTGGTAGAATAAGAATTCTAAAATAAGAATATAAAGGCATGGTCCAGCATTTGGACTATGAGAGATGACTTTTCTACCTGGAACACATATTATGATGCATATTTTTGTTATCATGATGAACTGAAGTTAGACGATAGTAGCATTAATTGGAAGAGAATTGAACTGCATTATTTTTTTTTAAAGATTTTATTTATTTATTTATTTATTAGAGAGCGAGCGCGAGAGAAACAGCATGAGAGAGGAGAGGGTCAGAGGGAGAAGCAGGCTCCCCGCTGAACCGGGAGTCCGATATGGGACTCGATCCCAGGACCCTGGGATCATGACCTGAGCCGAAGGCAGTCGCTTAACCAACTGAGCCACCCAGGCGCCCTGAACTGCATTATTTAATGCTACCTCTAAGAAATTTTGAATTTTGTACCTTGACTCAATTATGGATGTAATCAGGGGTCTTGTAAAAGCTGACAAATATCCTTAGAAGTCTGCATGCAGATGATTTAGGATAAGTTGTTCCAAGATGGATCAGTAATGACTGCACCCATAGATAGGACCTCCCTTTCCCTAGTTATAACACCCAGAAATGTGTAAACACTGGCAGGTCATCTAGTGCACTCAGAAACAATCACGCAGAGAAACAAAAGCCCAAGACCACAACAATCTCTGTGGCTTACGGTGATCACCACATGAGCAGGAATGGAAAGAGCCTAGACATGCCCCAAATGAGAGTCAAGATCAAAAGCTGTTTTTCAAAGATTTTATTTATTTATTTGACAGAGAGAGATAGCGAGAGCAGGAACACAAGTAGGCGGAGTGGGAGAGAGAGAAGCAGGCCTCCTGCCGAACAGGGAGCCTGATGCAGGACTTGATCCCAGGACCCTGGGATCATGACCTGACCCGAAGGCAGACGCTTAACCCACTGAGCCACCCAGGCACCCCAAAAGTTGTTTTTCAATAAGGATACACATCCTTACCTATACATTTCTTTGGTGCTTTAAAATAAATAGTAATTAGTTAAATTTCTTTTGGAAGTTTAGAACCCAAAGCCTGACCTGTACTCAGTTCTGAGTTGCAAAAATGAAAGATTGGCCAAATTCTAAAGAAGCCAAATTCTAAAGCTTGGATTTTTAGGGCGATCTTTGTTTTTAATTTTTGATTCATGTTGTTATGGAGTCAGAATAAGGGTGCTGTGGAGGAGGGATGACATAAATACCAAATGGCTTCTCTAAGGGTTGTGTGTAAGTATTTTAACACTAATTTCCCAGGAAAAATATACATGGAAGCACTTCTGCTCATATTGCTATGGTTTGTCTATTCCATGACCTTTGTTGAAACATCTATGTAGTATCACTTCGGCAAAGGATATAAAGCAAGGACTTGGTCCTGATTTCCAACTGATGTGGCTCAGATGAATCTCATCAAGATTTCTATGCAACATTAAATCAGAAGAACTTTGTTTTTAATGAGCAAATTGGCTAATATTGTATAGTATTTTGACTACTCCCTGTGCAGGCATCCTTAAGGAACCAGATTATACTCAGTTCTGGGATGGACTTGGCTTATTTTCAAATACATAGGACTTGCCTTTCACATATCAAGACAGTGTTTCGTTTTGTGTTCATGATGGTGTAATCCTCAGGTTAAACAGGCTCTAAGATGTTTACAAATCTCCATTGTGAAAAAGAATGTGATGGATAGTAATAATTCATGTTTTATTTTTCAGAGGACACTGGATTTCATAAGAAAGACCCTCAAATGTGGGCCAGGGCTGCCTGTACACAGCAGCAAATTTAACTTTTAATTATGAGTAGTCATCCTTATGGGGGGCAAAAAATGCATTATTGGAATCCACAGAGAGTCTCCCAAACTCATTGATTATGTTATCCTTGCCCACACCCAACCTGATCATTTTTTTAAGGTTGCCTTATGCAAGTTTAGAAGGTATAAATTTTATTTCCTTTGATTTCTGCTCTTCTTAGCAGCAGAAACAAGCAGCAGAAAGGGGAACCAGGAGTTGAATGTGCTTAAAAGGATTCACAAACTTGATTTTAAAAATGCCTGAGAATGTTCATGATTTGATTAGGATACCGAGTCTCATGTTATAAATACTACATTCTGAAAATCATATATCCTGAGTGTTGCTGATTGCCAGATTTAAAATAACAACTTGTGTCTGGGACTTGGTGCTATGATGGCATTTATTTTACTGTGGCCATCATTATCATCATCACCAACATCATTATATAAAATCACAGTTTGCCATGTCAGATATGACCCCAATTTAGGCCTTGCCCAGGCTGAAATGACCCCTGTCTATTAACAGTTACATGTATATCTGTATGCTCCAACCTTCAAAGGATTGTTTTCATGACTCCAACAAACTGATCTTACAATTTAGGGTCAATGACCCCTGGCAGTATAGCTTCCATCATGATTTATGCAATAGCATAGTTTATTTGAAATGAAACAAATGAAAAAATAGAACAATTGCAATGAGATGAAAACAAACAAAACTTAAATAGTTACTGAGCACCTGCTATGCCTCAGGCATCCTGCTGGGTGTGAAATATGAGGATAAACCAGATTTGCACTGTCCCTGTCCCATGGAGAATAAGGACCATTGGGGAAAAAAGGAAAGATAATCAGGACTCTTCTGGGGAAGGTATAAAGATCTGTGCAAATACATAGCTGGACACCTTACCCAGGCTTGGCAGGTGGGGCATCAAGGAAGGCTTCACCAGGAAAGTCTTGCTGATTTGAGACATGAAGAGTCTATAATAGTCAAACATGAGAGGCTGGGGAATGAAATAGCAATTCTAGGAAGGTACTGAGCCTAAAGGAAGCAAGAATGTCCCAAAAAATGAAAGGTAGTCAGTGTAATGAATATAAGGACAGGGGAGGGGAAGTGGTGAGCAATGAGGCTAGGAAGGAGAGCAGGGTCTAAAGCAGATCATTCAGAGACTTATTCAATTTGTTAGTGAATTTGGACCTTATTCTAAGAGCAATGGGAAGGCACTGAAAAGTTTCAGGGAAAAAAATAATATTATGTTTGTACTTTCAAAATTTCAGTGTCTGGAGTAGAGAGAACAGAACAGTGGTACATCACTTAGTGAGGAAACAATTAGAGCAGTCTAAGTGAAAGACGATGGATGCAATGATGACAGAAAGGAATAAATGAGTTTTAGAAATATATGCCAAATAGAATTTTTTTTTTAATTTCTCTTCCTGCCACTTTGTTTCATTAGTGTACAGATATGCAACAGAAAGAAAGCAATTTCAGAAAATAATTTAAGATTTAAGAAAACAATCCATTTACAATTGTACCAAAAATAATAAAATACCTAAGGGATAAACTTAACCAAGGAGGTGAAAGACCTATATATCGAAACTATAAAACACTGATAAAAGAAACTGAAGATGCCACAAACAAGTTGAAAGTTATCCCATGCTCTTGGATTGAAAGAACAAAGATTGTTATATGTCTATACTACCCAGAGCGATCTACAGATTTAAGGCAATCCCCATCAAAATACCAACAGCATTTTTCATAGAACTAGATCAAATAATCCTAAAATTTGTATGGAACTGCAGAAGACCCCAAAGAGTCAGAGAAGTCTTGAAAAAGAACAAAACTGGACATATCACAATCCCAGGTTTCAAGATGTATTACAGAACTGTAGTAATCAAAACAGTATGATACTGGCAGAAAAATAGACACATAGACCAATAGAACAGTATAAAAAAATCAAGAAATAAACCCACAATTACATGGTCAATTAATCTTCAACAAACCAGGAAAGAACATCCAATGGGAAAAGGACAGTCTCTTCAACAAGTGGTGCTGGGAAAATCAGACAGCTACCTGCAAAAGAATGAAGCTAGACTACTCTCTTACACCATACACAGAAACAAACTCAAAATGGATTAAAAACCTGAATGTGAGACCTGAAACCATAAAACTCCTAGAAGAAAACATAGGCATCAGCTATAGAAACATTTTTCTAGATATGTCTCCTGAGGCCAGGGAACCAAAAGCAAAATTAGACTATTGGACTACACCAAAATAAATCCTTTTGCACAGCAAAGGAAACCATTAACAAAACAAAAAGACAGCCTACAGAATGGGAGAAGATATTTGCCAATGGAGATGCCTTTCTTTCTAATTCTTAAATATTTTGAATGTATGCCAGTTCTTAATATTCAAAATTCTTGTTTAGCATATTCCTTTTCAACTTAATCCATTTGTCTTAAATGAAAAAGTTGAATGTTTCTTCTAAGGGCATATTTGGCTACACAAATATGTGGCTTTGGGCCATTTGGCATCAAAAGACTTTTAGATTGCTGATTTACACAGCCAACAAGGAGATAGTACTCCCGCTGCTCAACACTAATGAGAAGAAGGATTCGGATATGCCTTGATACCTTTCCTAATATCTTGTCTCTCTCTCCACTGAGAGATAGATGAGCTACCTTAAAGTCTAACTATTTAAACGTCTTGATTTACAGATGAAGAAATAAATGCTTAGAGAATTATTATTGTATGTCCCAAAACATAGAATATATAAGTGAAAGAATGGGAGCCAGAACCCAGATCTCAATAGCATATTTGGTGGCATATCCCACATTTCCCTATTGAATACACACCTCTTCATGTTGAGGGAATCCCCTTCTACTCAGGAAGGTAAGGTCACTCTTCTATAATGTCTGCTCATATTAAAGGCCTCTCTATGGGATCAAACACAAACTATTTCAGCAGGAGTGCTCCTTAGAATTAGTTTTGACAGACTTTGTTTCCCTACTAAACTAAGGCCATGCTAACACTTCTATCTAATAAGTTAACCAAGAATTTAAGTAGAGATCTGAAAGAGTTCAATGATTGCAAGCATTGGGCAAGTTTCCCTAAATGTGTTGGGCAAAAACTTAGCCAGACTGTAGATACTGGGATAGTTCTGTTCCACAATAAGAAGACACTCTAGACATTAAGTAGGAAATATGATTGTTAGAAATCCTTCTGTCGTTATAGTTAAAAAAAAAAAAAAAAGGAAATATTGTCAGGAGGAAAACTGGCAAAGAAAAAGTTGAAAACAATAACACTAGAACCAAGATGACAGTCTTCACTGTTGCAATGAGTAGATTTGGGTGCAACATAAGTATAAATATAAATATAAATATAAATATAAATATAAATAAATATAAATATCACACATAGGCGCGCACACACACACACACACACATGCACATACACCTTTAGTTGCAAGAAACAAACCAGGGGGGAAGAAAAAAGAAATGTTCCCTGTATGGCTCCTTCAAAAGAACTGGCTCGAAAATTTCCACATACCATTGATGGATCCCATGAGTGATAGGTTCTGTAAAATCAACAATGACTTTATATTTTAGTGGCAACTTCATACTTGCTTCAAAATTTAGAGATTGATAAAATCTTTGATAGGTTTTACTTGTCTTCTCTCCATTTTTTCTTTGGTTGTGTAATTTAAACCACATATACCTATTTGTTTAGTCAAATCTTTCTATTAAATATTACTTTTTCACTAAATACAGTGTACAGAGGAAAAATAATATTCATATGAATAGGCTAAAAGAAAAAATTCATATGAATAAACCCGTACACAAATATTGTAGAGAAAATTAATTTTCTAAATAAAAATATTAAATAAAAAAATGACAAGAATGTAATATTCAATGACATAAAAATACCAAAGAAATTAGACTCATTTTGGAGGGATAATCACAACTGAATCTGTATCATTCAACTCGGAGTTCATTAGACAAAACTGGAAATGGAGCCGGACTGAGAGCATTCTGCTTGTTGTGTAGTGTTCCTTGGTTCAGTATATGATAAAACACTACACAGATAATATGTGACAATTGCCTATTTTCTAAAGGTCGAATGTGGACAACCAGGATTTTTGTTTGCTTGTTTTACTTTGTTTTAAATAAGAATGGAGTAGCCTTAGAAACAGATATATTCTAAGAATTGAAGACATAATAGAAAACTAAACCACGTCACAGAAACTGCTGGTAATAGTTTAATATGAATGAAAATATCCTACTAAAATCTTTGTTCACTGTTATAAAATACTGGCTTATTTTGTACACAGGTTTACAATGTCCAAAGTGCTTTCACTTGATATATCTCTTATTTTTATAACCTTCTGTTGAAGTAGTCAAGAAGTCATAAGCATCAATTTTTATATGGAGAAACTGAGGCTCAAAGATTAAGTGTTCTAAAAGACCATCTGAATCTTAATACAGAGCATGTGGCATTTTGACATTATGCTGAAAAAACTCATATTGCTTCTGACTTAACTCATTTACGCTGGTTGTATTTGTTAGATCAGGATACATCTTCATGTAAAGATTGAAACGAAACATATAACTGTATCATTAATATTGATTAGTTATGCTTTAATGCATTCTACTCTCTATTTTTATAATACCAAAATTACACCATAAAATTGAAACTATAGTCTTCAGATTTTTTTGTTTACCCCCACATTAGCAGTTAGCCTAGATTTGGCGCATTTTTCCCCGGTGCAAGAGGAGGGGTCCCTTCTGAGTATAGGTGATTAAGGGAGTGTATTATCTGTGATGGGCTTAAAAATAAGATTACAATAAGAAATCAAACTACAAGCCAGTCTTCCTTTTATTAGTAGTATACTCCAGCAACTCTAAATAATGTCAGTGATAAAATACTCCCCTCTGTCAAGGTGGACTAATCGCACAGTCCCAGCCCATCCCACCACCCATTTCCCACTCATAGCTCATGCATCATGTATGACATTTGAACTTCTTTATCAGAGTCCACCCCAAGATAATCTATGTTGTGTAGTTTAAAGTGGCAAGTACTATTTTTCCTTTAATCTTCCATGTCAGTGAGAAGCTGCAACTCATGGGAAACACACATCTCCATATTCTGTCTTCTCAGTAATAATGCTTTCCCAAAGATACACCTTTATCAAATATTATATAGTTTAATAATATAGGAAAAGTTTATAATATAATTTATATGACCACTAAAATTTACAAATGCAACAGAAAAAAATAAACTTAATGAATCAAGAAGAACCCTGGTTAATGGTCATTGTGTGCATTACCTATTGCTGTTATGAAAACCACTACATGAAGGGAAAATTAACTTTGAACAGTTAAGTGTGAAAAATATGATGAATTAAGACTTGAAGGTCTGTGAAGGAACACCAAGACTATACACACACACACACACACACAGTATAATCCCTGGAACTTAAATAAAATCACTAATTAAGGCCAAGTCACTTTAGTTCTTCTTCTCTTTTGGTAAAGTTTATTATATACTGATATTATAGAAAATCACAGTATCTTGATTTCAGGAAGCAGTTGACAGTATCTCTAGTTATATACCTATGGATAAGGGAAAAACATGTACAGTTGACCCTTGAGCAATGCAGGGGTTAGGAGCACCAACCCCCTGCATAGTCAAAAATCCACATATAACTTTTGAGTCCCCCAAAACTTAACTATTAATAGCTTACTATTGACAGGAAACTTAACTGATAACATAGTCAACTAACACATATTTTGTACATTTATATGTATTATATATTGTATTCTTAGAATAAAGCAAACTAGAGAAAAGAAAATGTTACTAAGAACATCATAATGAGGAAGAGAAAATATATGTACAGTACTGTACCTTATTTATTGAAAAAAATCTGTGCATAAGTGGACCCATGCAGTTCAAACTTGCGTTGTTCAGGATCAACTGTAAATTGGAAGACTACTTCTGGTAATAATAGAGTGGGTAATTCAACCAACACTCCTGTTACACTTGCAAAGCTGAACGAAATATTTTTTAAATTTCTTAGATGACATTGGGGATGTAACAAAATAGGAAAGAATCCTGGCAGAAAATCTGGCAGAAAACTGATGCCCAGAGGAAGGGAAGTCAGTATTTTGGAGTTGTTCTTCTCCTAGGTACACTTGCCAATTTCAGTGGGAGTTGCCGAGAGCCTAAAAGACTTGATGACCCATTTTTGACAACATGAAGGGCTCTTGAAGGCTTCATGTTAAGTGAAATAAGTCAGACAGAGAAAGACAAATACTGTATGATATCATTTATATGTGTTATCTAAAAAAGCCGAACTCATAGAAAGAGAGACTAGCATGTTGGTCACCAGGGTCTGGGAGTAGGGGAAAGAGAAGATATTGGTCACATGGTACAAACTTCCAGTCATAAGAATAATAAGTTCTAGAGATCTAATGTAGAGCACGGTGATTGCAGTTAATACTAATGTATTATATAACGGAAAGTTGCTAAGGGAGTAGATCTTCAATGTTCTCACCAAAGAAAAGAAATGGTAACTATGTGACCAAATGGAGGTATTAGCTAATGCTATGGTGCTAATCATTTTGCAATATAGAAATGTATCAAATCACACGTTCTATACCTTAAACTTACATGACATTGTATGTCAATTATATCTCAATAAAGCTGGGGTTGGGGGGAGACTTCATGGTGCTTTTGAGTATCTCACTAAAGTAGTTGGACAGGAATTAATATTCCCACATTAGGGAGTCCTGATGAAAGCCTTTCACTTACAGTTGGAATCATGAACATTGAGACCCTAGAAATAATAGTAAATTGCAAGTCGACAGATTGTACTGGGGGCTGCAGCACAATTTTGAATCACCTCTATCCTTGAAATTGGTAAAATTGGAGAGACCTAACAGGAGGGAATATAATGTCACTCAGGCCTCAGATGATTTCTACATACATTTTTTGCTGATAAAATGAATAGCAACAAACCAAAGTAACCAGGCATAGAAGGAAACAAGCCAACATGTGTAGACATTAATAGAAACAACAAACAAACGCAACTACAGAACCACAGGGGCTCCAGATAACAGAGGCATCAGATACAGATTTTAAAGCAATTTTTCTTACTATATTAAGAGAAGTAAAGACATTAAAATTTCAACAAAGATCTGGAAACTAAGAAGAGAACGAGATTATAATAGTAACACTAAAAATATAAGAACTAAAAGTAAGGTCTAAATGAATGGAGTTAATAGCTGATTACACTAAGCTGGAGAATAGAGAATTGGAAATTAGAGAGAAAAAGAAATCCAGAATGAAGCATAGAGTGGTGAAAGGGTGGAAGACAGAATAAGGGTATGGGACATACAGACATATTGAAAAGATATAATAAATGTTTATCAAAGTCCTATAAGGAGAGAGGAGGAAGAATAGGATAGAATGAGCAAATGAAGAAATAATGGTTGTGAATTTTCTAAAACTGACGGGAGACATTAAAAAATCTGTGAAACTTCAAAGCAAATAAATAAAAAGAAACCCACATCTAGACACATCAAAGCAAAGTTGCTGAGAACCAAAAACAATGGTAAAGTCTTAATACTATCAAAAGCAAACAAAAACAGATTTTTTAAGAGCAAAAATTTGACTAACAGCTGACTGCTTCCCATGTTAATTCAATAAAATACTAAAAAAGAAATTCCAACATGAATTTCTTGTTTGTTATTTTCTTTGAAACACTGGTGTTTTGAAAAGCTGATTCTGAAATTTGTATGGAAATGCAAAGAAAATAAAGGTATGAGGTATTGTTCTCTTAAGTATCAAGTCTTACAAAGCTACAGTAACTAAGACGCTGTGATCTCCGCACAAAGATGAATAGACAAGTAGAAGATTAAAGAGATTAGAAGCAGTGTCTCTCCATACATGGATTCTTGATTTATGAGAAAGTGACTACAGAACAGTGAGAAAACATGGTTTCTTAATAAACAGTCCTGGGGACACTGGATATCCATAGAGATAAATGGATGTTACCCCTCTTACCTCATACTATACAAAAAAATTAATTCTAGATTCATTTGAGATCTACATATAAAAAAGGTAAACAAGGTAAAGTTTCTATAAAGTAAAATAGGAGATTATCTTCATGATCTGGATAGGGAAAGAATACTTACAGAAAGAGAAAAATTGATAAACTATCCTAAAATTAAGAACTTCTGTTCATTAAAAGACACCACAAGGAGTAAACAACACAAGCGAGACATAGAACAAGACATAGTGTATGATTCCATTCATACAAGCTTCGAAAAAAATAAGCAAGGGGCGCCTGGGTGGCTCAGTCGTTAAGCATCTGCCTTCGGCTTATGTCGTGATCCCAGGGTCCTGGGATCGAGCCCCACATTGGTCTCCCTGCTCAGCGGGAAGCCTGCTTCTCCCTCTCCCACTCCCCCTGCTTGTGTTCCTGCTCTCGCTGTCTCTTTCTCTGTCAAATAAATAAATAAAATATTTTAAAAAAATAAGCAAAACCAAACTCTTGTGCTCAGGAATATATAGTTATGTGATAAAACTATAAAGCAAAGCAGTGACTTCCATAAAACACAGACCAGTGTCTATCTCTGGAGTTGAGATGAGGAGGTTATGATTAGGTAGTGTCTGAGAGAGGAGTTTCTATTCTTGACGTGGGCAGAAATTACACAGTTGTTTACTTTGTGATAATTTATTAAACTGTATGTTTTTGGGAGGGGCACTTTTCAGTATGTATTTTATATTTCACAATATAAAATCTTCAAAATAACAAAACAACAAAAACATATGGACTGGCTGAATGACCAGAACAAAATAGAACAAATTAGCAGATTGATATCCACTTACAGGTATCTGGTGGTATTCTCAGTTCTCTGCTCTTAATCTGAAACTGCCAGTGTTTGGGTTTATGATTTAGATGACATGGGAGCCATGACTATGAAATTTTCAGAAGTGTAAAACCGAGATAGAGGACAGAATCAAGATTCAAAATGGTCTTGACAGACTTGTAATTCTAGCCCCAAACCAATAAGAGCAAGTGTATCTGGGACGAGGTAGGCATAACACACCAAACTCTGGGGGGTGGTGGGGGTGGGACAGAGAAAGCCCCAGGACTTTAAATATGAGCTTTAAAAAAAAGAATAAATAATCTTGGTAACAATACATATTCTGCAATAGAATATCTGGGTTGGAAATAGGTTGTTTTTAAAAATCCTTGGAAGTATTTGAAGGAAGCCTAAACAACCACAACAATGGCACCTTCTGAGAACCCCGTTAAAGTAATCCCCGTCCATGCAGAAGTCCACTGGGGAAACCTGAGGTGCTTTTCAATGTTAAGGGTTTTTGAGGCGAAGTGAGAACCACCTCACTTCTCTACAGGTCAGATTTCTAGCAACCGTAGACTTTCAGAAGGTAGGCATTCAAATCTTTACCACAAAATTCGGCAGCAACAGATAATCAAGCTTATCACATCCTTGTTTCCTTTCAAGCTTCTAGCAGATTAGGAGTAAATACAAAGTAAGGATGATAGGCTGTTGGGAGCCACACATAATGACAGCAGCAAGAGTGGGCATAGAGGGAAAAAGCAGAAAAATGTACAAAGCAAATGGAAATCTATTACTGCACAGTGCATTCCGAAGTGTCTGAAATGATGTTCCTGAGTCACCTACCAGTGTCTGACTTATGGTGGGTGTCCCAATATAAGAAGGCAATTTTCACAGAATAGTTGAATTTTGGAAAAAGAACCACTAGAAAAATTCACTTCAACCTTTCCTTTTTTTTTTTAATGAAATGGAATATTCGTACAAAAAGTGTCACATCAAAAGTATATAGCTCACTACATTAAAAAAAAAACTCATCCATGTAACCAGCATCCAGAATAAAAAAAAGAAAAAAAAAATCGAACACAAAACCCCAAACAGAATGAAGGTCATTTCCAGCAGCCAAAAGCCCCCTCCTCCTTCTATCCAATCACTACACTCCCCAGAGAAAGCTGCCATCCTTCTCACAGCATTGTCTTTGTACCTCATATATAGAAACTCACACAGTATATGTACTTGTTAATATTTTGTGTCTAAATTCTTTTGCTAAACCTTATGGGTTTTTTTTATTATTATTTATTTATTTATTTGAGAGAGAGAGGGAGTGCGCACGCACAAGCTGGGAGGAGGGGCAGAGGGAGGAGCAGACTCCCTGCTGAGCTGGAACCCCCCAACTTGATCTTGATCTTAGGATCCTGAGATCCTGACCTGAGCCAAAGTCAGATGCTTAACTGACTGAGTCACCCAGGCACCCCTAAACATTATGTTTTTTAAATAATGACTCCCAGGAAGGAACAATGACTTGTACAAATAATGACAAAGCAAGGAACATAAGAAGCCACAGCTCTTGATCTCTGAACCATAGCTATTTTCACTTTCTCTTTTAGGAAGTTTTTCCTCTCTTAGAAAGTCTTAAAAATATTTTTTTTCTTGTTAAATAATGTTTCAACAATATGAATAATCAAAACCACAAAGATACAAAAACAACAAAATTAAACACCTAAATAAGTGATGAAAACAAGGAGCCTGAATGTCAAATTTTGTGTGTTTACTTTCACATCCAGTCCAGTTACGGTTTTGAAGAATGATGATTTTGCTTTGATTTCCTCTGTGCCTCCACAAAACTGACTTTATCTAATTTGTCAATTTTCAAAAGATAAGTTATCTTTAAAAACACATGACCTTGATAGTTAATTCTCATCTTTACACAGATGAGTGTTATGACCAATGTGGTGGCAAAAATGGACGAGAAAGCAAACAAAAAATTGGTAGATCGACTTCGGAATGCTAAGGTCTTGGTCTTTGCCCCAAAGATGAAGTATGCCTCCAATGAAAGTGAGGGTAACATCAGCCATCATACCCTTCTTGTCACTTGCCTGTTGGATGGCTCTCTTGGTCGTGGCCAGAGAGCTCAATTTTACTTCAGTGCTCCCATTGCTTCAAAAATCCAAATATTTGTAATGCATTATTTTGGATAACCTAAAATCAGTGACAGAGGTTATCACTCTAGGGTATGACTGAGAACTGATTTACTTAGAAAAAGAGAAGAATCCTTAAATGGCATGCATATTTAGAAATTCTTAAAATTCTTAAGGACAAATGCTTGAATTAATAATGTGCTATTTTGCCTGGTGTTTCTATGACCTGTTTGGGGAATATTGGTGAGTGCAACATCGTGCAGTGTTCTTTTTTTAAGTTTGTGATTATCTTTTTAATACTATTTCTTTCTATCTGGCCCCATTCGACACAGTACTGAGCACAAAACTACAAAATTTGTTACTTACTGACTTCAATTAATTTGACGAGCATTATACCGCTCAATAAAATGTAATGAAAAATTGTGTTCTAAGTCTAGTAACACAATTTTAGAATAATAGCTTTGTTAAGGCCTATAAAGAAATCTGTAAGTGTTTTTCTCCCAAAAAAAGTTAGAACATGAGAAAGAACAAAAATTTATCACATGTATAAAGTGTAAAAAGAGTAACTTTAGCACACAATTGGCAATTGGGTCGCATCAAGGAAAAGAGCCAATCTAGTTGTATAAATAAGCAAGTGAGAAGGACAGATGTAGAAAAAACACCATCTCCATTTTCAGCTCTGAGGTCTCATGTGAAGACAATTAAAAAGAAAATTGTTTGCTAGTTGGAGTTAACCCTTTCTTGATATCGGTGTCTAAATTCGTGCTTTATTATTACAAAAGGGCATATCTAAACATGAAATTTGTGGATGTATATTTTTATGAATCACTTTAAGTCACTCTTTTGGATGAAATATTTATTTGAAAAGCATTTAAAGTGACACTTTTCAAATCTGTTTTAAGAAATAGTTAACCTTTCGCCAGAGATTTAAAATGAATTTCACTTGGCTATTTGTCTTTCAAGACCCCATTGTGACCTCAGGATTCCCAAACTTTCTACTGCAACAGGACAGGGGCTGTAAAATTATCTCGAGGGTTTCACAAAATGTTTCAATCCAGATTGATTTCAATTAAGAAGAAAAAAGTTGAAAGTTCATCTTTCAAGTATAGGAAACTTTTATAAGCTGAGCAACACTGTCTGGGCTTAAACTGTTGAACATCGTTTTTTCTTTTTGACTCATGGACATTTCCCAGTTTGGAAAATGGCATGTGGCTGAGGCAGCAGAACCCATGTTGGCCCAACTGGAACAGTGGCATCGAGGAACAGTGCTTCGAAAGTCCACAGTAACAGTCCTGGGAATGAGGTTCTTTGCAGCACATGGGACACGGTTTCCTCCCAAAGGGTTTATTTGCTTGCCAGTGGGAATGCCTCTGTGTATGTGTGCACCATGCACATTATTTTGTTGTGGTTCAACTTCCTCATCTGTAAAATGGTGACAGAAACTCATGAGCATTCCTCATATGCAAACACCTAAGCTTTTGGAAACCCGCTGGGGATACCAAGGTGGACAGCGGGGCTTGGAAAAATGGAGGAAAGGGAAAGTGAGCAATAATTCCTTGTCTTGCATCTTTCCAAAGCTGGTCACAGCCATTCCCAATCCTGCCCCAGCCCCCTTTCCCATTACCACCTCTTCTGATGTCGGATCATGATTGGAGAAAAAGAATGCAGCAGGAATGAATAATTGATAAGTCAAAGGGTAAAGAAGAAAGAGTGAATCTAATGTTCTAAAAGGAAAAGTGGAGCCGATTTTCCCCCAATTTCCTGTTCCTCTGTTCCTGAGTTACTGGTGAAAGCACTCAGAGAAGTGCCAAATATTAGGACCGTCCCCTTAACTCTGACTCTTGCAAACAGATGGAAAATCAGGGTGGGATAAAGGAAAAAAAAAAAAAAAAGAGACTGGAGAAAAGACATATTAACAGAACTGAATTCCAGATGGGAAGAGATGAAGAAAGGCAAATGGCATTCTGGCTCTCCTTCTCAACTATTCACGCTTTTTCCTATGGGAGGACAAGGAGGTGGCTCCTCCTGGATGCTCCAAGTCAGGGCAGACAATAAAACATCACCACAGTGACAGCCCGGTTATTACTTTCCGGCTTGTGACCAAAATGAGACCCCAGTGTGGCAGAATTAAAATTCACAATCTCATCCATGAAAGAATTTTCTGTACCAGACGTTTTGTTAGAGGTCTTTAAAAAAATAGCCTAATGTGTTAATATTGAAAATAGATGCATGTAATTTGAGAGTGAGGATAAAATACCATGTGTATTAAATTAATAATGTTTCATTACTCACCCATCACAGAGTCATTATTTTAAATAACCATATTTCATTTCAGTGGACAGAGTGTAAATGAGTATGTATTTTTATGTAAAGTGGACCTGCATCATTATTTATTCATGAGTTTTAAAAGGATCATTATTTTTGACAGACAGCTCCTGTCAAAAGATTTATGCATAAGAGCTCATGTTTCCCCACAATAATCATCAATCAATAAACTTTAGAACCTGGTACTTAAAATTCAGTGTTATAGAGATGCACATTTTGCTCTAATTAAACACATGTTTGCATTTGGAAAATAAACAGCAACCTCAGTTCAATTATATATAATCTGAAATACCAATATTGCATGTGCAGGGTGAGTCACGGTTTTAGTTTGAGAATGTGCCTTGTTACATTTTAAGTGATTGCTTTGTTTCCACACACCAGACTCTTTCTCTGTATCCCTGTGGGGCAGGAGGGGAAGCTTACAAGATTTAGCTTTTAACACTGTAATTGGTTATCCGTGACGGTATTTTTCTGAGCAACGATGCCATCCCTCCCTGCTTTAGACCTTGATTTTAAAGGACGTGGGAGGGCACAAACCAGACATCGCCATCGCACCTGTCTTTCAGGATGGGGCTTGGAAGTCCGTTCAGAAGATGGGACAAGATGAGGTTCAGATAACGGCACGTAATTACAAGACCGCCAAACTCTGACTGAGACCGACGGCAGGGCTGGGAGAAGATGCTTTCTGAATCCCCACGAAGGACCAAATGGCAGCGAGCTACCAGCGTGGGGCAAACACTCGCTGCTCAAAGGAGGATTCATAGTGGTGATCCGGCCTTAGCCCCAGAGGAAATAATTGAAAGGCTTGAAAGTCTCCTGGGACCAGCTGGCCCTACAGGATTTCCATAGACATTCCATTAATGTGCTTTCCCCAAATCACTCTGTCTCCAGATGAACTGATAATGCTCAAGACTGTTATCATCTGAAATGCTCTTTTGAATAATCTGAATCTGAATGCCTGAATTAAATATACTTTCCCATTTGGCAAAGCCCGTTTTCATATCTAGATTTCTAGAATTTAGATCATCTATTATTTTGATACATCACTCCCATCAGACGCTGGTATCCCTTCTATCAGGGCTTGGAATCTGAAAGGGAAGCATTTATCTCTCCTGCCTTCCCACGCAGGCACTGGCCAGGGTGGCAAAGCCTGGAGCACAGACAGAGAACCACACGTCGGAGAGCACTTTTAACCTTTGTCTGGGAGATATGCAAATCCTACTTTCAGGGCCAGTTTTTTATCCAGCGACTAAACAGCAAGGCTAATGAACAAAATGTCAGGCCTTTCCTTGACAGGGAGAGGGTCGGGAGAGGGGGGGGGGGGGGGGGGGCAGGGATAGGAGGCCGATCAGCAGAGAGAGCAGACTGCTTCCGGAACAGCTGGAGGAAAGAAAGGAATCCTGACAATGGCTGGGGCCGATGCCCCAAGAAGACCCGCAATAAAGCAGGCCTGTTGGACAATTACAGAAATAATGGTGCCCATATATTTTTCATTCGATTAAAAGTGTAACTTTAATAACTGTCCACAGAATTTCCCAACAGGAAATAAATGGCCAATTTAAGAACACATTAAAAGGTGAATTCAGTTACTTAAATAAGAGACTCTGGCTGGAATGAGTTGGGGGAAAGAGATGGAGAAAGAGAAAGTGGAACTATTTTTTTATGGGCAATGAACAGTTTGGGGACAATCCTGGAAGTACAGACAGGAGGTCATTTTGGGCAGATGGAAGAGGAATCTCATTGCTGGAGAATCAGAGATTTTAGGAGAACGACTTGCCAGTGAGAAATACTCTGAGTCGGGAATGTCTAAGAGACCAAGAGATGAGTGTTTATAAACAACACATTTTTTAAAGTGTTTTGGGGAAAATGAGGAAAGGAGTCTCTGCCACATGTTTGCAGGGCGACGTAGGAGAGGGTAGCTGCAGAAGAGGAGAGTAACAGCGCAGTGGGGGGGGGGGGGGCAGAAATGAGAGAGAGGGAACCAATTCATAGAAATTCTTAGAAGGTTTTCTGTGGAACATAGGATTGGAGCGGTAGAGATAGAGTAGCAGGAAGGGAAGCCAATTTTATTTATGGATTTTTTTTTCAATTTAAAAGGACACATTTACTCAACTGTATTGCAGGTAAAACATAATTTGAGTGACACAATATTAAACTTATTTTTATTTTTGCACATTGATTGTTTGGCTCCTTTCACTACAAACTATGTCGTTGAGAATTTGTTGTAGTTTACGCTTACCAATAAAGTCTGAGGTCATTATAAACTTCTTTCTGGGTAAATTTCCAAAGGACAGCTTTTCATTTTAAGAAACATGAAAACTATCAGATGTCAGGAGACGTGGATGGAAAGGACACCTGGTATCACCTAGGGATTTTCCAGATGAGAGGCCAAGATCTACTCCCCCTTCATTAGGAGAAAACAATGGAATCTAATGGAGGCGTTTAATGTTCAGTTGGGAAGGAAACTAGAACATCAGGATTTCTGAAAGCCCTGAGACTATAGATTTGTTTGCCAATACAAGAAAAGATTTTATGCCCTGCTTTTGGGTCCAGCAGTTGGTTGGTGTGTGTGTGTGTGTGTGTGTGTGTGTAATATGATATAGGTGTAAGCATATGGGTGTAAGCATATCATATATATATGGTATATATATAAATATATATATGATATAAATAGATGTAAGCATATGTATATGAAATTAATTATTTTATATTAATGTAGAATATATATGTGCCTATGCACTTGAGAATCTTCTGAGGTGGGCCCATAATCTTTTCTTTGGGTGTGGATTGGTTTGATGTCTTTCTTAAATCTCTTTATGATATTATATAAAATTACATATATTAATAAAATATAATTAATTCCAATCTCCATGTGCTAAATCTTACCTGGTTGTTATTACTGAGACACTTCTGGGCCCAGTATGGTATAATCTCTATGGTAATTCTGCCTGAGACAGCTTTTTTTTTATTGAAGTATACTCAACATACAGTATTGTATTAGTTTCAAGTGTACAACATAGTGATTTGACAATTCTATACGTTACTCAATGCTCACCATAAGTTAGTTACCATCTGTCACCACACAATGTTATTACAATATTATTGACTATAATCTCTCTGCTGTATTTTTTCACCTCTGTGACTTGCTTATTTTATAACTGTAGGTTTCCACTTCTTATTCTCCTTCACCTATTTCACCCAAACCCACCCCCCTCCCATCTGGCAACTACCAGTTCTCAGTATTTATGAGTCTGTTTGTATCTTTTTGTTTGTTCTCTCTCTTTTTTTGATTCCACATGTAAGTGAAATCTTATGGCATTTGCCTTATTATGACTTATCTCACTCAACATACTACCCTCTAGGTCCATCCATGTTGTCACAAATGTCAAGATCTCATTTTTTTGTGTGTGTGGCTGAGTAATATTCCATTACACCCACGCATGTGCACACACACATACCCCCACCTCTCCTTTATTCACTCATCTATCAGTGCACATTTGGGTTACTTCCATATCTTGGCTATTGTAAATAATGCTACAGTAAACATAGGGGTGCATGTGTCTTTTTGAATTAGTCTTTCATTTTCTTTGGCTAAATACCCAGTAGTGGAATTCTGGGATCATATGATATTTCAATTTTTAATTTTCTGAGGAACCTCCATACCGTTTCCCACATTGGCTGTACCCACCAACAGTGCATGAAGTTTCCCTTTTCTCCACATCCTTGCCCACACTTGTTATTTCTTGTCTTTTTAATACTTTTTTTTTACACAAATCTTATTCATAATCCACTCTTCTCAGTTTTAATGGCTTAAAGTGGAGTGATAAAATAAAAACACCTGTTCAACAATCTGAATGTTGCATGTAAATGTTTATATTTTCTTCCCAGTCTTTTATTGATTGATTTTTCTTTCCCTCATACCTTATTGGAAAGTAATTCTTTTTAAGTTTTTACAATTGAAAAGATGAAGAAAATGTAAATGCGAGCATAAATTTTTTGATAAATTTTCCCCAAGCCAAAACATCTTTTTACTGCTACCTAGATCAAGAAATACAGCATTACCAGTATCTCCAAATACCCCCTTTCCTCCCTTCTAGTCACTTTCCTACCATTCTCCCCCAAAATAATAATTATTCTGATTTCTATCACTATAGATAATTGTTTTTCCATCCTTAACCTTCATTCAAGTAGAATCATATAGAACGTGTTTTTATATCTTGTTTCTTTTGCTCAATTTTATATTTGTGAGATTTATCCAGGTTGTTAGATTTAAACATAATTTGCTCATTTTTATTTCTCTGAAGCATTCCATTATATAATTAAACCACAATTCATTCTACTAATAATAGAAGTTTGGATCGCTTTTCATTTTTTGCTATTATCATCATGCCACCATACACATTTCAGTACATGTCTTTTGGTGAACACACTGTGCTTTGTCATGGATAGGTACCTAGAAGTTGAATTGCTGGATCACAGGGTATATAATTTTCATCATTAGAGATGCTGTCAGTTTTCCAAAGTAGTTGTGTTAATTTATACTCTCACAGTGTGTGAAAGTTTCAGCTACTCTTCATCCACCATCATTAACAAAAGGCATTGTTGGTCATTTTTATTTTAGCCATTCAGGTGTACATGTAATCGCATGGCACTGTGGTTTGAATTCATATTTCCCTAGTAATTAAGAAGGTTGAGTGCCTTTTCATATTAGTATCCTCGTGTGTTAAATACCTGATCAAGTCACCAATTTTTATTAGTTTTCTGTGTTTTCGTACAGACTCATAGGTTATATATCAATACAGTATCTTAGTGACTCCTTCTTGGATTGAGACTCTACAAAGCAACTGATGCAGTTTCCAACTGAACAAAAACTACCTGTTTTTTTTGTGCTTGTGCTTTATTAGTTTTCTTCCAATTTAATAATTCTCATAATTATAGTAACAAAAGCAACTCTAATAAACCCAAGGGACTTTGGATAAATATTCAGTTCATCTGTTGGGAATAGGATGGTTTAGGTGGGTAGAGTGTTCAGCAGGTGAGCCTGTTCAGGGATACTGGCTGACATGTCTTATAGATGGCATTTTAAAGAGAAAAAGGCTGGTTTACCTAGCCCATCCATTAAGGGAAGATCGGTCACCCAAAATGTGGTAATGGGTTGGACACTATGGAATTATCGATGGGAGAAATGGATTTTGTCTCGTTCCAGCTATGTTTGTTAACTCCATGAAAGCAGGCACTGAGTTTTCTCTACGCTCCTTTAGTCAAAAGCTCAAAGTATAGTGCTGAAGAGCATGAATTTTTATGTCTCAGGATCACGGCCTTTCATCTAGTTGGGAACTTGGTCTAGTTACCACTCGAAGTTTTAGTTTCCTCCTCAGTGAAAGGGAGATAACAATAGTCTTTACCTCATAGAATGAATATGAAGGTTAAATGAGATGATGTACTTAAAGCACTGAGCACAGGGTTTGGCATGTTGACACATGGGCATGTTGATTATTGGAAATAATCAATCAATTCTATCTATTTTTATCATTAAAGAATTATCTGTATAACATCCAAGCTGTGAGAATTTAGGGATGAGTTTTCAAGTAAACTTAAAAAATATATAGGTTCCTCTTCACTTGAGTGCATTATCACTAAGGTCTAATCTGTCTCTTAAATACACATTTCACAAAATAATGAAAAGAACGAAGCTATCCCAACATCAGTTTT
The DNA here is from genome assembly GCF_011800145.1 of Mirounga leonina. Lineage (NCBI taxonomy): Eukaryota > Metazoa > Chordata > Mammalia > Carnivora > Phocidae > Mirounga > Mirounga leonina. The sequence continues at coordinate 78,382,426 of NW_023270377.1, read as the reverse complement.
CCTGTTGTCCTAACATGGTCTCTTTATTTTTTTTTTTAAGTTTTTATTTAAATTCCAGTTAATGTACAGTATAAAATTAGTTTCGGGTATTCAATATAGTCATTCAACAGTTCCATACATCACCTGGTGCTCATCACGACAAGTGCCCTCCTTAATCCCCATCACCTATCTCACCCTTCCCCCACCCACCTCCCCTTTGGTAACCATCATCTTAGAAATATCATCTGGATCTACCCACTTTCACTTCTTAGTTCCTTTGTCTTATATTTTTTCAATCTTTACCTGCCTGATTTATTTGTTTGCTTGTTTTGGCTATACTTTTTATTAAGGCATAATTTACATATAATAGTATATGTAAAAAGTGTACAGTTCAATAAGTGTTGGTAAATGTATAGATCCATGTAACCACCAGCCCAATCAAGAAATTGAACATTTCCATCACCCAAGAAAGTTCCTCTGTGTTTCCTCCAAGTCAGTGCCTACAGTCACTTAGTTTTTTCCATTCTAGAACTTGGCCAGCCACAATTTTAAGTGTGTCCCACACTGTTTTTGTGCTCACCCTTATTTAGGTTTGGTGAAGTCCACTGAGGTCTCCATTTACTCATCTGAGCTCCCTCATACGTTATACTGGCTACTTTGGGCTCTGTTACCCGCATGTTGTCATGGAGATATCAAAGGTTTGTCCTATTATGGGATGAAAAATAAAACACTGTGAGCCCTCATTATATTTCACCTAAAATTCCTTCCAGACTGCAATGGTCAGAGTCCTTGCATTCTCCCCAGAAGCATTTGATTTTATGTCATTGTGCAGGAGAGAAAACTGCAGAGTTTCTTACGTAAGTTACATCATCCAGTCTTACTATCACCAGGAGAGAGTAAAAGATTTGTGGTTAGGTTTGTGCTACCAAACCGTTTGGAAGAAATAAAAAGTCAGTGCACCACTGTCAGCAATCATTGTACATCAAACATTGCCTACAGACTAAAAAGGTGAACGTACACTATGCAACATTCAGGTTAAAGTTGGCTTCATTCTGCATGAAAAGATTTAGGAATCAGTATTCCAAAATGTGTGCACAATGTGACAGATTTAGTTATACCTTAAAATATTAAGGCTTCTATATATGCTTATATTTTACTTCACCTTTTTACAATTCATTTTTGTATGTGTGGATTTTAAAAATGTCAAAACAATGTTACAAAAGGACATGTCATATACATAAGGATAAATAAATAAGGATATTTGGGGAATGTGAGCTCCTTATATTCAAAAAGAGTTTGGAGTGTACAGCTGGTGGACCCAGATGTGCACTTGCTGCCTTATCAGAAAGCTCATTTGTCTCCACAGGGTTGAATAATGAGGTTATCCCTTGGATGCCATTTACTCCCTAGAGGATTTTTCTCTTCCTGGTCCATTCTGAAGGGAATATAGACCTTAAATATTTTGTTATACCATATTTTTGCCTGGTAGCCATAGCCCTTAGCTAAAGAGGGGACAATGGAAACAATTTGCAGACACATAAAATCTTAAGTTTTCCCATTATTTCTATTCTAAACTTCAAGAAGATTGGGGAGGGTGCTTATTTCCACAGTAAAGAGTGATTACAAAATTCTCTTTAAGTATTTTTTTTACTTGTGCGATCAGCTTTTCTGCTGTCTCCTGGAAATGTCTTAATGGAGAGAAACTGTCCGGCAGCTCCCTGAGGAAGGAAAGGTAGAGGCAACTCTGGGGGAGAAGGAGAGAGCTGAAAAAGAACCTGAAGTTCTGCAGAAACGGTCACTGACCTTGAACATAAATGCATCTGGGTGGCCAAGGATGGGACCATTTTCCTTAAATCGCCTAGTAGGCATTCAAAAGGCATTTGTGGCTTTATTTATCAAAGAGATTATTGAAATATACACTTTGTCCTCCAAGAGCCGATTTATTAAAATACTTATTCTGACATGAAGAAATCTTAAGAGAAGTTGTCTTAACTTGGTTATTGATACAACTAAATCCCAAACAAGGTTAAATCTAAGTACCAGAAGATATGTTATATATTTGTATGACATATATGACAAGGGTAAATAAGTACTTCTGATTAAACTAAATGAAATATATAAAGGTTATGTATTACGTTACATAATGATGCTGGTAATCATATAATGATGATAATAATAAAAAAGACATTGGTAATTGATTTCATTGCTATTGATGGATGTATCTATTATTCTTTATTGTTTTAAATGGCAAACATAACAGTTGGAAATGCAGAGCCAAGGACCTGGGTCAGCATATCATTGTAACCCTAGACCTGGATTTTTGAAGCTTTCAATACTGAAACAATATTAATCCTTAAGCTCGTGGCACAAAGGAGGCTAATCACTGCCCCAGTCCTGTGAACTGTGTGTGTCTTCAATAGACCCAAGAGGAGGTCACGCATGGCTAATGGAGCAGCTTATTTCATGAGATTTTCATTTACATGTTTCCTGAAAAACAAAATGTCTCTTGAAGATAAATTCCCTTGCTTTATTACATCTGTGATCAATAGAGAAAGCTGTAGTGGCTTCCTTTCTTTTTCTTACGACAAACGTTTATGCTGCATCTAAAATCATCAAGTTATTCTGCCCTTAAAGAAGAAATCTTGTTTGCTTCTCAGAAATACTTTTGTCTCATTGAAACCGATCAAAACATTTATTAAATGCAATTACCCTCTGGAGCCCACCTAAAGGAAAACATACAATATCATTTGGGAGAGAAGATAGCTATCAGAAATATACATCTGATTATACAACTCCACAGCAACACTGATGAATTATTACACTCCCTGCAACTCTTACAGCTGTAGGAGAGATAGGCCATGAATGGCTTCCTCAGCAGCACGAGCAATTTCAAGGGGCGATGAATTTGACAGGTCATTTTCACTAATGGCCTTTGAGAAGAAGATTCTTGAACATGGCATGTTGAAAGCAAATGTGATCCAAACATGCGGTGGCTCTCAGAATGTCAAGCCCTTTGGAAATGTAAGGCGCTCAAGACAGCCCTGCATGATCAAAAATGGCACCAGCATCAATTAATGCCAACAACTGCAATTAGGAAACCACAGATGAGTGGGGACATGAGAGGCTCTAATTTCCCTTTGCCTGGGATCTCTGTTCCTGGTGACACCTGTCATGTTTCATTGACAATGAACACTTTTGGAGGCTAGTCACCATCTTCCTGAAAATTGCATTTCTGACCGGAGCTCCCCAGGCACAGCGTCAATTTATCTTCATTTGCAATGGGTCCCTAGATAGACTCTGAGTGCTCTAGAGATGGAGCTTTTACATTTGAAGTAGGGTGCAGAGCAATGACTAGCTGCAGCCATGTGGTTTAATATGGACTTTGGGGGAAATGAGATTAGTTGGTACGTAGGGAAATCACTATCACAGACGCAAGAAAAAATATGGCAGTGATGCCTTCTGTCACCGTTCAGGAAATTAGGATCAAGGGGAGCAGTCTTACAGTTTGGAATTATAACCGAAGAGATTTAGAAACCAGTTAATATAATTTCATACCCATGCTAAGAATGTTATATGGAAAAACTGAATGAATATGATCAAAGCAGAATATCTCTTACTATCTGTTTTTTAATTTTTAAAAATACAGGTCCTGTCTATGATTGCAAACATATCAATTGGCAGGAGGTAGGATGGTGAGAGTTAGGCTAAGCCAGAATAACAAATGTATATTCACACACACACACACACACAAACACACACACTTCACACTAAATACCATTCTGTAGGTAAACCATTAAGTGGGAAAAACCATCTCTAGATCTCCTAGCACTTAACAAAACTCAGAGACCAATCGCTTCCATCCTCTGCTTTCTTATAAAGAAATAGAAATACTCAAGATTGAGATGCATGTTCTTTGCTATTGCAGGTCTTTTGAAAAGGCAATACTGAGACATTTAGTTTCAACCCAGAGTGCCCACCAAATGTTGTACTACAAGAATGTGTATTAGAAGCATAACTTTACACTGGTTGCTATTTTTTTCCTTACCTAATAGAATCAAGTTTCACACAGTGAAATCTTGATGGATGATTCTAAGTGGTTAATCAAATCTCATCTTTCCATTAATCTAATTTTATTGTCATAGATGCGGTCTCAGCAGTTTATCTTTAGCAGTAATCAGATTTCATTTTTAATCCAAGTAAGTTCAATTGGTTTTAACTTCACACTTTCCTTGTTCTGCCAACATTGATCTAGAGAAGATTAGGATTCTATAGGGGACTTTCCAGGCCTCTCTTGGAAGGCAGCTATGCTCACCACTATACCACCAACGCTCCAGGCCTCTCTTGTATCGACATTTGTCTAATGGCTCTCTTTAGGTGCAAGGTCCCAAAACCAAAATGAACATGCAGCAGAAGTAAGAGGCAATGACAAGTCTGAAAGCTAATGGCAGTGTATGAAGGTTGGGAAGAAGTAAGGACCTCAAGGTGAACCAGACAAGCTGCTCATTGGTAAACTGGGGGATAGATTAATATTTACCTCATAGCGCTGTGGTGATGATGGAATGAGGTGGATTGAGACATTTCTGGTACAGCAACATTTCAATGCTTGGCTCAAGAGTAGACATTGAGAAATGGTTGTTCTAAACTCATTGTGAAGTTCTAAAGGCTGAGAGCTCAGTGTAAGCTGGTATTAGGACGTAATACTTCGTAACACTCCGGAGAAGAAACTGTAATTTTCTAGAGGAGAAGTTTTGAACTGTCTTCCCCTTACTATTTGGAAAACGAAAGGTGTGGGTGAGCAGGATATTTAATTTTGTGGGTGTGTGGTACTTTGGTGGACAGGAGAAAAGAATGGATGATAGATGCGCCCTGTGGGCATGAATGCTAAGGGACAGGAACCAGGGCTACTTACAGCCTTGGGAGAGGCAGCAAGGGAGTGCTGGGCACCGTCCTGCAGGCTCCCTCCCCCCAGGGGCAACAGGGCTCCTCAGTATGCCCACAGCCAACAAGTGAATTTCTTTGGAAAAGAATGAGAGTAGGATGATTCCAGTCAAAAATTGTTCTGTTGACGTGTCATCCTTGCTAACTATCCTAGGCTAGGTATCCTCTGCCTCACAGTTCTAGTTTGTTTCAGAGTAACACTGTCTAACATAGTAACGACTAACCACATGTGGCTATTTAAATTTAAATTAATTTAGATTAAGCAAAATTAAAAATTCATTTCCATAGTCGCACTATCCACGTTTCAAGTGCTCAGCAGCCACATGTGACTAATGAATGACATTGAAAGGTTCAGGCTTAGCACATTTCTGCTGGCACAGAAGGAGTATCACGGACGGACTATCTTAGAGAACACAAGAGACAGCGGGATGTGGGGCCAGGGGTGCCGCCTACAGAAACACTAAGGTAAGCATGGGGATCCTAGCCCCAAACGTACGTAACTTGCTCTATGCTTTATGCTGGTTATTTAACCTCTCTGAGCTTCATTTTCCTCTTTTTAAAAATATTTTCTTTATTTATTTGAGAGAGGGAAAGAGAGAGCACGAGCAGGGGTGAGGGGTGGGAGGGTGAGGTGGGTGGTGAGAGCCAGAGGGAGTAGCAGGCAGACAGAGGGAGAAGCAGGCTCCTCACTGAGCAGGGAGCCCAACACAGGGCTGGATCCCAGGACCCCGAGATCAAGACCTGAGCCGAAGTCAGCTGCTTAACTGACTGAGCCACCAGGTGCCCCTCCTCAACTCTTAAATGGGGTTAGCAATACCCATCTTGCAGGCTCTTGTGCATATTAAAGGTATGAAAAGAGCTTAGCGTGGTGTCTGACCCAGAATAAGTACCCAATAAATGACATTTGTTGCTGTTGTTATTATCAATAACAATAAATGCTGAAATTAATTAATAAAAGACTGCAAATAGTGAAAACTGAATTGAGACATTTCTGGTACAGCAACATTTCAACTTGATTGCAGTGGTGTAGGCTTTCCCAAATGCCCCTAGTTATAATGGATCAATACCCCCTCATGTCTACATTACATGGATATCTTTGCAATTAGATTTGGACGGTAAGGGAAAAATAAGGCATTCAGTGATTTTTCATGAGGAAAAGGGGCTAGATGTAAAGGTTAAATGTCTGTTTTAAATGCCCGTGATAAACTCTAAACACGAGTGCCCCTTTCCTCTCAAAAAAAAGTATCCTTTTGCACAGTTTATTAATGTAATATGAGTTTTTTGCCCCCACTTATTATGCAAAATATACTGTGACAAAAGGTGGCCCCAGGCAGGAAAAAAATGAATGGTCAGAATTGCTCATTATAATTACAATGAAATAATGCTTTCTAGAAAACAATGTTTTCTTTTGTTTTCCTTATCCTATAGGAAACTGTGAAAATTGAAGCTCTATTCAATTCATCCTTTCGTTCCACTTCAAACGCATTCCTGACAGCCATTTAAAGTCTTTCCCCAAACTGAAATTAATATTTTCCAGACTAGTTTTGAGACTAGCAGCTTGTTTGCCTGATGCTCTAGCAACCAACCTAATAATATATCATTACATAACAAAGCCAGTGGGGGCGTGCAGGGGCAGAAAGGGCCTGGCGATAAATAATTCAGACTCCTGGGTTGTTTCCGTTGGATCATCAAATGGTGACACTGCATTAGTATCTCAGTCAACAATCGTTTTTCTCCCGCTCTATGTAGCTTCTCTTTTGTGAAAGATGTCAAATTCCTTTGCACAATCTCTTCTCTTCTCAGCTGACCTGGGAGATCTTACGCCCTTTGCAGCTCTGGATCCTGGTGCAGGATCCCAGTGGCCATTATGGATGCAATTTCTACTCCATCTGCTCCAGATTGAGGAGGGGATGCTTTGGTCAAGCTAAGGCCATGTTACGTGAACATACTGACTGGCATATTGTCAACATTATGTTCAAGAAACATATTTTGTCCTGCTGGTGATAGCGACAGTTTATGAATGAGTAGGTTTTGATATTGGGTAATTAGAAGGTACTTTACTGCAGCATCTGTCACCTAGAAGCAAACAATTTTCTCTATGTGTTGTTCAGATAATTTTCCTTATGGTACAAAAGTTGGCTGGTAAAAGGGTGTGTCAACAACCAAGACACCAAGAAGCACACGATTGTTAAAAAATTTTCAATACAAAGGAATGCCTACAAGATGCATCTAATCAAAACTACCCACAATTAGTAATAATGAAGCTAATAATTGCAGAGTCTTTATAACGTATCGACTGCTATTCAAAATGCTACATTAGAGTTTATTCAATATCACGACAAGCTTTCTAATTATTCGAGATATCCAAAAATAGAATATATTCTCTTGACAAATAATTCCCCCTAGCTTTGAAGAAGACAGTAACAAAAATTTCTTCAAATTTTATGAAAAACCATGATGTGGGGTGATAATACGGAAGTATTCCTTTGGCTCACTGAGCTCCAAGCAGATTTTTAAGAAAATAGATCCGAGTGTTTAGTTAAAAATGTAGGTGATTAAAGATCTCTAGTGTTAAGTCCTCAATTACAGCGAATCCCTCCCTGCTTAGAGATCCAGTGTTTCTTGGTGTGTGTCCTTCCCCTCAACACCCCCGCCATTATGTGGTTGTTTTTACAATGCAGTGTGTGTTGAAGCCTAGCAGTAATCTTTTAAATAGTAGAGCAAAATAAAGTAACAAAACAGCCTCAAGCAAGGAGAAACCCTTGGTAAGAGTCTCTCTGAGATGCCCTAGAATGGAACGCAAGTCCTTGCCTTGCCTTGCCTTTTGATGGAAGCTCCAAAGCTCCATTCCCCTTAAGAGGGGCTTCGTGGGGAGCCCCACCAGTGACCCTTGACAGTTTGCTGTATGGAGCACATGGTGGGCACTCCAGTGCTTAGACTCCAGAGCCAACCCATCTGGCTTCAAATCCTCGTTCTGTCAAGCCCTAGCTGCCTGTTTCCTTATCTTTCTATGCCTCCATTTTATTATCTGTAAAATGAGGATGATGACGATAGTATTTATCTCATAAGGCAATTGTAAGGATTAAATATCTTCCAGTACAGGGGCGCCTGAGTGGCTCAGTCGGTTAAGCGACTGCCTTCGGCTCAGGTCATGATCCTGGAGTCCCTGGATGGAGTCCCGCATCGGGCTCCCTGCTCGGCAGGGAGTCTGCTTCTCCCTCTGACCCTCCCCCCTCTCATGCTCTCTCTATCTCATTCTCTCTCTCAAATAAATAAATAAATAAAATCTTTTAAAAAAATAATAAATAAATATCTTCCAGTACATAAAAGACTTAGAACAACATTGGCCATTGACTTTTTTTTTTTTTTAAGATTGTATTTATTTATTTGACAGAGAGAGAGGGAACACAAGCAGGGGGAGTGGGAGAGGGAGAAGCAGGCTTCCCACAGAGCAGGGAGCCCGATGCTGGGCTCGATCCCAGGACCCTGGGATCATGACCTGAGCCGAAGGCAGACGCTTAACAGCTGAGCCACCCAGGCGCCCCAGCCACTGACTTTTTGGATCATGCACTACACCTGTTATTTATTTCCTGTACTGACACAGTTTTCCTTGGTTTCTGTCTTGGCTTGGCCTCTTCGTTTCACCAGGGATCACAATGGAAACCATAGCTTGGTTGTGTGTGTGTGTGTGTGTGTGTGTTTGTAAACACAACAGACAGAAATATTTGGAAATCAGAATTGAATGCAGCTATCATATTATCTCCAGAACTTTTTTTCTGAAATTAACATAACTCTATTGACTCGCCACTTTTCCTATGTTATCTTTTTGCGTTTAACAACTATTTAAGAGATGAGTAGAGCATGTCCTAGGTATAGCCCACCCAGGTGCAATGTGACCATGAGTGTGTGTGGTGTGTGTGTTTGTGTGTTTGCAGCAAAGTAGAGGGTTGAGGGGTGGCAGAAAGTGAGGTAAGGGCAAGAAAAGTTGTCACAAAGAGGAAGAGAAATACATAAAAAAAAAAAGAAGTAAAGCAAGGGGTGTCTGGGTGGTGCAGTTGGATAAGGGTCCAAATCTTGGTTTTGGCTCAGGTTGTGATCTCATGGTCATGAGATTAAGGCCCCCACACCCCCCAGCCCTGTCTGTTCAGCACTCAGTGGGGAGTCTGCTGGAGATTCTCTCCCTCTCCCCCTGCCCACACTCATGCGTTCTCTCTCTCTCTCTCAAATAAATAAATCTTAAACAAACAAACAAGCAATCAATCAAACAAAAAGTAAGGCAAGATAACCTGGCAGAAGAATTACTGAGTATAGGGAACCATGGCTTGTCTGAATATTACTAATTGGAAAATCGTTTCATGAGATTCGCCCATTTTTAAGTTTTTTTAAAACAGAGACTTGGATGGCAATAGTTCCAACCAGATTTGGGGACAGGAGAGTTGTGTCCGTGGCAGGATCAGACAAGCAGGCGAGATATTAAGGGCTAGATGTTAAACACGTCAGACTATTTGTAACATAATTTCACCGGGCAAGGAATCCATGATATGGATATACCCACTAACAGTAAATTCATAGGCTTGGACTCCTCCATGAAGCCCACCCTGATTAAGAGGTCTACTCCCTTATTTTGTCCATTACACCCTGGGAACAGATCCTTCTATAACACACTGGTTTTGACCTTGTATGATGATTACCTGCTTATGCTTCTTGTCTTGACTAGATAGTGTAGGTAGTGAAGAAGTTTCTGGAGAGCAGTCTGTGAGGAGTTCCCTGGCCTGCCTTAGGGGGATGATGGCCTAAAGGACTGGTTAGCCCTAATGCATATGTAACACTGTTAAACAAAGTAGGCTGGCCTGCATGAATGAGGCATTGTGCTAGTGTTCTGTTTCTCCACACTGCAATGAGAGTTCCTTAGAAATTTCAATATAACAATCTTTGTCCTTTATGTGTCCTCTTAGAGAAGACTTGACCTCTTGTGAGCCCTTTGATCATTTCTCTCTTCCACCCTCAACGGGGGGCACATGCTAAAAGGTTTCCTCCACAAAGGTTCGCCCATCCCCTGGCCCCTTTCTTCCCCAGCGCACATCAAATCTGCTTGCATTATACAGATGCTCTGACACTCAGAGGTAGAGAAAGGCGCCCTGTGGCTAGTGGACAGGCCGAGAAGAATGCAATGGCAGCATTCACATAGGATACCGGCTCTTGGCTTCAAGTGCAGACGTCTCTACAATGGACCTTTATTTTATTAGCATAAAGGAGACTTTAAAAGATCGCTTTTAATAGATGCAGATTCTCAGGGTATACTCCTGTTTCAGGACAGCTCGGCTGGAGCTGTTGAGTTGCTTCTGGGAGCAGATTGAGGATATGATGATGATGATGATGATTTCCTGTCTCAGCTGCAATGCGGTGCCAGGGAGAGTCGGATGCAGGTCTGTTTTTGTAGTGCCTTAGACTGATGCCAAGATAGAAGTTATTGGTGTTCTATTTTCCATCAAAAGGCATCAACACTGTGCACGTAGCCAGAATAGATTAGAGGAAAAGAAACGAGAATAGGAATGTTTATTCTCAATGACTTAAACAATAATTAAGAAGGAACAGGGTAGCATTGTTGTAAGTTACACTGTAATAGGGGGGCAGCAGTGCTGAAGCAACCAAGGCAATTATCTGCAAGAAGATGACGAGAGAGGTGGCAACAGTATTTGGAATGCTTTTGCAAATGTGTTCCCTATTGAGTAAGAAACAAGCTGGTCCAAGACACCCCACAATCAATGTGGTAGATAAGAGGATATATGACATGCAATTGGCAGTAACCAAAGACTAATACGAGGTAGAGAGAAACTAGAGTTGACACAGCACAGCTCCACAGGCAGCAGAGCTTAAGTGGTAGAAATGAGCACAGGTTCCAGAACCAGGCTGCCCGCAGGTCTGATTTTGGCATCAGCTGTCTATTATCTGTTGGTGATAATGCTTCTCTATGCCTCAGTTTCTTCACCTGCAAAATGGGAGTAATAGTAATAGAACTCATCTACCTACAGAGGTTCTGTGAGTTAATGTATCTACGAAAAATACATTAACATATTGGTGGCTGGCACCCGGTAGGGATTATATGAATATTTGATAAATAAATAATGTAGTTATCCACTACTTCCTCAATATTTTACTATACATCCTCTGGGAGAAAAGGTCTCTTCTAAATTGAAGGACTTTAGTGCACAGTTATTATAGTACTCTTTGATGCTGTGGACATGTAGAAAGGCATGTAAAATATGTACCCTGATCTCAGAGAAATTATAGTCTAGTTGAGAGAGCAGGACATACAGATCTAAAAGGCCAAACAGTAATAACAAAGATAACATAATTCAAAACATGCTAAAGCATGTATTTACTATATAAAATTAGCTTCTCAATGTGCACTTAGACAGTAATTGTGTCAGGAGAGCAGACAAAGGGAAATGCCCTTGTTTCTAGATCAGAAGGCTTGTATAGGGAATGTCCTGTAAGGGTGAAAGTTCCATCAGAAGCAGCTAAGTTCTATCGGAGAGTAATTTACGTAATGAGGCAAGTGGAAGGCATGCTTTGGGATGTGAAATATGCCCTTGGCTCTATTTAAGCCTCTTTTTACTAAAAAGCAAAAATTACTTTGGTCATTCACTCATAGTAGCCAGTAAAGTATACATGCATAACTTATTTAGTAGTAGCACATTTTATGCCAATTTTTCATCAGTTTGTGAGCACAGAAAAAGATTTACTGTTAATCTTCACAGGTTTTCTTGTACTCCATCCAAATGAGTACATCTGGTTCACATGATATCAGGCTTTGCTTTCTCTACCACCACCGAAAACCAAAACCAAAACCAACTTATTTTCTGGTATGCAATGTTTAGAATCTAAACAGGCAAAAAAGAAAATCAGTTATGGCTACTCACAAATAGAAAACAAAATAATCGGTATTGCGCAAGATAACTAGAAGTGACATTAGTCCACAAATATCTGGATTCTTCATATAGGTAGTCAAGTGAGTGCTCATGCTAGAGGCACGCTGGGACAGAGGCCCCGAATACTTTGTTTCTGTTCTCGTGCTGCTGCTTCCCCTTTTCCTCCCTGATTTTTCCTCTCTTGATTTCCCTCGTCCTGCTCCTTTACCTCCCCTTTTCTCCTTTCATTTTTTGTAATTCGGTGTTTTTTGTATTCTGCAAAGTTATCATCGATATCAAGGATGCAATCTGAGTTTCCTGTGTGGTGGTTTCATGCTATTTCGTCATTTAGAAAGAAGGAAGCATGGGTCAATATCACTTTTTTTTTTTTTTACAAGTATGATTTGAAACATTTAAGGTTTTACTTAAGCTGTTCTACCTAGTGTGGGAAAGATACCGATGTGTATCCATACCAATAAAATCCATTGGCATAAATGTCCCCATCACATTGTGACAATAGTCTCCAGAGTACTATGCCTAACCTCAAGACTAATCTTGTTGGAATGACTTAATAGACTTAAAACGTCATGCTTTGTGCATTATAGCCCTAGCTGGATTAAAAACGCTGTGCGTATTTTGAGCTCCACATGTCCCATTAAATTAAATTCATCTTCGTTACCTTGTGCTCACTTCCCAGGATATTACTTTATTTTTAAGAGAGGTTTCTAAAGTCACATTTCTCCCACCAGGAGCAATTAAATGCAGGGCAACAAAGCTTAACATATAATGAGGGGGACTACTGTCAACAGAGCCAAAATGAAATGGAGAAACATCAGTGACCTAGAATCAACACTGATGAATCATTTAAACCAAACCATCTACTCTAATATTAATATTAATATTTATTTGGAGTGGATTCACTAAAGCAATATTTCCCATAGCAGTTCCCATAGAGTTACCCCATGAAAAAAAGTTTTCCACTATTAAATAAGATGAAAAACAAAATTCTGTATCTGCATCTTGGAAATTTATAATGTACATTAGCCAGAGAACTCCTCAGAGAGTTCCTGCAGTTATTAAAAAATTGAGATATAATTCACATAATATAAAGTCACTATTTTTTTATTTTATTTTTTGTTCAGTGTTTTAGACATATTCTAGTGTCCAAAAGAACAAGTAATTTTATCAATTAAAAGTTTGCTCAAATAGGGGCACCTTGGTGGCTCACTTGGTTAAGTGTATGACTCTTAATTTTGGCTCAGGTCAAGATCACAGCATTGTGAGACCCAGCCCCATGTCTGGCTCCACACTGGGCATGGAGCCTGCCTAAGATTCTCTCTCTCCCTCTCCCTCTGCCCCTCTGAGACTAACCCCTGCACTCCGCCCTACTCACACGAGTATGCACAAGCGTTCTCTCTCTCTCAAAAAAAAAAGTTTGGGCAAATATTCTTAACAACATTGTGTTTCTTTTCTTTCTTTTGAACTTTATTTTATCTCCCAGGAGACACGTTCTCAAACTTGCATGTTCGTAGGCACATAAAAGTTCAAGTTTATAATATAGAGATAAGAGTATTCAACTGTATTAGAGAAAAAATAGTGAGTTTAAGAAGACTTTCTACAAATAGTCACTTCAATGCTAAAGAACTATTCTTTTTTTTAATGATTTTATTTATTTATTTATTTGAGAGAGAGAGAGCGAGCACAAGTGGGGGGGGCAGAGGGAGAGGGAGAAGCAGCTCTGTGGAGCAGGGAGCCCGATGTGGGGCTCCATCTCAGGACCCTGGGATCATGACCTGAGCTGAAGGCAGATGCTTAACCCACTGAGCCACCCAGGTGCCCCTAGAGAATTATTTCTTAAAGTTTGTAGTTTATTTTTAAAGCATTTTTTGAGACATAATTTATATAAAATAAAATTAATCGTTTGAAACTGGTACCACTTCAGTGGTTTTTAGTATAATCAGCGTGTTATGTAACCATCACCACTATCAAATTTCAGAACATTCCCATTACCCCCAAAAGAAATCCCATACCTATTAGCAATCAGTCCAAATTCCCTCCCTTTCTCCATCCCCTGGCAACTGCTAATCTACATTCTGTCTCTGTCGATTTGCCTATTCTGCACATTCTATATAAATGGAATCATACAATATGTGGCCTTTGGTGGCTGGCTTCTTTCACTTAGCATAATGTTTTTAAGGTTAATCCGTGTTGTAGCATAGAGAAGTACTTCATTCCTCTTTATGGCTGAATGATATTCCATTGTGGGATAGACCACATTTTGTTTATCTATTCATCGCCTTATGGACATTGGGTTGTTTCTACTGTGGGGCTATTATGAATAATGCTGCCATGAACTTTCATGCACAAGTTTTTGTGTGAACATGGGTTTTCAGTTTTCTTAGATATATACCCAGGGGGTGGAATTTCTGGATCCTATGGTTGTTCTATATTTAACCTTCTGAGGAACTGCCAAACTATTTGCCATAGCAGCTGAACCATTTTCCATTCCCACTAGCAATGTATGCAGGTTATATTCTCACCAACAGTTGTTATTTTCCTTTTTACCCCCAGCTTTATTGAGATATAATTGACATATAACATTATGTAAATTTAACGTGCACAATCTGTTGATTTGATATACTTATATCTTGCAAAATGATTAGCTAACATGTGCATCACATTACATAATTTCTTTTTTTGTGGTGAAATCATTTCAGATTTACTCTCTTAGCAACTTTCAAGTATATAACAGTATTATTAACTATAATCACTATGCTGTACATTTGGTCTCCCAAATTATTCATCTTATATGGAAATTAGTACTTTTTGACAACATCCCCCCCTGCCAGCCCCTGGTAACCACCATTGTGGTCTCTGTTCCTATGAGTTTGGCCCTTTTAGATTATACATATAAGTGATATCAAATAGGATTTGTCTTTCTCTGACTTATTTCACTCCATATATTGTCCTTAAGGTCCATCCATGTTATTGCAACACGAGAATGTCCTTTCTCATGGCTGAATAATATTCCTTTGTATATAATCCATAAGGTCTCTATCCTTTCATCTGTTGAGGAACACTTAGGATGTTTCCATATTTTGGCTATTGTGAATAATGCTGCAGTGAACACAAGAGTATCGGTATCTCTTTGACATTATATTTTTATTCCCTTTGGATATACACCCAGAAGTGGAATTATTAGATCACATGGTAGTTCTATTTTTAAATTTTTTTTAAGGAGTCACCTTACAGCTTTCCATAGTGGGTGTACCAATTTCATTCCCGCCAACAGTGCAAAGGTTCCCTTTCTCCACATACTCACCAACACTTGTTGTCTCTTGATGACAGCCATTCTAACAGGTGTGAGGTAATATCTCATTGTGATTTTGATTTGCACTTTCCTGAGAATAAGTGATGTTTTTTGTTTTCTTTTTAAAGATTTTATTTATTTATTTATTTGAGAGAGTGAGCAAGAGAGAGAGCACAAGCAGGGGGAGCGGCAGAGGGAGAGGGAGAAACAGGCTCCCCACTGAGCAGGGAGCCTGATATGGGGCTCAATCCCAGGACCCCAGGATCATGACTGGAGCCAAAGGCAGATACTTAACTGACTGAGCCACCCAGGTGCCCCAGGATAAGTGATGTTAAGCACTTTTCATGTGCTTTTCTATTTGGGATCTTTGCCCATTTTTAAATTGGGTTTTGGGTTTTTTGTTGTCTTTTTTTTTTTTTTTTTTTTACTATTGAGTTGTATGAGTTCCTTATATATTTTGGGTATTAACCCCTCATTGGATATGTGGTTTACAAATACTTTCTCCCATTCCATAGGTTACCTTTTCATTTTGTTGATGGTTTCCTTTGTTGTGTAGAAGCTTTCTAATTTGATGTAGTCCCACTTGTTTATTTTTGCTTTTGGTGTCATATCCAAAAAATCATGGCCAAGACCAATGTCAAAATGCTTATCCTCTATGTTTTATTCTAGGAGTTTTATGTTTTAGGAGTTATTTAAATCTTTAATCTGTTTTGAGTTAATTTTTGTGTATGGTATAGGATAGTGGTCCAGTTTCATTCTTTTGCATTAGGCTGTCCGGTTTTCCCAGCACCACTTATTGTGTATTTCCCCATTGTATGTATATTCTTGACCGTTTTGTCAAAAAATTAATTGACATATGTGCATGGGTTTATTTCTGGGCTCCCTGTTCTGTTCCATTGAGATCTATGTGTCTGTTTTTATGCTAGTACCATATTATTTTGATTACTACAGCTTTATAATGTAGTTTTAAATGAGGGAATGTGATGTCTCCAGCTTTGTTCTTCTTTCTTAAGATTGCTTTGGTTAGGGACACCTGGGTGGCTCAGATGGTTAAGCATCTGCCTTCGGCTCAGGTCATGATCCCAGGGTCCTGGGATCAAGTCCCACATCGGGCTCCCGGCTCAGCGGGGAGCCTGCTTCTCCCTCTGATCCTCTCCCCTCTGATGCTGTTTCTCTCTCACTCACTCTCTAAAAAATAAATAAAATCTTTAAAAAAAAAAAAAAGATTGCTTTGGTTATTCAAGGTTTTTTATAATTCCAAACAAATTTTAGGATTAAAATTAGCCAAAGAACTCCTCAGGAGGTCCTGCAATTTTTTTAAAAAAAGTGTACCATTAAGTGATTTTTAGGATATTCACGAGGTTGTGCAGTCCCTGCCACTATCTAACTCCAGAATATTTTCATCATCCCCAAAAGAAACTCTGCACCCTTAGCAGTCCCCTGGACCACTTAACACTTTCCCTTTGGCTTCTGACAACCACTAATCTGGTGTCCATCTCCATGGATTTGTCTAGCCTGCAAGGTTCATATAAATAGAAACACATAATATGTGATCTTTTTTGTCTGACGCCTTTCACTTAGTGTTATGTTTTCAGGGTTCATCTACGTTGGGGCATGTATCCGTACTTCTTTCTTTTTTATGGCTGAGTAATATTCCATTATGTAGGCTACACCACACTTTGTTGACCCATTCATCATTTGAGGGTCTTTTGATTGTTCCACTTTTTGGCTATTATGAATCGTATTGGAATGTATGTTTGTATAGTTTGTTGTGTGAATAGATGTTTTAATTCTCTTGGGTATATATGAAAAAATGAAATTGTTGGTGATAGAGTAACTAGGTTTCACTTTTTGAGGCACTACCAAGCTGTTTTGTGCCATAGCTGTACCATTTTGCATTCCCACCAGCAGTCCATGAAGGTTCTAATTTCTCCATATTCTCAGCAACACTTATTATTTTCCAGTCATTCCTATGGGTGTTAAGTGGGATCTCATGGTTTTGATTTGCATTTTCCTAAAGGCTAATGATGATGTTGAGCATTTTTTTCTTTGTTTTTTGGCCATTTATACATCTTCTTTAGGGATATGTCCATTCAAATCCTTTATTTTTAAATTAGGTTGGCTTTTTATTTTGGAGTCATACAAATTCTTTATTTATTATAGCTACTAGGCCCTTACTAGAGATATGACTTGCAAATATTTTCTCTCTTTCTGTGGGCCATCCTCTCACTTCCATAATAGTGTGATCCCACAATGATTTTTTTTTTAGTTTTCATTTTTATCTAATCCCAAATTTTCCAATACTGTCTGACCCCAGTGAGAATATTTTCTTTAAACACTTTGGTAGGTGTTGAGCTAGGCTACCATTGGTTTTCCCTTTCCTTGGATTGTATAGATAAGAACCCTGGGAAAGGAAACCAAGACTTAGAAATATAAGAAAGGACAGAAACGGTCATATGTCAGTGTGGTTAAAAGATCCCAACATTCATGGTGATCTGTATATACAATATCAATCCATGGTAAGAAACAACTCCAAACTATCTTTAAAATTCATTTGTTATTAGTCCTTGGGCTGATAAATGGACTGATGTAAACGTAGAGAGAGTAGATTGTTCTAGTCATCCTACAAGCCCTAGGAAACGAGGGGTTGAATCAGCCTCCATGCTATATAGCACAGATGAACCTGTGCGTTTTTTCAGCCTACTGTGAATAGGGTGAGAAAATATCAGGACAACAGAAGAGGAAGAAAAAGAAAGGAAAGCAGACCCTTCCAAAATACAAGATTAAATCTGAGAACTTCTCAAGAGAGGACATTTGTACTATAATGCATATAGCAACTGCCTGAGAAAGGAGACTCTTTAGGGTTTTGGGTTGGATGACCCAGGGTGGTTACTTCAACCAGTGGAAGCTGCAAATATAAGGGGAACTCCAGGTGTTATATATGTGTGTGTGTGTATATATATATATATATATCTCAACCTTACAACAACTTTGCAAAGCAGGTAACATTATTTCCATTTTACAGTGGGAAATGGTGACAAAGAGGTCAGAGATTTGCTGCTTAAGGCCAAACAGATGAAGGAGGTGGCTGGGGCCACATAGCATTTAAAGGGAAAAAACCAATTCTGTCTTACTGCTCTGGAAAAAGTTTTAGGAGCACAGTCGTTTTAGAGAATAATCTATTGCCCATTATCAAATATGTAAAGGAATTCTAAAGTAGGGAGCAATCAGTTTGTTCTCACTGGTACCCACAGCAAAGAGGATTAATTTGCAGGTGCTCCTTCTCTGGAACACCAAGGCATACACTTGGATTACTTAGCTCCTGACATGATACTAGATAATTTTTACATGTCTGTCTTCTCTTCCCCTGAGTGCAGGGACCATATTATTTTGTTCCCTCTGCATTACCAGAGCTTAACACAGGAAGGCTTTCTAAACACTGTAGCCAAAAATAAACAATTGCATGGATGAAAGAATACATAAATAATAAGAGCTTACAGTTATATAACTCTTACTCTGTGCAGGTATTGTTCTAAACATTTTTCATCTATTTATTGTATTCATCTATTATTTACGTCTATTTCATCTATTTATTGTATAAGCCACACATCAAAAAGAAGCAAAATTAATTACTTTCATTGGACAGATGAGAAAACAGGCATAAACATGTGGATCTACAGTTCACACTCTTAAGCACCACGTTGAGCAACCTCTCCCCAAACCTGAACCGAAAGCTAATTTACACCTGCCATAAAACGGAGGATTTAGAAGGATTTAGTCAGCTTCCAGTCAGCCCTCGAGTCCTGGAGCTTCTGTCGCCCTTTGCAGAGACATGCTCAGTTGCTGGAGGTACTGGGAATGCTAAAGATGCCGGTACCTTCGTTTCCCCTTTCCTTTGCTCCAGGGCTGACTGGCCCAGGCTGAAGAAATGACAGGGGCCTTATGGATTTCACCCACGCCCTTGACACCAAGCTTCCGGGGGCAGCACAGAAGCCAGGCCTGTTCAGATACCCAGAATGGTCAACGAAGCGGTGGCTTCCGATGACTCAGCAGATGAACAGCACCCTAGCAAGAGGTGCTAGCGTCCACCTGTTTCAAGTCTATATGCTTTGACTCTGAAAGTGCGCCTCACCTTCAGTCTGGCCTTGACCTTGTGTCCTTGCCTGACACTTAGGTAATATAAAATGCAGACCACCACTTTTCTTGCTTGGCTAGGGCAAATTCTAACTGGCCAAAGGGGTTTAAAGTGGTGTACGGTTAGTCCTGTGCTTGGGAAATAATGAAAATATGTGTTCAAAGCTCTATCCCAGTGATCTCCTGGGGGGGGAACAGTCTGGATATGGCTCTGACAGCCTTGAAGCAGGCTTCGAAGCAGCTGTGCCTACAGCCATGCTTCTTCCACTAGGACGTGGGTGCTGGTGCTGATGACGGCTGAGTTGCTGACTTCTCTCTCACAGCTGCAGAGGCGCCACCATGCTTATCACCAAGCACATATATCACTGAGTGTCTAGCTTCTCAAAGTATCACTGGGGTTATAAATCCAGTGACTCACAAACTTACTTAGCTTCCCATTGCAATCACCTGGGGAGTTTAGAAATACCAACGCTTGCCTTCTACTCTCACGCGTTCCAACTCTGATGTCTTGGGGTGCGGCTTGGGTCTGGGGATTTTTAAAAGCTCCCAAATGGTTCAAATGTGCAGCCGAGGTTGAGACCCACTGCTCTAGAGGGTCATTTATAAAGTGCTCAGGCCCAAATTAGCATTTTTACGATACCTATTGAGGAGCAGATTTTATATATATCTTGCAAGGTCATTATAAGGATCAAATGAGATAATGTCTGTAAATTTCTCAGTTCCTGGCAAGAATAAGGTCTCAATAAGTACTAATTCTTATTTGCCCCAACTGTGGGGGCATGTGTGCACGCACACACGCACACACACTGCATCACAACCCTACAATCAAACCACAAGTTAATAAAGTTACAGGAATTTTCTAGTTAACTGAGGATCAATCTCAAATTCACTTTTTAAAAACCCTAATTGTATTTCATTGTTCTAAGTTATAATAGCCCACTTCTCTGCTTAAAGATGCCAATGCTAACTGATGAAAACATTTCTTCTTTGGACATTAGGTGTTGCTTTAGGATCATTTTAGTGAGTTGTAGTCTCCTACATTTGCATAGTTCTAGGAAGTTCAAATGTGAGAATTCAAAGGCTTTATTCAAAGGTGACTATTTTATTTGATTAAATTCTGGTTACTTATTTTTTAGCAATATGGCTCTTGTCTCTCACAATGGAAAGCCAAAAGAAATTTGGTCAATTCAAAGTCCTGGCCAGTTAGATTTAAAAATGCTTTATTGTAGTTCTGAATGTTTTCAGCATGAAACTGTGCTCTTGCATATGTGTTCATTTAAATCATGTTCAAACTAAAGAGAAATTGTACAAATTATGTTTTGATCGAGGGAGTCTTCATTGATTTGCAGGTCAATATATTTTAAGTTTCCTCCTTGAGGCCATTGGAGGCATACTTTGAGGACAAAGGTGCCCCATTACCTGAATAGGTAATGACTACATTAAGACATTCAGGAGGGTAGAGAGAGAGAAAACAGCATGTGTGAGACCTTGAGGTATGAAAGTGCTTGGCATATCCAAAAAACTGGAGGAAGAATATTCTAGCGGACTCAAAAAGTGAAATAGAGCATATTAGGCAGCGAGTCTAGAGAGATACATAGGCTAACGTCTGCATCTTTGTGGTGACTTGATTCCTCATGTTGACTCTGTGTAGTTTAACTGTTTGTCAGTGAGCTTTGTTTATCATATATAAGTGCCTTGACATTAAGTTTTTCATTACCACGGCATCCATTTCAAAGACATCTATCTCAAATCAACATATTGCCAACTGTTCGACACAGCTACTAGCTAAACAACTAGACAAGGAATCAGACTGAAGCTCCCCTGTGAGAAAGTCCTGGGTAACCTAGACAACGGAGCGCTCGAGTGACCATGCTTCCCCCTCCCATGCCCACTCCTGCTCTTATGTTTTACGTTCTCCAATAAACAGTGAACCCACAAAACCCCAGTCCCCCCACCCTCCATCTCAATAGAGACAAAACCTCAGGTCCCTGCTCTTTCTCTCTACCTGCCTCACTGTGGCTCTCAGGCATGCTGTGTCCCCTCAGAGCTTGTGAGTAATAAACCTTGTTTTTTTCTAAATTTGCTGATAGGTGTTACTAAGGTGCATCTTGCAGTCATAATAAGAACGACAAGGATTGGTCAGCCACAATATTGGCTCTAGTTGGGGAAATGTTTGTGGGGTCTTGCCACAATTAATATGGGCCCAGGTGAGTGTCTCAGATATTTCTAGCTGATAGCCTCACTATCAGTAGGCAGAGGCCAATGGGAAACACTGTTCTAGACATGCCACCATCTGCAATTTGTTTTGACTCTATGGTAGAGGTCAGTTATTTCCACAATAATGCTGTGTGACAAAACACCTCAAAACTCAGTGGCTTAAAACACAACTATTTATTCTCTCTCACATCTGCAAGTTGTCCAGGAACTGGCTAATCTAGACTGAACTTGGCTCTAAACTCTGAAGCTTAGGTTGGGAACAGATTTACTCTGCAAGTCTCTCATCTTTGCTGGACCAGTGGGCTACCTGGGGTCATTTCTCTCATGGCAAAAATGGAAGTAGGTAAGCCCAACTACACAAGCACATTTCAAGCCTCTGCATAAATCATGTCTGCTAATGTCCCATTAACCCAAAGTCAAGAGGCCAGAAAGTGCACTCGGTTTATAGTAAGAGGAAATACAAGGTTTTATGAGTTAAACGGCTAAAAGCAAGGATTCACAGAGGAGTGAGACATCTGGGCTAAAAACAACCCACCAGATCCACCAAGGCGAGGTTTTGGTGACTACCTTATGCTATCCTGGTCATCCAAAATCACCTGTGTTTTTTTCCTATTAAAAGGTCAACATGGTCTTTGTTGGCCCTAATATTTCATCTGGTTCTTGTTCCCTTATGCTGCATGAGTTATTTCCAAAAAGAAAGGATAAGAACAGTAATTCCTATACATTTACTTAGGGAAAACATCTGGAGAGTTGTTTTTGTTTTTCTTCAGTTTTCATCTGGATGTTTGGCATTGTGTCAAAAGTTTTACTCTGAGAAATTTTAAAAAGTGAGTCTAGTTAGTGTGTTACTTCCTCTCTGCTTTATAATAATACACTAGAGTCTCACTCAAATGCCACCCCTGGGATGCAGGCTAGGAACCACGTTATAAGGGAAAGAGCAGGATAAATTTCTTCTGATGCTCATTCTCAACAATAAAGTCCCTTATAAATCTCAACCAACAGTTATTTTAGAAATAATCCCACGCCTGTTTTGTCACATTACAATGAGATTCTATTATGCAGAAGACCCTTGGCCTCCTTGGATTTGACAATCACAGTTTCTACTATTTGCTAATGACCACTAGGTCATAACATGCAATCATTTGTCATTTTTGTTGAGATACATATTTGGATGTCATGTGTCTCTGGTTTGGTGCCACAGTTTTGTTCTCTAATTGTTGTTGCTTACATTTTTCTTAGAAAAAATTAACTTTAATAGCAGTGTTTATAAATTTGGACATTTTCCAAGTATCTTGGGATAAGCAAACAGCAAAACCAGCAAGAGGTTTTAGAATATCATGTCAGAACTCAGCACTCAAAAGCCTAGATTTAATCAGTATTGCAGGCCCATGTCAGTGGGTCATCTTCCACTAGATTGGATACTACAGGAAGGAAAGGACCATATCTTACTTTTTCCTTTCTCTGCTTTTAGCTCACTGCTTGAATAAAGTAGGCACCCGATACATGCTTGACAAATGAGTGAGTAAATAAATGAAGGTATGGAAGTCGGTCAATGAATAACAAGGCCCACCCTTTCAGGATGGTGTCAGAAGTAGCGGTCTTGTAACTGCATGGCAGGTTGGAGAAGGTCATGGAGATCAAGACCAAACATCACTTTAATGGAGATTGATAGTAGACATGTTATCAAGAGAAGTACTCAAGTCCAGGTAATAAGACAGTGAGCTATTTGTAGATTGGGGGGGTACAAGGTAAGGACTTCCCTAGCAAGAAATGCCACTTTAGAATAGGGTCACAACGTCAGAGCAGGACAAGGAAGACTTTCTATTGTGTGCCCTACGTGTTAAATTAGAGCTCCTTAACCACCTGGAGGTGAAGGTCAAGCAACCTGGGCTATAGAAAAGAAGGACTATAGGGTTAGGAAACTCACGAGGTCATTGAACCATGTGTCATTAAATGTTGGAAAAAGTTTAATCTTCTTAAAGTCAATTTGAATAATGCTTAAAACCCTAGTAATTGTGGGGTTCATGTGGTCTGTTTTTGGTATTGTGTAATATTGAAATGAAAACAGTCTATCACATGAAGAGTAAAGGAATCATTTCCAATTCTTATCCCAAAGAACTCTGCAGAAATCCACTTCATGTTGCATTTTAAAAATTCTCTTTCACCCGCAAAAATAAATGTTCTCCCCCACCATAAAAAAAATGAATGAAGTATCAAATTTAAAAAGTTGGGGGAAAACAACAAAATTAACATAAGGAAAGAGAGAAAGAATGTAAATATGAAAGTAGTAATAAATGAATTCTAAAGCAAGAAACAAACAAAAATAAAACTAGTAACTGGGTTCAAGAGTGGGTTAATTGAGAGTGAAAAAGGGAAAGAGATAATGCAAGAGTAAGAGGCAGAGAAAGAAAGAGGCAGTGCTGTGGGGGAGGGGAGGAGAATAAAAATGGTGCATATGTGGAGAGGGGCAGAAAACACAAATGCACAAAATCACATGTCACAATAGAGGAAATAGGCATAGATATAAAGAAACGGAAAAGAATTTTAGAAGAATACTTTACTCAACTCTGTAGAAATAAATTAGAAACCTGGGAAGTAAGGGATAAATAACCAAAACATATATGGGAAAAGACAGGAAGTTAAATATAGCAAAAAAGTTGTCAAAAAATCATCATCCACAACGAAAAATGCCTGATCCATACATTTTCACTGGCCAATCTATAAAGTCCTTAAGAACTAAGAAACTCTGATTCTATTTAAAAATGTTTGTGAGCATAGAGGGAAAAAAAGGAAAGTTTATGTGTTTGTTTCATGAAGCCACTATTGCTAAAACCTGACAAAATAGGATGGTATGGTAAAATTAAATTTCAAGATCTCATCTATATTATTGTTGCAAAAATCAGAAGTTAAGTATTGTCAAATAAATTACAATCACATATTATAAGGATAATATAATACCACATAGAGTTCATACCAGGAATTCAGGGATGGCTCAATATATGGAACTTAACAATGCACATATTAATAGATTTGAGGAGAGTAGGCATTTGATCATCTCAATAAATGTCAAAGAAGCATTTGATAAAATTCTTTTAGAACTTTTAAAACATAAATGGGTTAATAAATCCCTAATTGTAGCATAGAATTATTATGGGCTTAATGGTGAAATATTAGAAAAATTCCCATTAAATTCATATTCACCCTAAGGATGCCTACCATGACTAGTATTAGTTATATTTTTCTGGAAGTACCAGCAATGCTCTTAATCTAAGCAGAATGATAAGAAGCATAGAAGTTAGAAAGGATAATGCTAATTTTTAATTATTTGCAGATTATATTAATACTAGAAAATGAGAGGAAACAACTATAACAGTTCTACAATTAGGAATTCAGTAGATTGAGTATATAAAGATTAATATACAAAACTTACTTGTTGTCCTCAATGTAGATTTATGAAAAAAGGGAAAGCACCTAGAAATAAACATTCTGATCTATTTGAAGAAAATTTTAATATTCTACTGTGAAAGCTAAAACACTTAAATGCATATCAAGAACTGACTTGGTCTTAGATAAGAATGATCAACTTTACATAAACAGTATTTCTCAACTCTTTCATTACAGACCCCTTAACAGACATTTCTTTTTTGATTGTCCTCTCCCATTAAATTTTAATACCACCAATAAACTAAATACCTGTAAACGTACTGTGCATGTATATCTGTGCTTTAGAACTTAAGTTTTTTTTTTAAAAGAGTAAGTTTTTCAGCTCCAAGAACCAATTTTTGTCTCTTTAAGGGTGATATCATCCAGTTGAGAATGCATGAAATGGACATTCTTTCTTAATTAATTCAAAACTTTAAATTCAATGCCAGTCCAAATACCAACAGTAACTTTTTGACACTAGATGCACCGATTCAAACTTACAAGACTAGGTAGAAAAGTTTCCAAATGTAAATATAATGAAGGGGGCTAGCTCTTCTATTAGGGGTATTAGACATATTATTTTAAAAAAAAGGAATAAATATTATATAATGGAATTTCTAGGATAGATATTTCATAAGTAGAGCCCATACATGGTGGAATTTAGTATGTGATAAAAAATGGATTATCAAACAAATAGGTTTTGAATAACTGACTAGCCAGAAGAGAGAGGATAGGGAGTTCATCTCTATTATACTCTTTACACGAAAATAAATGGGATGGTTCAAAGATTTTAACACAAAATGAGACACCATACAAATGTAGAAAAAAATATAGGAAAATTTATATTTTCTTGGAGGGAAAAGTCTATGGAATAAAACACAAAACCCAAAAGCAAAAAAATTAAAGATTAATAGCTTTGCATAAAATTAAAATATTTGCATGATTTAAAACACCATAATTGAATTTAAAAGGCAAACAACACAACAGAACAAGATATATTTGCAGTGTATAGACAAGAAAATGACTAATATTCATAAGATATATTGAATTTAAATTAGTAATAAAAATGCTAAAGACCCTAGAAAAAATGGACTCTAGACATAGAAGAAAAAGAAATGCAAATAGCCTCTAAATGTAAGAAAAAAGCAATTATCCACAAAATAAAACTTGAATGAGAGACATTGTTTTTCATGTATTGGAAGGGCAAAGTTGGAAGTATTTTTGTAATATAATGTGTCATTGAGAATGTGTGGAAACAGAAATTTTTATCCATTTCTACTCAGTGTATAAATCAGCAACGTCTGTTTTTTTAGAACAGCTTGTCAGTTGCTATGAAAAATAAAACTTTATATACCCATTGCCCAATATTTTCAAGTCTAAATAATTATACTGCAGATATAGTCACACTTGGATTTAAAGACTTTTTTCTCAAGAATGTTCATTGCAGCATTTTTGTAATAGTGAAGAGTAACATACCCAACAATAAAAGACTACTTATATGATTATGATACATACATATAATAGAATACGATGTAGCTATTGGTAGGACATATTAGGAGGGAAAAAAGTAAACTTGCTGAAAATTATATAGTACATGTGATGGTTAGTTTTATGGGTCAACTTTGTTATACCATGGTATCCAGGTGTTTGTTTAGACATTAATCTGGCTGCTCCTGTGAAGGTATTTGTAGGTGTGATTAATATTTATAATGAGTTGATTTTAAATAAAGCACATTACCCTTGATAATGTGGGTAGACCTCATATAATCAGCTGAAGCCCTTAAGAGTAAAACAGGTTTCCTGGAGGAGGAATTCTGCTTTAAGACTGCAACATCAACTCTTAATTTCCAGCCTGCCCCTATAGATTTCAGCCTTGCTGGTGCCCACAATTGTGTGAGCAAATATCCTAAAATCAATTTCTCTCTTTCTCTCTCTGTCTCTCTCGGCTCCCAGTATATATAGAGATTGGTTCTATTGGTTCTGTTTCTCTGGAGAACACCGGCTGATGCAGTGTATTATTATATCTTTTTAAAAACTTGTACCTATTATGACTGTATATTTGGTAATTGTTCTGGAAGAACACTGAAGAGAATAGGAGCAGTGGTTGTATGAACTTGTTACTGCAGCACCAAGTTAGGAGTGAGTTATAAATGCAGACTCTCGAGCCCCATGCCAGACTCATGGAATCAGAATCCGCGTTTTAACAAGATGCAGAGATTGAGAAGCACTGGCAAGGGGAATGGGGCTGGCGCATAGATTCAGAAGCACTGACTTCTTCACCTAGGTTCCTGAGTACTGAACTTTCCTTTCTGCCCACCACTCAGTTCTCTACACCCTAACGTGCCCATCAGGTATAAGCTACTCCCAGCCCCTCTCCCTTGTTACTCAAACTACTTCCAGCATGCTGCCCACTGATGGCCTCTTCTTGTGGAGCAGCTAATCTTTGTTTCCCTTCTGAGAGTAAACCTTAGTTTTCCAAATTAATTCCTCCTCACTTCCTGGGATTTCCCACTCCCAGTCCTCGATGACCCCAATCTACAGGACACTCTGGAGCCTGGGGACAGGGACTGGATGTGGAGAGAAGACACTGTCTACTTGGCTTTGTGGCATTTGCCTCCGCAGTTGGGGGGAGGAAGCTAGATTCTCAAGGAGGGAGGATGGGATTTTTGTTGTTTCTGCTCATATTGTGCATGTATTTTTTAAAGATATTATTTATCCATTTGAGGGGGGCAGAGGGAGAGGGAAAAGCAGACTCCCTGCTGAGCAGGGAGCCAGATGTGGGATTGGATCCCAGGACTCCCAGGATGCTGGGATCATGACCTGAGCCGAAGGCAGACGCTTAGCTAACCAAGCCACCCAGGCGCCCCAGCTCATACTGTGTTTTAGGCAGAATTGTTTTTTTTTTAATATGAAGCTTTTGTTTAATGACAGGATTTATTCCTTCATACTCAGAGCAGATCTTGAAAAATTGTAATTTAGGGAGTTAAAAAAAAAGGAGCATAATTGGCTGCAGAGGCCAGGGGAAGGTGAATTGATTTTATTAGAAGGCAAATTATCCAAGAGGGGCTCACTTGGTTTGGAGAAAAGCTATAACCTAAACAGGAAAAGAGGAAAGAAATAGAAAAAGATGACCTTGGAAAAAAATCTAGCCTGCATAAAAGCTGAAAACTTTGCTTGTTCTTATTGTGAAGCTATGGGCTCTTGTCATGTTTCCAAAGAATCAGTAAGCCTGAAGCCTAATGCAACTCAATGTGACCTTGGAGTCTGCCTTCTAACAACTCTAAGGACATTCAAACAACTTGGCATCCAAGTGAATTCATTAGGCTGCTCTGTGGCTTAGGAAAAGTAGTCTCTGTTTTGTAGGTATCCTTCCCTACTACTGAGAGCTAACTTGGACACTCGGACACATTCTGCAGCGCATTGCCTCCAAATAACCGCCCTCAAACCTCGAAGACCTTCTTGTTTCCACTTGTTGAAGTGTTTTCTGCACACGTTAGGCCTAGAGACCAATTACATCCCATGGCCCCGGCATAGCTCAGTGCCACAGGGTAACTCTGCCAAGAACTTCTTCTTCTTCTTCTTTTTTTTTTTTTTTTTAAGATTTTATTTATTTATTTGAGAGAGAGAGAAAGCATGAGGTGGGGAGGGACAGAGGGAGAAGCAGACTCCTCGCTGAGCAAAGAGTCCGATGTGGGGCTTGATCCCAGGACTCCAGGATCATGACCTGAGCCGAAGGCAGTTACTTAACCAACTGAGCCACCCAGGCACCCTTTTTTTTTTTTTTTTTTTTAAAGATTTTAATGCCAGGAACTTCTTATTGCAGATGGGGAAAGGGCAGGTGGGGCTCTAGGCTTATGCCAATTTAAAATATTATTTGTCTGAACCTTTTCACTCCCACAACCGCAAAAAGCCAGGCCCATGCCTGGACACAGTCTAGAGTTATTTCAAAGAAATGTGTGTTTATATTACTAGATAAGAACATTATTATAATAGTATAGCCCAGCCGACTCTGATGTTAACACGTAATGGCAGAGATACTGTTAGCCTGGCACACAGTAATAGCTCATTGTTGGACTAGAAATTGCTGGTACTTCAAAGAACTAAGGTGTGAGTTACCTCCAAAGCATGGAGGACTCCAGTATTTTGATCTATCCATATGGTTTATGTGAAGTTTTCCAACTGTGTTTGTAAATTTTATTTTTATAATAGCAAATTCTTTTTTTCAAATGTAATTTTATACAGAACCCCCACATTTAGAATGGGAAGGTGAGAATGCTATTAAAGCAGGGAAGGAGGCCCAAATTGCCACTTGTTAAGACTGCCTTTGACCCATAATATACTTGGGACAATCATGCAATCCCAGGGCTCCCTGGAACATAATTTGCAAACTGCTGGTCTAGATGAAAACCAACTTTGCTGTTCTCAAGTATATTATATATCTCCTAATATTTTTGAGCAGTGTACTAAATGAATTTTAATTTTTCTTAGCTTAGAATCATCATTTGGAAACCACAATATATGCTCTTATACTTTATAGTTAATACAATACAGTAGAACGAGCATGGACTATGGAGTCCACAGTGTATAACCCACTTAACAGCTGTATCCTTAAGCAAATAACTTAACCTATCCTAGTTATTTAATATCAAAATGCATATTATCAAAAAAATACTTGATTTGCAGAGTTGAATAAAAAAATTGAGTAGAATAATTTGTGTGGAGGATGTAGGGAGAAGGAGTTGGTATGACTGCTGTTGTTCATCCAAATCCATACTCCCCATTCAGAGACTGAATTTCTCAGCTCATAGACTGGCCAAATGAGAGAACTTACCTTCACCACCATTTCACCTTCTTTGACTGGTACTGTAGAGTATTGTTAGCTAGTTCCAATGCAAAAGTCTGGCCCATCTCTGTTGCAGGCCCAGGGATTTTTCTCCCCTGTTGGTTGGGTGCTATAAACCTCTATGAGGCCAAAAGTGTAAGGCGAGGGAGAGGCAGTAATACAACAGAGAGAGGTGACATGGGGGGAAGGATGACCTGTTTATCAATTTGTTGTACCCTCCAGATCTGCAGGGGCCCAACTAGCAGATGTACCACTTCCATCAAATAATTGATTACTGGGGCATCTGTCTGACCTTATGACTTGGTGGATCTGATGGAATCATGTAGACTCAGGTTAGTCACTTAATGTCCCATGGTAGGAGCCCAGTCTCTAGTAGGCTAGATGCTGCTTTGCCAAAAGTGAGTAGTTTTCTGCCACATAAGGCCCAGACGTACTCTAGACTACTGGACTACTAGGTGTCTCTGCCATGACTCTTCTATTAGGAATGGCATCCAATCACCATGGACACCTCTGGCATCAGTATGTCTGCTGTATCTTGTGGGCTGTGTGACAAAGCCAATTGTCGGGTAGAAATCAAATGATCGAATTCTCGAATCCCTTGCTGAGAGTCTGCTTTTCAGAATTATTTCTAGTTATCAACTGTCTTACTGTAGGTTCTTTACAAAAACAGAGCCTGAGACAAGAGCTTGCATGCAAGTCATTAATGTTGGGATAAAATCGCAAGGAATAGAGGCCAAGGACTGGGAAGAATGAAACTGGGAAATAGGGAGAATCAGTCCATGGGTCCTTCTCACGTTGCTCACATGGTGGGCAACTAGGCTTCATCTTGGCTTGGGACCTTCTGAGGGTGAAGGCTCAGTATTATCCACCCAAGGGACAGAAGAGGGGGCTATTTACCCACTGACTCTGCCCTGTAGGTCAAAAGTGGCCTCCAGGAGTGTTAAATCATATTTGCTTATGCTCCTTGTGGTGTTCCTGTGGCAACACCATAGAACCTGAGGGCAGAAAGAGATCCATATGATGCAACCCAAGCAAGGGGCTCTCAGGTTGCCTATAGCCGGTCGCTGCAACCATGACTAGAGTAAAAAAGGTAAGCAGTTTCCCCTAAGCTAGTCATGCTTCTTTAGTAATAATAATAAAGTAATTACTATTGCTTGTTTACTTTTTAGAACTGTTATTTTTTTGGTCAATAGCTATCATTTCTTACTGCCATTCATGTGCTTTTCTATGGCACTATTTCAATCTCTCATTGATATATGGTTTCTCTTCTACTATGAGTTTGAAAGCCAATTACACAGTTGTTTAGGACTGCACATAAAGTCAGAGTAAATAGGCCCTGAGTGGAAGGCTGACGTGATCTTTAACAAGCATGTGAGGATACTAACTAAACTTATTGTGGTCATCATTTCACAATATATGTAAGTCAAACCATTATGCAGTCCACCTGCAATGTATACAGTGATGTATATCAATTATATCTCAATAAAACTGAAAAAATAGTTTATTAATTTTAACAAGCACACAGTGTTATGACTTTTGATATGTCTAGTTAGCCTACACGGTGGCTCTTTATCTCCTCTTAATTTCTCATTCTCATGTTCTAGTTGGGTGAAATGATCAAAGAACCAAATTATAAACTAACATGGGCTATTGCTATGATCACATCATACAACGTTATTATCATTACTATTATTTTGTAATGAGGCAACAATTTTTAATTGTATTATAACATTTTGCTAATTATTATAGTTTTATTTTGTTACTTAATAGTTACATCCAGTACACATATATGAAACTAGTACCAATTGATTTTAGTTTAGGTTCATTACATTAAAAGCAAAAATTAAAGAACTGTTAAGCCATATATAATAAGATAACATATTAAAAAACAGAACTCCCATTTCGGGATTCCTGGTTTATGTTCCCAGAAAAGAAGGATATTTATTTTGAAAATGAAAGATTTAAATCAAATATCTGCTTCCTCCACAGTGTTTCACAAAACAGTAGTAAAGACAAAAACAATAATGGGAGAAAATAAGGAAATTCAACTTCAGATGGCCTTTATCTTTGATACAGGCTCTAATAGTTCAAATTAACAAAGATTAAAATGCAAATATTGATTTTGGTGTTGGCTGGATTTCCAGGGTCTTTGAAATGTTTAGAAAACAGTCTGCACATTTCATTTCCTTTTTATTTGGACAGTGCATTGTTGCCAGCATTTCTTTGATTTGCACATCTGGGATCACTAAAATATACAGCTGGGAAGAGCCACCAGTGATATTTTATTTTCTTGACTAAGAATTAGAACCTTGGCCTCATCAAAGGGTAATTATCTGGGCAAGTTAATGATGAAGTCCTAAGTAGTGATGAGAAGATGAAGGCTGAGGTACTGGGAAGCGTGGGATTTAAAATTGAGTTTGTCACTCTACTTCTCTGAGTTTTATGAGATGCTGTTAACGATATCCTGCCTTCACCAAACCTCCCGAGTCTCATTTCTGCTCACACACACAGTAAGTCCCACCCTCATCCCACCTCTGCTGTTGCTCAGAATCTTATCTACACATGCAGTTGGCGAAAGAGAAGAGCATGGCCCCCTTTCTTGCCAGTGAACCGCCCCAAGTGCAAACACAGGACACAGAAACCCACAGTGAAGTACCACTAAACGCATCACCTTGTATCTCCAGAGAAATTAGCAAGAAAGAAGATGCAGACTTTATAAATCCAATGGATTAGAAATAGTCTAAGAAAGCAAAGAAGGGAATAACATGGCAGTAATTTTGTTTTAAAATCTCTAAACTTCCCTCAGGAAAAAAAAAAAACTAAACTAAATAGCTTATGTAAAGGAATAATGATGAATGTAGGAAGGTAAATTGCTCAAATGGTCTTTCCTTTTATGTCATTTAGAAGAGACAAGAGTGTAAACTGATACAAACATTTTGGAAAACTTACTGGGAGTGCTTATGAAAGTTAAACATAAGTGAGACGCAGCAGTTTTTCTCCTGGTAACACCGAATAGGAATGAGTGCTTAGTTCTCCCCAGAGGCACATGCAAGAGTGACTCCCCCAGGTTTATCCATAGCAGCCCCAAATTGTAAATAACCCAAACATCCACCAACAGTAGAATAATTCAACAAACTGGGGTCTAGCCATAAAATGGAATATTAAAAGTAACAGAATACTGTTACATACAACAACATGGATGAATGTCATAGACATGAGGTTAAGTAGAAAAAGATAATCAGAGCACAACTGTATGATTACATTTATATCAAATTCAGAATTTCTAAACTAATCTATTGTGATTAGAAGTCAGTTCAGTGGTCATCCCGGGGTGAGAGTACCAACTGGTGGGAAACATGGGAAGCTTGAAACGTTCTATATCTATATCTATATCTTGACTGTTGATTGCACAGAAGTATACATACATATGTTAAAATTCCTTAGGCTATCCACATGAGATTTGTGTCCTTTATGGGAAGGTATATCTCAACTGGAAAGAAAAAATTCATGGGGGTGAACTCTATGGGAAATTACTACTGAAATTAAAAACACTTTAAGCCATTTTTTTTATTTGAAGAAAGTTTCCCTGTGAGAATTCTTAAACTAATTATATAAGCATTTCTGAAAACCCAAACACCCAAATGAATACAGTCACTTAAAGTAGTCACCTTGGAGGGTACTGTTCAAAATGCCCTGACATTGTTCTCTAATTGTTGGAGCTCCTTTCTAGAAACTGTCTTCCTGAACTTTGGGATATTATCTTGAATATGCATAAGGGGCCAGATATTTGTCCTTTGAAAGTGCCCTAGGTTTTTACTACATATAAATAATTTGAAACCCCTTTGGGTTGGACAGAGGATTTGCAATATGACTAATAACAGTTTTGTTGTTGTTCAATAATCAGGCACGGTTGCCTAAAAAATCTGAGTAATTAACGCCGTCTGGCTCCAAAACTATTTCTAGCGTTGATTCCAAAAAAGTTTCCCAGAATGTGTAGACCTTTGTTAGCATCACAGATAAAAAGGTTTATGACTCACCAAAGCCTAACATGTTTGCAGGCAAAAAGAACGTGGCTCTTAGAACCCAAACAACTCCAAATCCAGAAAACTAAGTAATTTCGTCTTTATTTCAGCAATTCCAACAGGAATTTATCATTGCATACTCTTATTCTCAGGAGGTATCACCACCTTAATTTATGACAGTGGAAGGAAATAACCCCAGGGAGCTTCATCTCTTGTCCAAAGAAGGTCTCATTTCTCTTTGAAGAGACAAATGCCTCCACTTTGCCAGGGGGTTTTCAGGGTGGGGGTGGTTATAGCAGCAACATAGAAGTCACTTTCCCTCTAATTTTCAAATCATCTATTTTATTTAACCAACTAAATACATACTCTTTACTCTTACATCTTTCACGATTATCTAGCCATTCTCACTCTTCTATTTGAAAAAGCACTGGACAGAGACAGCAGACAAGGCTTCCCATATACTACCTCCCTGCAGGGCGATATTGAAAAATGTCTGATATTTCTCAGTCTCAATTTCCTTGTTTGTGAAATGATGATGATATAATGCTACCTTGCCAGATGGTTGGGAAGTATTTAAAGAGCATTCTTGGTGAAAGATCAGGGGAGAGTCCCTTCTCCTTTCTAGACCCTGCCTTAATTAACCTGCTCATTTATAAGCATGAGGGAACACTTAAGAGCTCCAAGATGAGCCAAAAAGGATTTTCTACAAGTTCTTTTAGTTTCTGCTCTAGATAATATTAGGTATTACTCACGTATTTCGCATATTGGATTTTCAGCCATCTTTCCGTTGGGAGGCTTCTTTCTCTGGATTATATCAAGAAAGTTAAATCCATAAAGAGGCCAACAGAGATGAGATAGGTACCTTCTGATCTCATCTCTCTAGGAACTGGACAACCCACCTCTCTTCTTTTATATGTGAATGATGGATAGTGATATCAAATCACACCTCATTTCTTAAATGGGGCCCTGAAATGAGAATGTCCTCTCTTTTCTAACAGAAGTATGACAAAATACTAGCATGTAACAGCTCTCATGACAGAGCAAGATATAAATATTTTGATGAATATCTCATGATTTCATTCCCTCTCCTTTATGTAACTTATATAAAACATTTCTGTTGAAGAATAGATGGATGAAGTACTCTTGAAGGTGGATAATACATTTTTATTTTGGGCAATTTGGCTCAGCAACATTACACCTACACTTACTAGGTGTAAGTATATTTAGGTTATCAACTCAGAGGCCACCATTTAGGAGTATTATTCTTATTTCTAAGAGATATTTGTCTTGTTGTTGAGTTTACTTACTTTCCAAATCTATGATTGCTCCTTGCATTAGCTTCTTAAACAGTGTCACATAAGATTGTCCTATTTCATTTGTTCTAAATTAACAATCACCATGAACTGAAGTATGTTCTAATTCACCTCAGATTTTTAGAACCAAGGTTGACACTTCTGGCCACCATAAACATCAAACCAAAATATAATGTACATTTCTGAGCTATGCCATCTTCCTTCCTAGGAGAGCACAATAAATTTAGGCTTCCTAGCTTTATAGGCGCTAATAGGCACTGAGAGAACTTTAGTTGGTTCAATTAAAATGGCACTCATGTAATTACTAAACCTGATGCTAAAACTGCACACTCTTATGTTCAAAAAAGTGGTTTGATATGACAGCCAGTATCCTTTAAAGCAATACCAGCTTTTTGTTTCTTTTTTGATTTTTGGTTCTGGTTTTGTCTTTAGCAACAAATGCAATAAATAGAATTCTAGGTCTACCAGATTAAACCAGTAAAGCAAACCAACTGGAGCCATTGGTATACACACAGGGAGGTGCCGACAAGTTAAGGAGGACAAATATAACAGAATTGATAAAAAGAAAGTAAGTGAATTGGCACTTTTAAAGGTAGCAACCCTGCAATGTGGCTTTTCTAGCAGAACTTACTCCTTGGCAGAATTGGGACCTTATTTAAAAGATGATCCCATAAATCCGAAGGCACATTTTTAATCTTGCATATTCATTCCCTACCCATTACTAATTCTCCTTCCTGCATGAACCTGCAAATTGAAAGCCATGACTCAAGTTGAACAACTTTTCCACTGTTTATTGTTAAGAGTCATCATTGCTATGGTTTTCTGTATCTGTTGCTCATCTTCACTTCCCTGAGCAGGGAGTGCTTGTTGGATGGTCCAGTTGCCTACTCAGTGGATGTCGAAGAAGGAATGCAATGTGATGTTAGGCCAAAGACCTCCTCATGAGTTCCTTCAATTCTTTCACACTGGGGTGGAACTGATTCTTTCCACAGGAAGTAGACAAGGTTGCCAAGGTTTATTCTAGCTGGACGGCTTCAGGACAATTGGGGTATGCTTTAATGACTAAAGAGCCATTTAGATTTATACAGAACCTTGAGAAGAAACTTAGCTCTTTTTATTTCATATGCTTCATATTTCTTGGCCCCCAAAGGGCTCAAAATATTGAGCCTTTCTTTCTCTGTTCAATAATCTAAATGACACAGATCTGAAGTGTAAAAAAGCAATTTCTTTGAGTTCTTCACTACACAAAATTCCAGTGAATAGTACTGAATACACCATTAGTAAAAAACATTTGGTATATGGGGCACCTGGGTGGCTCAGATGGTTAAGCATCTGCCTTCGGCTCAGGTCATGGTCCCAGGGTCCTGGGATCGCGTCCCGCATCGGGCTCCCTGCTCCTTGGGAGCCTGCTTCTCCCTCTGCCTCTCTCTCTCTCTCTCTGTCTCTCATGAATAAATAAATAAAATCTTTAAAAAAAATTTGGTATAAAATTAGATATTGCTGAACATGCTCTTTTACCCTCTTTACACACTATTTATCTAGTGCTGATATAGGATGTATATAGACAAATTATAATTAGCATTTGTTCCAATTCACTGATTACTTCTGTAGTTAATCAAACAGTTGATCTCTTCCAAAATGACCTGTATTCCCATACAATCTAGTCTCTACTACAAATAATGCCCAAGAATATTATTTGTTCTATAAAAACATACATTGGAAGTCCATGGTTGGTTTCCATGTGCAGCCCTCTCCACAAAGGACTGAAATAGAGATTCAATCTCCTCCAGACTTCTGCTAAAAAGGTTAAGAAATGCTATAAGTTGACTTGCTTCCCACCACAGAGAAATCTTTTGCATTTTAGTTTCCAAATAGTGCAGAAGGGTAAAAGGGTGATTCTAGAGAAGTTATTTTGTAACGTCAGCATTGGGAATTAATAGCTTTCACTAGAAGTAATGAGCTTAGGGGAACCCAATTAGGGAAAAATTGACTGAAGGCTTTAGGTATTTCTCTGAGTTCTAGTTCAACTAAGTCCCAAGAGATATCTGAAAAGTATGCCCAAATGGATGCTATTCTACAAATCCAGCTCAGCTGGACCATTACAGACCTTTCAAAAGCCCCATGCCATGCCTCCCTGTTAAGGGCAGTGTCTTGGAAAAGAGTCTCTTGATTTGGGCGATAGGGCCAGGAGAGTGTGAAGCAAACACAATGACTAGTATAGAATCTAGAGCTATTTAGCTGATTGGGATGAACACAAATTCTGAATCCTTTGTAGTAATCTGATAAAAGTTCCACCCAATAATATCTGTTTCTCATTTGGAAGTAGCTACTAAAACAAGCATTCTCAGGAAGACTCTCTGAATTAATGACACATGTCCTTTCAGACTTACATGCAACTGAAGACAGAGCTTCAAACACTCCTGTCTCTGAATTGCCTTTAATCAATATGCATTTAATACTCTGAGTAATAGTGATATGTTAATCAAGTCCAAGACACCTGTTTAAATCCCATCACAATGAGATAACATATGCAAAGACTAGCCCAGAACTAGGAAGTGTTAGCTCTTTTCTTTTCCCCTAGCAAGCACATAGGGATGATGTAAGTATTTCTGTCAAAATGAGCTTTTATATGCAAAACACCTCACCACAGAATTTTAAGATAGTATTATCCTACTTTGGGGCGGGGGGGAGGTCATACTGAACTAAAAGAATATAAGTAATTGTTTAGGGAATTTACTTGGGCTCTTTCATGCAATTACTAGTCAATTTCATCAATATTATTTAAGTAAAAATTCATTAAGATTATAATCCATACTAATAATGTGATATATGTACAAAACTTATATATAGGATTTTTCATTAGTATTTTACGTATTTATAACTTTATAATTAGGAACACTAGTTGTATAAAAACAGGGAACTGGTTAAAGAAAATTATGGTGCTATTTCATAATTTAAAACCATGCTGTAGGGGCACCTGGGTGGCTCAGTCAGCTGAGTGTCCAACTCTTGATTTAGGCTCAGGTCATGATCTCAGGGTTGTGGAATCAAGCTCTGCACTCAGTGCGGACTCTGTTTGAGATATTTTCTCTCTCTCTCTCTCTCTCTCCCCCCTCTGCCCCTCTCCACTGCTCTCTCTCTCTCTGTCTGTCCAAAATAAATAAATAAATCTTAAAAACAAAACAAAAACCAAAACCATGATAGAAAAAATATTTAACAACCTAGGAAAATAGTCATGATTTATTTGAGGGTAAGAAAAAGAGGTTACAAAATAGTAGGTAGAGAGTATATGTTAAACACATACATGCACATATATACATACAGAGAGATAAGGAATTTTTTCAAAGACATACAAAATAATAGTGTAGAAATTCTGGGCTTTTAAAAAATTCATATCTGTACTTTAATGTATTGTGTGTATGTTTCCCTCAATGAATGTACATTATCTTATATAACAGGAAAAATACAATTATTACAAAAGAAAAGAATAGACACAGTTAAATCAATTAGCTAAACTGGCCATTAGAGACTGTGGAAGCAAAACACCTGGTGGACTGAGTTTTCCAGTTTTCCACCAGTTGTTTGGATTATGGAGGCATAGCCTCATTTGCCAGTCTAAAAACAGACTTCCAGAAAGTCAGACTTCCACAAAGAAGAAGTAGATAGCAAGAGCAGAGGTTGTCATGACCCTCCAGCCCAGGATGAGTTTGTAGCTCAATGTATCAGTTAATTCCCAGTGGGTATTTGTAGGGGAGGTGGCCTGGTGGTCTAGAGAGTGGTGAGTGGTCTCGAGCAGACGTCCAAGAAATCCAAATGTTAAGGGAGATCACTGATTGTAAAAATACAGCCGTATTTCATATCATTCTAATAGGGGAAATGCAATAAAGCAACAGTCAAAAGCAAACATCTACAGAAAAATAGTCATCTGCGGGCACGTGGGTGACTCAGTTGGTTAAGCAACCAACTCTTGGTTTTGGCTCGGGTCATGATCTCAGGGTCATGAGATCAAGCCCTGCATCGGGCTCCCAGCTCAGCTGGGAGTCTGCTTCTCTCCCTCTACCCCTCCCCCAGCTCATATGCACTCGCTCTCTCTAAAAATAAATAAATCTTTAAAAAAAACAAAAAAGAAAAAGAAAAATAGTCATCTGAAGAGTAAGTTCAGATCATTTTTGCGTATCAAAGAAGATCCAGATTCTGAGCCATACACTAGGCATTTAAGAAGTTTCCTCTTACTTAAACTAAAATAAAAATCAAACTTTTCTAAGACATTAGCCTTAATCAGAAAATAAATGTTTCTTAGGCTTTTAACACATATTTACTTACCACCACTAAATCATGGCTAATTCACTTATTTTGGGTGGATTGTTTTTGTACTATCTTTACTTTTGAGGAAGAAAGTGAACATATAGGCATCCTAGCAAGTGCTTATCTCTCTTTTTAATTTTTATTTTTTTCATTTTCACTGCCTTATTTTAACTTGAAACAGCCTTTGAATATACATTTTCTAGGGGCAGTCATAACATTGTCTACATCATCCCTGTGTGCTTGCTAGGAGAAAAGGAAGGGGACCAACACTTCCTAGTCCTGGGCTAGAGTTTGCATATATTATCTCATTATGGTGGGATTTAAACAGGTGTCTTGGACTTGATTAACATATCACTAATACTCAGCATATTAAATGCATATTGATTAGAGACAATTCAAAGTCAGAAATATCTGAAGCTCTGTCTTCTATTAGATGTAAATCTGAAGGGAAATATGTCATTCAGAGAGTCTTCCTGAGAATTCTTGTTTTAGAAGCTGACTACTTCTAAGCAGAATTATAGACATCGGGTGGACCTTTTATCAGATTACTACAAAAGAATTAGAATTTGTGTTCATCCCAATCAACTAAAATACCTTTGGATTCTACCCTTGGCAGTCTATACTTTCTAGAAATGTAAACGTTCAAAGTAAATGAAAAATTCTAGAGAGACCTTTCTTGAAATGCCACACCTTAAAAATATCGCCATATATTTGTTCATTGTATTTACTTGTTATTGTGTTGTCTTAAAAAAAAATAAAGTACATGGCCTGATCAGTAAGTGTCAATAGAATGTAAACCCCTGCCTCTTCATCATTGCTTGCTTCTGCAGGCATACTTGGGTAGAGACATGGAGAAAAATCATGGGTAGGCACAGATAAAATCGAAGCATATGGATTGAGGTCTGGCTCTGAGTGCTTGGAATGGAACCAGGCTTTTAAAGCAGGGTATTATGTATGACTGAAGGTGTTATGTGTGGCTTTCTGATCAACATTATGCTATTCCATTATCTAAGGAGGCAGCAAATTATAGATTAAAAACATAAAAAGGATTTTTTAAACTAGGCTTCAGACCTATCTCTGCTAGCTTAGTGTCAGCTATCCCTCAGGAAGTCATGTATGTCCAAGGTGTATGGAATGGGATAATAATGTTCTTCTTGCTATACTATAACATGTATGACATTTAGCCACATACCCTGCCCCCCTGTGTCACCCTACCCCCAACATTCTTGATTTCCCTTCTTGAAGTACACTTTTCCTTTAATCCATAGTATTTGCCAACCTATGTTATAGTATATAAAATACTATTTATTATGCCTTTAAAGTCTTCTACTACTAGAGTATAAGTCTCGTGGAAGAGAGTGCTATTCTCTATTTTGTTCATTAATCTACCATCAGCACCTAGAACACTGCTTACCTTATAATAGATGCCCCTTGCACTGTTTTTAAGTGCATGAATGCTTTATATGTGTACCACATGCTCAAATCATGCTTGTACATGTAAATCATTATTTTTTAATTAGAGAATTAAGTACTGAAACTAATTATGTGGAACACCTAGGTGGCTCAGTCGGGTAAACGTCTGCCTTTGGCTCAGGTCATGATCCCAGGTCCTGGGATTGAGCCCCATGTCAAGCTCCTTGCTTAGTGAGGAGTCTGTTTCTTCCTCTCCCTGTGCCCTTCCTCCCCGACCTGTGTGTGCACGCTCACGCGCTCTCTCTCCCTCTTTCAAATAAATAAAATCTTAAAAAAATAAAATAAAACTAATTATGTAATGTGACTTCCTTCTTTAAGCCTGTCAATACATACTCAGGAAAGATTTGTATGATTCTCTTCCAAAAATTCTGGGGATCCTAATTCTGGTTCTGTACAATTTTTGTTCTTCCTGAGCAGGCATTGAGCATTGAGGATCAAAGCAAACTTCCTTCTTTAAATTGTGGTACATTCTTTTTTTTTTTTTCCACACCAGTGTCTTCCTGGGACGGGGTCCTTATAATAAAGTTAGGGAAGTGTTTCCTTTCTTTTGGCAATCAGGAGAGTACTTTTTAAGTGTAGTGGGACAATTTGCATTAACCGAGGTATCTGAGATGTTAATTTTGTTTTGCTTTGATTGTTGTCAAAGAAACAAAACAAATGGGATCTATTTATGTTTTCTTCTCTTTTTCTCCTTCTTCCAATTTTTAAGAAGGAAGCCTGGCCCTCTGCCCCTCCTTTTTCCAGGTGCTGTCTCAGAAAGCAAGACCTTCTGGTAAACAAACTTTGCCCTGTATGTTGTGAAAGACTAAGCTTATTGTGAAGCTTATACCAGGTGTTGCAGGAGTGGGAGGA
This sequence comes from Mirounga leonina, assembly GCF_011800145.1. Lineage (NCBI taxonomy): Eukaryota > Metazoa > Chordata > Mammalia > Carnivora > Phocidae > Mirounga > Mirounga leonina. The sequence continues at coordinate 78,340,706 of NW_023270377.1, read as the reverse complement.
GAGGGTTCCCATTGGGTTGAGGAAAGATGGGGGAGGGGAGAAGTGCAGATTGTCTAGGGTTATCTTGGATCTAACTTGGAGTTGGATGGGAAGCTATCTATCAGAGGGTTTTGAGCATAAGAGTGACATATTGTGACTTTCATTTTTTTTTAAAAAATGTTTTATTGTTATGTTAATCCCCATACATTACATCATTAGTTTTATTTTTATTTTTTTATTTTTATTTTTTTTTAAAGATTTTATTTATTTATTTGACAGAGAGAGACACAGCGAGAGAGGGAACACAAGCAGGGGGAGTGGGAGAGGGAGAAGCAGGCTCCCTGCAGAGCAGGGAGCCCGATGCGGGACTCGAACCCAGGACCCTGGGATCATGACCTGAGCTGAAGGCAGTTGCTTAACCAACTGAGCCACCCAGGCACCCAACATCATTAGTTTTAGATATAGTGTTCCATGATTCATTGTTTGTGCATAACACCCAGTGCTCCATGCAGAACGTGCCCTCCTTAATACCCATCACCAGGCTAACCCATCCTCCGACCCCCCTCCCCTCTAGAACCCTCAGTTTGTTTCTCAGAGTCCATCGTCTCTCATGGTTCGTCTACCCCTCCGATTCCCCCCCTTCATTCTTCCCCTCCCGCTATCTTTTTTTTTTTTCCTTAACATATATTGCATTATTTGTTTCAGAGGTACAGATCTGAGATTCAACAGTCTTGCACAATTCACAGCGCTTACCAGAGCACATAACCTCCCCAATGTCTATCACCCAGCCACCCCATCCCTCCCACCCCCCCCACTCCAGCAACTCTCAGTTTGTTTCCTGAGATTAAGAATTCCTCATATCAGTGAGATCATATGATACATGTCTTTCTCTGTTTGACTTATTTCACTCAGCATAATACCCTCCAGTTCCATCCACATTGTTGCAAATGGCAAGATCTCATTCCTTTTGATGGCTGCATAATATTCCATTGTATATATATACCACATCTTCTTTATCCATTCATCTGTCGATGGACATCTTGGCTCTTTCCACAATTTGGCTATTGTGGACATTGCTGCTATAACCATCGGGGTGCACGTACCCTTTCAGATCCCTACATTTGTATCTTTGGGGTGAATACTTTGCTGCTTTACTGAGAATAATCTGAAGGAGACAAAGGATATAGCAGAAGAGGGGTCAGGAACTACTTAGCAGTGTTGGCAAGAGATAGTAACTCAAACCAAAGTAGGGGTGTGAGGTTGGCAAGAAGTGGTCAACTTTTGGGAGAGCAGGCATTTGCATGCTACTTTTTAACAAGAATTGGGGATGGGAGTGTCTTGACCCATTGAAACCCTCTCTAGCCTGTGCCCCTCAACATGTGTTCCTGGGGCTGATGTGATTTGAGTGTAGTCAGCAGATGTGAACACAGCAAAGCTAGTTGGCCCACACAGGCATTGAATTCATGACCCTGATCTCATTAGCTTCCGCCCTAATCAATCTAGCTAAATATGGGCCAAGGAACTACAGAAATCCATGCCCCACCTTTCACTGAGTCCTACACAGTCTAAGCACTGTCTGTCAACCTCACATAAAATCCTTGAAGTTTTTTTGCCTTTGTTGTTGGAACAGTAGTAAATGCCTATAAAATGGATTTAGGAAATAAAGCAAAGTTTACACAGAGGTCTGCCAGTAAAACAGGAAAACCTGTCCATCCTGCACACATGTAGCCATTCTGAAAAAGTCAATATTTTTATAGGTCCATTTTGATAGTATTTTTATTGAAAATAATTTAAGAATTTCTGAATTTGCTCACTTTTCCACAAAGGATCAATTCGCCTTCTGGGCACACAATTGTATGTTCTCACAGACTTACAAGAGGTAAAGAAACACCCTATATTCCAGCTCAAAGGGTAATAAGGGATAGAGATAACCCCCTCTTGAATCATAATTTGTAAACCCTCCTTCACCCAAGGCACAATGTTCCTTCACAGGAGAATAGTCATGTGGGAAACATGCCAATTATAAGGCAATTGGTTTGTTTTTCTAGCAGATTCGCTTTATTAGGAGTCCCCTAATGTGTTACACGTTCTCTTACAAAGTGTGACAATTTATGGTGCATTCTGGGGATTTCAGAAAAGGGAAAGATCTTGCAAATTATTATCTGTGACAGAATTATAATTTTACAAATGATTAATCTCAATCATCCGTCTCTTTTTCCTCTTGGGTTAAGCAGGAAAATTATATCCTGTAAAATTAGCTGTCAAAATGTGAGCCTGTGGTTTTTGGAGTATTCGTACATCAGGAAAATGAAAAGAAGATCTTTATTAATGAGCTGGATTAAATAAATAAAAAGGTTATTGTAGGAGACATGCTGCTCTGTTGCTACAATATGTCTCATGATTTCCCAGTAGTCAGATAATATTTACCAAATTGAATCAAGATTTGATATGACTATTACTTGTTTCCAGAGATATCCTATCATCTAAGTATGATATTTTTAACTTATGCCTTCCTTTTGGACTGGGTATAAATGATAATGCATGTTATTGTCCTTTATTATTCAATTACAATGATTGTAGGTAAATATTTTGATGACAGAAGCGTACAGGAAGTATCTCAGAGTGGGAAACATTTTCTATACATCACCAGAGTAGTGCTGCTGAAGTCAGAGAGCAGCAGTTTAAGGAAGAAGATTTAGAAAAAATTAAAAATCGAGGACCATATGAGCAAACCGAGAAATCTTGAAATCAGCTATTTCACTAGATACCACTTTGCAACTTGAACAAAATGAACATTAGGTTGCCATCATTCTTGCCACGTTAGGTTGCCATCATTCTTGCGATGTATATCACCTATTACTTTGACATGTAATTATGTATGCATATGTGTTATCCTCTCCCAAGCTAGGCTGCAAGTTTGATTACTGGAATATAGTAGACACTCAATGAATTAAAAAGGAAAGGAAGAAAACAGAAGGGAATACTGAATAGAAATAGAAATAACAATGGTGCATAAGTTGGGGCTCTATTGACACCTACTCATGTGAGGAACACCAAAACAATTCACATCATGATACATCTTTTAAGTTGGAAGAAAGAGTCAGGGACTGTAAGTTTTCCAAGCACACAAAATTAAAAAAAAAAAAAAAAGCTTTCGTAAAGGTTAATGATGCTCAAGGCTATCTTCAAACACGAAGATGTAGTTACTGTGGTCTTCTCGCCTCCAGCTGGACGTAGGCATTACCCATGATGTCATAAAAAAGTGGGTATCTGGTAAAGGGCTAGTATCCAAAATCTATAAAGAACTTATCAAACTCAACATCCAAAGAACAAGTGATCCAATCAAGAAATGGGTAGAAGACATGAACAAACATTTATCCAGAGAAGACATACAAATGATCAACAGACACATGAAAAAATGCTCAACATCACTCAGCATCAGGGCAATACAAATCAAAACCATGATGAGATATTACCTCACGCTGGTCAGAAGGGCTAAAACTAACAAGTCAGGAAATAACAGATATTGGCGAGGATGTGGAGAAAGGGGAACCCTCTTATACTGTTGGTGGGAATGCAAGCTGGTGCAGCCACTCTGGAAAGCAGTATGGAGGTTCCTCAAAAAGTTGAAAATAGGGGTGTCTCCATGGCTCAGTGGTTAAGCATCTGCCTTAGGCCCAGGTCATGATCCAAGGGTCCTAAGATCGAGCCCTGCATCAGGTTCCCTGCTCAGCAGGAAGTCTGCTTTTTCCCTCTCTTTCTCTGCCCTTCCCTCACTTGTGCTCTCTCATTCTCTCAAATAAATAAATAAAATCTTAAAAAGTAAAGTTGAAAATAGAGCTACCCTATGACCCAGCAATTGCACTACTGGGTATTTACACCAAAGATACAAATGTAGTGACCCAAAAGGGCACCTGCACCCCAATGTTCACAGCAGCAATGTCCACAATAGCTGAACTATGGAAAGAGTCCAGATGTCCATTGACAGATGAATGGATAAAGAAGATGTGGTATATATATATATATATATATATATATATATATATACACACACACACACACACAATGGAATATTACTCAACCATCAAAAAAGTGAAATCTTGATATTTTCAATGATGTGGATGAAACTAGAGGATATTATACTAAGTGAAGTAAGTCAGTCAGAGAAAGACAATTATCATACAATCTCACTCATATGTAGAATTTAAGAAACAAAATAGAGGATCATAGGGGAAGGGAAGGAAAATAAAACAAGACAAAATCAGAGAGGGAGACAAACCATAAGAGACTCATAATTATAGGAAACAAACCGAGGGTGGCTGGAGGGGGGTGGGGGAATGGGGTAACTGGGTGCTGGACATCAAGGGTGATGTAATGAGCACTGGGTATCATATAAGATTGATGAATCACTGAACTCTACCTCTGATACATTGTATGTTAATTAATTGAATCCATACTTAAAAATTAAATAAATAAATAAATAAATAAATAAATAAGTGGGTAGCTGGACTTCACTTTTGATCTGCCCATTTTAAACTCATCAGAATTTCCAGACCTCAGTGTATTTTATTTTATTTTATTTTTTTTAAAAGATTTTATTTATTTATCTGACAGAGAGATACACAGCAAAAGAGGGAACATAAGCAGGGGGAGCGGGAGAGGGAGAAGCAGGCCTCCCGCTGAGCAGGGAGCCTGATGCGGGGCTCGATCCCAGGACCCTGGGATCATGACCCGAGCCGAAGGCAGACGCTTAACAACTGGGCCATCCAGGTGCCCCTGGACCTCAGTGTATTTTAAAGTCTATTTTAAGGTTGCCAGAGCTGAGGACCCCTGGTAAGGATGGTCGCAGCCATTGTTTCTGGAGAGGTACAGGAAGCCTCTTGACTGGTTCCCTTTGCTCTTTATCGCTTGTGTTTTAGTCAGGATCTGCAGTATGAGGAACAGAAGGTCTCACACAAGTTACCTTCATAAAAAAAGAGAGTTGGTAATAAAGACACACATATGCTGGAACTGGAAAACTCACAAGCTGAGCCAACCTTATATCTCCAAGTTCCTTCATTATCCTGAGCCACGTTTTCCATCTCCCTCACCAGATTGCTCTCAAAAAATCCCGCATCTCGTGGTATGTCTGCTTTTCTTTCCATTTTCTATAGAAATGCTTCCTCATTCTTGATGTACTCAATTTTTTGTCTATAAAAGAGCCTCTACTTCCTCTTAATTTCTGCTCTTCCTGACCTCAATTTCTACCTGATCGGGGAGAACTGCCCAGACTCTTGCTGTAATGACCTATCATTCTCAGCTCCTGCTGCTGTAGCTTCGCTCCTGAGAGAGAATTTGACTGGCTCCACTCATCTTTTCACAAAGGCTACATCTTAGTTTGCTGGCTGAACCCCTTAGGGTCAGGTGCCCCTGTTAATGCAGTCATCTGGGACTGGAGGTTGGCAATCACATTGGCCAGAGAACGTGTGCCTCAGAGCAGTCTCTTAGTGAGGCTGTGCATAGGGCAGACATCTGGTATCTTGGAGAGCACATCTCAACATCTGCTGTGTCTTTGAGTTATTTGTATTATTTACACACATGTCTCATCTTCTAATTTTTGATGTCCTGAGGAGCTGATGCATTGTAATGTGACCAGAAGTACGTAGCAACATACTTGGGATACTTTGTCCAATGCTTGCTTGCTGCATTGATATGTATAATTATATTCCTCTCCCTCCTTCTATCCTTCCTTTTCCCCCTTCCCTCTCTCCCTTCATCCCTCCCTCCCTCCATTCCTTCCTCCTTTCATTTCTTGCACAACATATAAAGATCTACTATGTCGGAGACTATGGTAGACACCATAATATCAAAATAAAAAAGACATATTTTGTACCATCAAGAAGATCCCATGCTAATGGGGAAAAGATATCCAGAGTAAGATGTTATGTTAAAAACAGCATGTGTTTGCTCTCCTGAGATTTTTATTTCTCCTATTTCATACAGCTTACTAATTCCTTATTACTTCATTGCTTTGGGGATTTTTCCAGGGCAGAACACAGAAGAAGCAGAAGTCAGTGTTTTTCCTTGCCTTTTGTAAATGTCTAAACTCATAGAAGGGATGTTGTATATATCCCAGAGGGGGAATTAAGAGAGGGGGTTCCTCTGAGAAAACAAGAGAAAAGAGGAAGAGAGTCTCCTCCAGCTGGGAAGAAGTGTGTGCATGGGGGTAGAGGCTCCAAGGAGGGGTAGAGCTTGTCCCTTCTCTGGCAGCCTGCCAGGGAGATGGTGATCCCAGAGTGAATGGTTCGATGCTGCAGTCATGGGAGGCTCCCAGCTTCCCCACAGCATGGGAATAACAGAGCTCTTTTCCCTGCAGCAGTCTGTTGGCCTGAGACATGGACAGGGCAAGACTAACCAGTGCCCAGAGCACCTCTTTTACATCTCCTGAGGGATGTCAGACAGTGGGACCTCTGCACAATAATGGACAAGGAGGATTTTCCACTGAGGAGTGAGATAGAACTTTACATGGGCTAGGTGAGAGGGGCTCAGGTAAATTTAAAAGAAAGAAGAAAAACCTGTTTCTCATAAAATTAAGTTTGTGAAACCCATTATATATGCAAACATATGGCTATGATACAGTAAACTAATTTCTAATGGCAATAATTATGACATACTCTAGGACCATAGAAGGAGGGGTGATAGAACCTAATTTAGGGAAATTTTTGTTTCTCTCTTTTTTTTTTTTTTTTAAGATTTATCCGTTTATTTTAGAGAGAGAGAGAGAGTGCCCGCACACAAGAGAGGGGGCAGAGGGAGAGGGAGGGAGAGAGAATCCTCAAGCAGACTCCCAGCTGAGCATGGAGCCCGATGCAGGGCTCGATCCCATGATCCGTGCGATCAGTACGTAAGCCGAAACCAAGAGTCAGACACTCAACCGACTGAGCCACTCAGGTGCCTCAAGGGAAATTTTTGTTTCTAATGGACATTCGCATGAACTTACGCTGTGTAACTCTAAATTTAGGGATAAAACTAAAACCACAGACAAGAAAAAATAAACTACAGGCCTACATATCATGAGGTGACACCATAATGCCTCATCATTATCAAATCATGTCAGCCAGAAGTCAGCTGCCCTTTGTCGGCCAGCTAAGTTTTCACCCAGAAGGCAGTGCTCAGTTCCTCACTATTCCCCCAAGTATTTTGTTGTTCTGCTAACTTATTTAACCTCTTGAAATCTCACTTAGCTTCCTCTTTTGAAAAATGAGGGACCTGTTCAGAGAAATTTGGGGGCAGATTGAATCTGTGTATAGAAAATTACTGGGGCACCTGGGTGGCTCTTTCGGTTAAGTGTCCAGTTTTTGGTTTTGGCTCAGGTCATGATCTCGCTGTCCGTGGGATCGAACCTGCGTTTGGGCTCTGTGCTCAGTGCGGAGTCTGCTTCAGATTCTCTCTCCCTCTCCCTCACTCTCTCTCCCTCTCTTTCAAATAAATAAGTAAAATCTTTTAAAAAAAAAGATTACTTATAAAGCACTTTATAAATAGTTTTATCAATATAAACAATTTTAAGTTTATCAGCATTCCCTCCAACAAAGTATCTCAGTTCTGTTTTAAAATGTCAAATCAGAAAGATTATCTTATTGCACCAAAAAGCATTCTTTGCTTCAGTGTTATCTCATTCACACATGTTTATCAATAAATATAGGGAGCCAGTTTCTGTGTTAGATATTTTGTATACAATGATGAATACTAGACAAGATTCTTGACCCAAAGAGATTATGGTCTAATAATCTAACAAAATTGTGAGAAATGCCACCAAGGTTAAAAAGAGAGTGCTTTAAGAAAGAATCAGAATGGTGACCTATTTAAAAGTGAGCCCAGGAAACACTTTATGAGAAAGGAGGGAAAAGTGAAGGTTGAGTTGTGTTATGAATGATGAATAGGGACCAGGTAATGAGAGAGAGAAGAGAGCACTACCCAAGTAGAGCCATAGTATGGGTAAAATTGAGGCAAGAATGTTTTTGATGCCCTAAAATAACACAGAAATAGTGTACACATTGTTCTTAAGTGCCTCTCTTGTTGAGTCATTTTTATAAGCATTAACATTTTAAGAATCTTCCCGGTGGTATTGAAAACATGGTTGCAGTAGAGGGAATATAGTCAATGATATTGTAATACTATTGCTTGGTCCCTGTACTTATTATGGTGAGCACTGAGTAATGTATGGAACTGTCCAATCACTATGTGATACACCCGAAACTAATATAACATTGCAGGTCAATTATACTTCAATAATAAATAAATAAAATCATGGCTGCATTAAGACTTTCGAAAATAGCAAGGGACAAGTGAGATAAAGAGGGGAGGTACGTATTCTATGCAGATTAATTCTCAAATTTTGTGTATCCAGTACATATGAAACTTAATGTTACATTATGGTTTGCATTATGGAAATTAGGCTGATTTTGGTAACTGGCTTTCATCTCCCCCTGGTAGTATTTAATGTAATTTTTACAGTCAATAAACATCCAACTGTCTACATGTCTTCCCTTTTCTTGCTCATAAAAATCAAAGCATCGATATTGTTTACAAGATTTGCTTTCCACATTTGATTACCTCCTTATATTTAATGGTTCACATGTAGAACTGTAAGGTATAGTTTAGTGTCTTCATTGTCCCAAAGACCAAAATTTCATTGATTCTCACTACATTACAATGAGTGAAAGTAAAATCAAAATTTACATTATGTTCTGTCTGTGTTCATATTTCTGATCCATTTAGACATGTCATCTCCAAAGCAGTATAGTCTAAAACACAAACTTGTAATCAGTTGACACAAAACCTCTTCCCAAAGTGATTAGATGCAGTCAAGCAGAATCAGCTCTCCACTGCATAAAACACCACACTTTTTACTACCTTCATTAACGTATCTAACCATCACCATGAAATGCCGCTCCGCCACTGATCTCTACCTGTTTGTGCCGCCTTCTGGCATGCCCTGACTAGGAGTTTCTTTTATAGAATTTTGCTCAAAATTTCTTTCCATTCACCTTCAATTACTGGAATTATTGAAACCATGCTACAAAAGACACCCTTAGAGTTTGTTGTAAGTGTTGTGCGAGCTAACACTATTTTCCTGATGGCCAAATTGAAGCAATTTGACCAAAATAACATAACCCATACTGATACGAATAAATCATTGAATAAAGAAATACATAAGGGGGGGAAGGGACAAATCTTTCTTAGAAAAGATTTTCAAAGATAATTTCAAAAAACGAAATAGAACATAAGCCTCAGGAGGTGGGGAGTTTAATCCTCCTCCCCTGAAGTTTGGACTGGACTTTGGAACTGGCTTCCTAGTGCTGAAAGGACAAAATAGTAACATTATGGTGGAGAAACCAAAAGACACTACCTTAAGGAAGCCATCTGTGTCAACGTCACCAGCTATGAATCATACTGATATCACGTACCTCCCATTAGGACATGATGCCAAGGGCACTTCACCACTGTGGTCTTCGTCCCAAAGCCTATGACCCTGTTCTAATCCTGAGAAAACCCTTGAGATAAAGCCAAAGTTAGGGACAGTCTACAAAATGAACGGTCTTCCAAAGACCAGTATCATTCAAACTGTCAAAGTCATGAAAAAGAAGGAAACACTGAGAAACTCGCAGACCAGAAGAGACTAAAGAGACATGACAACTGAATGTGAGGTGGGACCCTGGACAGAGTCCGGGAACAGAAAGAAGGGCATTCATGGTAAAACTGGGAAAATCTAAATAAAATCTGGAGCTTAGTTAATAGCAATGTATCGGTTTTGCTTTCTTAGTTTTGACAACCGTGCTACCATGATGTCAGGAAACTGGGTAAAATATGTATGGAAACACAGAATAGCCTGGCAATTTTTTGGTAAATCTCAAATTATTCCAAAACCAAAAGCTTTTTATTTTTTTTAAATTTTTTTAAGAGATTTTATTTATTTATTTGACAGAGACACAGTGAAAGAGGAAACACAAGCAGGGGGAGTGGGAGAGGGAGAGGGAGAAGCAGGCTTCCCGCTGAGCAGAAAGCCTGATGGATGCAGGGCTCGATCCCAGGACCCTGGGATCATGACCTGAGCCGAAGGCAGACGCATAACCAACTGAGCCACCCAGGCACCCCAACCAAAAGGTTTTTAAAAGCAAATGAAAAAGTTAATGTTCTTTTACTTCTGACAATCAGATTCTTTATTAATGAAAGATTTTACAAGATATTAACAATAGCCAGCATGCCTTGACTACTTACATTGTGTCAGACTGTGCTGAGTCTTTATATAATCCTGCCTAATGCCTACAATGTACCTATGAAGTAAATACTATGATTATCCCTACTTTACAGATGAGACGGTACCCCAGGTCCCACAGCCAATAAAGGCCACAGAGCTTTTCACAGCCCTTAGAATCACCAGAGAAAGAGACGAAATGATCTTCAGCAGTTCTCTAGTATTAGATATTGAGGCGCCATAGTATTTAATTCACTGAGAATTGGCAGGCTTTTGTTAGGATACTCAGTGGTCAAGAACAATCTATTTCCTAAATTAATTTACTGCATGTGAGTGTGTGTGTGCATTATGCACATGCTGTAAGAATAAGAATGGATCGTGCCTGTGAGTCTCCACCATCAGTCACTTGATTTCTAAGGGCAGGAACACTGGCTACTGTGTATTATCTCCAGTGAGTAATTCTCCCCTGGTCCCCAGTCCTGGGCTGTTCCCTGCACAGAGGGGGCTCATTGTGCACTGGTGCCGGACTGTATGAATGGGTTGCTCCACCAAGGTTGGTCCAAATCAATCATTCCTGATGTTGAAAATTTACATTTGAAAAAGGCTGTTCCCGAGGACCGTGGACACAACTATCAAAAGAGGGAAAACCAGTGAAATGTCTGATTGTGTGATGGGGGTTGTGGTGGGGGGGGGGGTTGTTTGTTACATGAATCTAAATTGTCAATTTATGCATTTTCATCCTGAACGGATTCAATTAATTAATTATGTTCTCTTTGTATAAGAACCTCTAGAGAGGAAACAAAATAAAATTGGAAGCACAGGGAAGAGAAAGAGAGAGAGAACAAGGATAAAATAGATAAAACCATATTCACACCTAATATGCTCCGGCCCCAGGATCCCCCCCAGCTCACCCCCTCTGTAAGCAGCTTCCACAGCCTCTGAGTGTGCCCCATGAGTGTTTTGCTGGATTCAATATAAGAATAACAAGACTCTTCAAATATGACCCTGCTGTTTGCCTCCCAGCCTGTAGTAGCTGTTTACATAACATGTGGATAAATAGAAAACTCATCTGCTTATTTCCAGGAACCATATTAGAAAAAAAAAAAAAAGTTAATGAAGGACACTGCAAAGGAGTATGGTGTGTTTAATAAAACACTTTCCCCAGGAATTGAAAGAAGCCTCTGCATGTGGCATGCAGCAGCTTATCACTAATTCAGAATCTCCCTTCTGCCTCAGACTTTTGTCTTTCTTCTTCCTGGTAGCCACACTTTCAAGCATGATGGCTTGCTTTGTAGTCGCTGTGCTCTGGAAGGGAGCTCAGAGGAAACGGAGCGAGAGAGTTCATTAGGGATATTTCATAGTCACTCAGATCCCAGAGTCTCTGTCTCATCTTCGCAGATCACACTGTTCATGGAGAGACTTTCTTTATTTTGTTACTTATCCTTGTACTGCCAGAAGTCTACAAAGACCTGGGCTCCTGCATGTTTCCACTCACATCAGGGGAATGTGAACACAATTCAAAGCCTGCCCTGGCCTGGTGTGCATTCACTGATTGCAAATCAGCTTATTGTATTGTAAAAATTCTACATTTTCTTGAAAATGCAGCATTTGAAGATGAAAATCTTATTCCAACAGAAGCATATTACAAAAAGAAAAAAATAATAAAAAAAAAAGATGAGAGACAAAGCAGGAAGGGGAAAAGGAACAAAGAAAACAAAGATAAATGGATGCAGAGAATGATCAGGTAGGATTATGGTGTTTTGAAACCCAGACAGCTGACCTATGAAAGTCAAGTTTTGTGGAAGGTTTTAATTTACTTTTGCATAGTTATTTCTTTTCAGAAACCTCTCCTAAAAGCCAATCAGCATTGCTAATGTATTGGTCTCTTTCCAGCCCTGAGAAGTCAAACTGAGCCAATATTATTAGCTTTGCAAAATCCAAAGAGTCAAGACCGTTCTCCCCCAAATGGGCCCTTTTCTCTCTCAGCTTTCTGGATGTGGATCCTTGATTACAGCACATTCTCCTAATTATAAGGACTACTTTGAACACATTGCTTTATTCCTAGAAAGCCAGTGGCCATTAATGATATTGCTGAAATCCATGGTTCCAGGTGGCTATTTCCAATTTTAACATGAGCTGTCTGTTCAAAGGGAACATGCTTAATATTATTTAATAGAAGCTATACATTTTTATGGATCCATAAAAGAATTCATCTCATTTCCTGCTGATGAATTGAAACTTCTGAAGCTCCAAAGAACGTCTGGTATGAAAAATGGGCAGAATCCTCCTACTCAGAAATCTCTGTGTTCTCCTCTCTGCCCAGATGCAGTATTTATTCCATGAATCTCTATTAAATCTAATTCTTACTAGGCCCAAGCTGATCTTTAGGTCAGGGCGGGTAGCCTCATGATGTAGAAAGCTAGCTACATACACTTTCCTTCATGAAAAAAAGAAAGACACTTTTGGGGTGCCTGGGTGGCTCAGTGGGTTAAGCGTCTGTCTTCAGCTCAGGTCATGATCCCAAGGTCCTGGGTTTGAGTTCCGCATCGGGCTCCCTGCTCAGTGAGGTGTCTGCCTCTCCTTATCCCTCTGCCCCTCCCCCTGCCCCCACTTTTGCTCGCCTTCTCTCTCTCTCTCTCACTCACTCTCTCTCTCAAGTAAAGAAAGAAAATCTTAAAAAAAAAAAAATACTTTCTAAATTTGAGCAATCCTCTTAGGCTTCTGTTTCTTTGAGTGGCTGGCCACTGTGCATTCATGTCTTTAGTTGGTTCAAAAATGCATGTGCGGAGATGACCTCGCACCCAGAAGTGGAAACATGTATGACTCTTCTCAGTATTTTAAAATCCCAAGAGCATTTATTCAAAGCAGCAGCACTGGGTTTCACTAAGGTTGAGAGATTTTCCTTTTTCCCAGGCCACTGAAGCCATAGGCAAGAATTTTTATATTGGGCCAGACTTGCCTGGATCGCATCAAATGGACAGGCCCTCCCCGGGGCTTGCTGTGTGGCCCTGCTGGTGCCCGCCGTGTGTGAGGGGCTGGGGTAGCTGCTGTGGAAATGAACGTGGCACCGCCCTTGGCCTCAAATCATTTAGACTCTAAATGGGAAGACACGCCATATGGGCATATAAGATAAAACAGTAACTTAAGAGCTAAGTGACAGTAAATGAAAATAGAATATGTGTCACAAAACACCGTGGGAGGGGGGTTCATTACCAAATGCTTGCGTAAATAATGAGTGTGATGAGTTTGGGTGACTAGCATGAGCTCAAATTAAAGATTGCCCCTTGGAGACGGTGAGAGCAGTCCGCACTCTAGAAGCGACGTAACTATTTCCTAGAGGAGCAAACCATGCCCTGGCCACTTGGGCACGCCAGTGGAACACATCGGTCATACACTTCCGCTGTAATATGCTGATCCATTTTCATTGCAACGCTGCTGTTTGTTCTGTAATTTTTTTTCTTTTTACTCACTTGTACTTTGAAAGCCTGATCTTAGACTCTGAGCTTTAATATTCTGCATTTCCAATTCCGTTCGTTTTCTCTGCAGCCAAATGTGCTTACATTCTTGTTCACCCAGTATTAATAAAAAGGATGTTTGCACAGCAGGGAAGCGTATTCTCATTTATCTCTGACCAGAGTTGTGAAGAATGGAATGGCCTGATGGCCATTATCTTAACCCTATGTGACTGCAAACATTTTGAAGTGGTAGAGGAGACAATTGGAACACAAAACCCACATTAAAGTTTGCTTCTCTCAGCTGTAAACTGCAGATTAAATCCCCAGTCACATTTCTTACCCAGGCCTTCTTCCCTTTTTTTGGTAACAAATATAAGATTATTTTGTATTCAACAAAACAGAGTCACCTAACTTGAAAGACTGAAAAACTCACGAGTTCAGAGTTCTCAGTGGGAGTTATTTGGTATATCATTCTTTGAAATTCCTCCCACCTTATTAAAGAGAAACATTAAAGGTCATGACAGTGTTCTTCTCTTGTGATGTCCTAGCCATCCTGTGGAAGGAAGTCAAAGCCATGGAAAGCGCTTTCTATTATTTCAAGAGTGACAGGATTTTCATATTCAAATAGCTGCAAACAAGATTTAAACATAAATGAAAGGGAAAGGATGGATGTATTGGTCTACCTTCAAAGGGAAATAAGCAATGGTAAGACTTTACTCTGATATGAAACTCTATGACAGTAGTATAAAAAGAAACACACACACACTCCGCTGAAGACTAGTGAATATTTCTCAGCAAACAATCATCAACCAAGCATAATCACACAGAATTTTTAAGTACATGCTCTCTGATGACCAGTTCCTCACTTATGGAAGAGCTTTCCAGTATTTTTGAATAGACACGTGAGTTTGGTTAAAAGTGGCAAGGACCAGATTCTCTCTGTATCATTCCTCCTAAATTAATGGGTCGAGCACAGATTAATCTAACAACACATTTCTTGGCTATCTACCATGTATCTAACACAGAAGAAAAAAAAGAAATAGTTAGAGACAACCCCTGTTCACTGTTGGAGATCCTGGAGGTCCAGGAAAGCAATTTCTAAAATGTCTGCACTGAACCTTGATATAAAATGCTGCATGGGGTGCCTGGGTAGTTAAGCATCTGCCTTTGGTTCAGGTCATGATCCCAGGGTCCTGGGATGGAGCCCCGCATCGGGCTCCCCGCTCAGCGGGGAGCCTGCTTCTCCCTCTGACCCTCCCCCCTCTCATGCTCTCTCTCTGTAATAAATAAATAAAATCTTAAAAAAATAAGATAAATAAAAAATAAAAAATGCTGCA
Source organism: Mirounga leonina (assembly GCF_011800145.1). Lineage (NCBI taxonomy): Eukaryota > Metazoa > Chordata > Mammalia > Carnivora > Phocidae > Mirounga > Mirounga leonina. The sequence goes on along the minus strand of NW_023270377.1, from coordinate 78,325,701 downwards.
TGAAGGAGAGGCTGAAGTAGTGTGAACTGGGAGGCTCTTTGGAAAGGCAGCCGTGGAGTGGGAAAGGTCAGAAAGTGGCAACATTAGAAGGGATGTTTTCATTGAGGAAATATAGCTTGAGCACAGCTTTCAAGGGTGGTCCAATGAAGGGTGGTACCAGAGAGGTACGATCCAGAACTGGAGTCGGAGTGCCAGAGCAGCCGTCTCTCTGGATCATGTCCAACTAGGATCGCTGCTGAAAAACTGATTTCCCACCAAATTCCTCCTTAGCTGTTGGAGGGGTTACCATTATGCTACAGGGGAGTCATGGGGTCTCCTGGTCTCACAGATCCCACAAGGGATCTGACCTACCTGCCCTTCATTCAGGGGACCCTAGGGTTGACGGATGTCACTCTTGCAGAAGGGCTGCATTTCCCCCCCGTCCCCTAAAGTTTAATGCCGTTTCAGCCACCCCACAGTTCTCTGCACCAAAGACCATTCTGGAGAGAAGTATTGTAATGCAAGTAGGTATAAACCTTTGAACTACTGACTCAGGGCAAGGGGTCAAAGTCTATCAGAGAGAAGTGTCTCACAAAACACAAGGGGCAAGAGAAACAAAGTGCCAGAAGTAATCATGACTGAAGTGGATTTGGGGATTCCAGAATTTAGTTTCCCTACCCAGTCCCCCATAGACATTCCCATCACTCCCCTGTGTTTTATGGAAAACTACTAACCCAGGCTTGATGTCCAGTATGTTGTATTTATCCTTGTTGCTCTGAGTAATTGAAGCTCGTGATCCAGACAGGTTGAAGGTCCGTCGTCTATGCAGTTACTCATATGCAGTAGTCACTGCACTAGCCCCAGCCTCCAACGGCCATATGCCAGCATTCCTGGGATGTGAGATGTTTGAAAACATTTGCTGAAAGAATGAGAGAATGCTGAGCACTTTCCACGCATAGATATCGGGGGGGAAATAACAGAACAAAAACATATGGAGCCTGGGTGGTTATCCCAGGCCCAAGACAAACACCTCACTCTGGTGGTTCAAAGGTTATCCTCTTATATTCCTTTTATGTATTAGGGCTTTGGAAGAGGAAACAGAGAAGCAAAAGCAGGAGATGCCGTTCCCATGAGATTTCTGGAATCTACTTGGCCACCGTTCACTTCGGCAGGCAGGCATTTGGACAATGTCTTGGAACAGAAGCTTGGCATTGAAATGTCTATGGTGATCATTTTGATGTTCATGCAGGCCTGAGGTCCCCGGCCAGCTCAGAGCTATTTCTCACACTTCCTTGTTGTTTCTCAGTCTCCCTCCCGGGACAGAGGACATTTGTTAACAATTACAAAGACAAAGACTTTGAACTGTGCCTCCCACCCTCAGTGGAAGGTGGGCTCTGAGCCCTGGAGCCCCGAAGTGTCCAGAGGAATATGAGCTTCCTCTTTTCACACAGCTTCCTGTGTGAAAAATGTGGCAGGTCCACAGATGAGACAAAGGAAACAAACAAAATTGGCCAATTTGCTGCCAGAGCCTTAGATGCTACAAAGTGAACAGCATGGCTCTCTTCCCAAAGATGAGAGGAGCAGACAGATTATTTCAGCTGCACTGAAGTTCCTCATTCCTGATAAACTCGTCCGTGTTGTTGCTTAACTGGATCTTCTGCAGAGGACATAATTGAGAAATGTGAATTTTTTTTCTGAAAATTTTCTGATTTGATTAAAAATGAAATTTCAAAAAAATTTAGTTTATTAAAAATCTTTTATTTTACTTTTCTATGATTTTATTACAATCTTACATTTATATTAAAGGTATTCATTAAATATACATTTTTGCTTATTTTGTTAAAAATAATATCTTTAGTTAATCACGTAGGCAACAGCAAAGAACAGAGATACGTCACAGTTGTTCCGCTAATACCCTGATGATTCGAGTGCTCGACCTGCAAATCAGGTCACAACAACTACTAGGCCTTGTCAAGTGTTCCCTTTTTACCTCTTTCTTGGTTCATGCGACTACTCCCTGGTTTATGAGGGAGGGCAGTAAAGGGCCTCTCTCTTTGCTGTAGGAATACCTGTGGAATTTGGTAACTACTCAGCTTTGTTTAGCTAAGGGCTCTGTCTCCCTGGTGTGCTATGCGGGGCACACAGGTTTAAAAATGGAATGAGGGAGCCGGAGGCTTGCTTCCCTCTGCACCGAAGCCTTGGGCTGGCTCCTGTCATACCCTCCACCCTGTCTGGGGAGCTCTGCCCTGTCCTGGCCTCCGAATCTGAAAGATGAGGATGTGAGCACGGCTAGCTTGCAGGAGTTCAGCTGGGCGAGGGAGCTCCACAGTGGCAACACATTGTTGCTTGGCTTACCGCTGCCAAGGACACCTGAGGAAAGAGCTTGGGCCCCGACTGTGTGCAGGTTGAACCAGCCCTGGAGAGGGGCTGACGACGCATGTCAGTGAAGGATGTGTGTTCACCCACTGCCAAGCTGGAGAAAAACCTTATTGAAAAAAAACCCAAATCATGCCTTCAGAAAAAACTTGAAGTAACCACAGTGCCTACACTACTTAAGTATGGAACATTTCAAAAACTGGTAGAATCTGAATGTCTTTTCAGGCCAACCTCATGGAGATGTTGCTCTCTGGCTGTTAAGATTTCATGATGGCAGCCCTGTCTTGATTTTCCGATCTGCTCTAGTATGAAAGAAACTGCCTATTTGCTTTGAATTCAGGTTCATAATAAATAAATGTTTAAAAAAATTGGTATGTGTCTAGGGGCGCCTGGGTGGCTCAGTTGGTTAAGCGACTGCCTTCGGCTCAGGTCATGATCCTGGAGTCCCGGGATCGAGTCCCGCATCAGGCTCTCTGCTCGGCGGGGAGTCTGCTTCTCCCTCTGACCCTCCCCCCTCTCATGTGCTTGCTCTCTCTCATTCTCTCTCTCTAAAATAAATAAATAAAATCTTTAAAAAAAAAATTGGTATGTGTCTAAACAAGAGAGAGTGCCACTGAAATGCTCATGAACCCTCAAAAAGTGCCTTCAAAGGGACCCCTTGAACTTAGGTGAACGTGTCATGAGCTGGTCAGACGTCACGAAGGGGCTCGCTTAGGAATGACCACCACACACAAATATAACTGCACTCAGCATACACATTGCTATTGCCACTGTCACGTAGGGCACAGATGTGACCGACCTTGTGCAGATTACTGCTGCCTCCGCATGTGGCCACAAAACATGGCGGTGACAACCCTTAGGAGAACAGGAACTCCTATAATGACCGCTAATTACAGACATCAAACAAGCTGAAAGGAATTCCTTCTCTCTCCTTTATTGGGATTCCTGGGGCTTAAAAGGCCCACAAAGCACTTTTTTCCCCACAGATTTAACCAATACACTAGTGATGCACATCACTTATAGTAATAAACAATGTTTATACATGTGTCAGTCAAATTACAAAATAAAATACTAACAATGCTTTAGTCGTTAGTTGGCACTTTATCATCAAAGCTACAAAATAGAGTCACCATCCTAAGGCCATGGCTTGAAGCTAGAAGGTGGCAGGGCCACCTTAGAAGTTCACCCCTGGCCTGGTGGAACCACTTCCCATGGGCCTCTACTTCTGATACAGGAAGCAGCATGCAGTCCCTCAATTATTCCCACCTGCTGAGGGGTGAGCTATGACAAAGCCAACATACCCTCCCTGGTCCATTGTGACGAATGAACCCCACCACCTCCACCACACCTGTCTCTCCTCAGAGACTCTGAGTGAGGACTCAGATCCCACTAACAGCATCCACAATCACTGTTTCTGGAATATCCAACTCTAGGGCCTTCCAGAAAAATTTTTCTTCTTCTCACTGGAATGAGAACTCTATTGAAATAATTTCTACTTCCCTTTAGACTCTCTGGATAGAGGGTGCTGACTCTCAAACATTGATCAGGATTCATGGAAAGTGAGAGCAGTGGAAACCTGGCTTACATAACAGCTGGTTGTACTTACTGAGTGAGATAAATTACCTGTAGTTGTATTTGACCCATGTGGACGGACTATCCGATGTTTTAAATGTGAATTAGGTGGCAAAGTTAAAAAAAAAAAAAAATGAGAGCATGTCCCATACAAATCAATTTGTGTTTTCTCTTGAAAAATGTGGGGAGGGCGCCTGGGTGGCTCAGTTGGTTAAGTGACTGCCTTCAGCTCAGGTCATGATCCTGGAGTCCCTGGATCGAGTCCCGCATCGGGCTCCCTGCTCGGCGGGGAGCCTGCTTCTCCCTCTGACCCTCCCCCCTCTCATGTGCTCTCTCTTTCATTCTCTCTGTCTCAAATAAATAAATAAAATCTTTAAAAAAAAAAAAAAAAGAAAAATGTGGGGACACCTGGGTGGCTCAGTCAGTTAAATGTCTGCCTTCAGCTCAGGTCATGATCTCAGGGTCCTGGGATCGAGTCCCACGTCGGGCTCCCTGCTCAGCGGGGATCCTGCTTCTCCCTCTCCCTCTGCCTGCCCCTCCCCCAGCTTGTACTCTCTCTATCTCTCTGACAAATAAATAAAATCTTAAAAAAAAAAGAAAATGTTGAGTCTTTGGCAACACTGGGCCTGCATTCCTTCAGTGCCCATCAGCTAGAGTCAATTTGACTCTTTACATAGGGCATGCGTTCTCTGGTCACGATGTTTCCCATTGTAAGTTTGATGCAAATGCCTGATGTAGCACCTTATCCAGAGCCACCTTCCTTCATTTACATTATCTGCTTGGCCTATATCCCTGTGAGCTTGTGACCCCAGCTCTAGGCCATGCAGTCTCTTCTATATGCTACTTACCACTTCCCCTGCTGCCTGAAAATATTCATACAGCCTCGGTGCACCTGCTTCACGGAACACTTCCCAGTTTGACTGCCAGAAAGGGCACAATCATGAGATTGCTTTGGTAGTCTTGCAACTCTTACTTTCTAAAACATCCACGAGAAATGTTTGAGAAGTGGTAGACAAGCCATTACGTCATCATGAAGGATCTAGATTCAGGTATCTAGTAGATTTGGCAACAGCTTCAAATGAATGTCTATTTACCCAAAGAGCATGACCCGCTGTGTGCAAACTAAGACTTTTGTGCATAAACAGAGGCTCCATAATTCCTCCAGATAAAAAATCTTGTCCTGAGTTTCATAACTAATTTACAGGATATGTGACAGAGTTACTCTGACAAATGCAGTTTCTGAAATACAGTAGGAGAGTAAGACATGGAAAGCAAGGCTGATTTCTTTCATAAGCACTGAGTGCATGAGAGCCCAGAAAGGGAAAAGCCTCTAGTAAGGTACACTTCATAGAGGTGCAATTTCAGCTGGGCCTTGAAGGGTGAGCAGGATCTGAACATGTAGAAAGTGAAAGGAGGAATCTTCTGTACGTAAGTAACAATCTAGGGGCACCTGGGTGGCTCAGTCAGTTAGGTGACTGCCTTCGGCTCAGGTCCGGATCTCAGGGTCCTGGGATGGAGCCCCACATCAGGCTCCCTGCTCAAGGGGGAATCTGATTCTCCCTCTCCCTCTGCCCCTCCTCATGCTCGTGCTGTCTCTCTCTCTCTCTCTCATAAATAAATGAAATCTTAAGAAAAAAAAGTAACATCTGAAAAAAAAAAAAGCATGGAAGCAGAGAAATGTGGGCAGTCTACTAAGAAAACAGTTCAGTTTGCCTGGAGGGTTCTCATACTTAAGAATCCTTAACTATTTAAAGTTGAAGATTCCTGGGTCTACCTCCACATATCTTTTTTGGGTCTTCCTCCATAAACTTTTTTTTTTTTTAAGTAAGCTCCACACCCAACATGGAACCCAGTGCTGAGATCTCACAATCCTGAGATCAAGACTTGAGCCAAGGGGTGCCTGGGTGGCTCAGTCATTGAGTGTCTGACTTCGGCTTAGGTCATGATCCCAGGGTCCTGGGATCGAGCCCCGCATTGAGCTCCTTGCTCCACGGGAAGCCTGCTTTTCCCTCCCCAACTCCCCCTGCTTGTGTTCCCTGTCTCGCTATGTCTATCTCTGTCAAATAAAATCTTAAAGAAAAAAAAAAAAAAAGACTTGAGCCGAGATCAAGACCTAAGCTGAGATCAAGAGTCAGATGCTTCACCAACTGAGTCACTCAGGCACCCCATATACCTATCTTTTAACCATCATTACAAGTGATTCTGTTGTAGAGGAACCACAGTCCATACTTTGAGGAAAACTTGCATTGTGTGCATAGTGGATAGATGTAGAAAAGGTGGCAGAGTCTGGGTTACAGATAACCTTGACTTAGGGCCACAGAAATTTTAGTTATTTTGTGGTCAATAAAGAGCTACTTTTCCTGACAGTTTAATTTGATACAGAATAAGGGAGAGGGTTGCCTTAAAGATGGCACCCAAGTCTGGATCCTGGGAGGCACCATTAATAGAAGCAGGGCACTTGAGATTGATTGGGACTTCAGTTTTGCCTTTTGGTTTGGTGAGCATCTACCTTCTCTTTGATTGCCTCTAATACCATGTGCAGTGGAGAAGTAGATACTCAAGGGCACTGGTCTAGATTCGTCTGGTCTTGGGTTTGGCATACATCTCTTCCAGGACTCAGCTCCTCATCTGTTAAATGGCTGCATTGCGGAGGACCTAAATTGGGTACAGCATCTGAAAAGCCTTTAGAGAACTACACGTGTGTAAGAAATTATTATCCTAGGGAGAAGACTTGATTTCTAAATTTCCCAGCATAGGTCAGTGAATGCTAGTATACCCATGCCATGGTTTCCACGGGTTTGCAGCATATGCAATGGTAGTGCTCACTATCAAACACTAGAAGGAAAAAATAAATGATACAAAATTGCATATCTAGAGTAATTACACTTTTTAAGTTACTGTATTATTTGTGGGATAATGGTGTATTATTTCAACAATGGGTTACTCTAGTGGTGAGGTTGTATATTAATTTTTTCCTGATTTTCCCCCTGTATTTTCAAAATTCTCTTTATGAGCATGTATTACTTTTGTGATCTGAAAAAAGAAACTTTTATTTTCAGTCCTAGAACCCTAAAGCCATTCTAAAATCGATGAGGTTGGGGAGCAATATGCTCTTACAGCCCTTCCTCAAGAACCCCATTTTGCTTTTGTTTTGACCTTTGCTTTTTGAACACAGACCCATTTTCTTGACTGTGTGTGTGCAGTTTAGATAGAGTCCTTAGGGAAAGGAAAAAGAAAAATACCAAAACATATGACTTGAGTTTGTGAAGACTAAGTCGATATATCTCAATTAGAACCAAGAATTCTTTCAATATTTACATTAGATTTGCTTCCAAATGTTTGCCTTTTTAATGGGTTGTAAATAAATTGGGAGGGACACAGCACTGGAGCATAATAAACACAAGGATGTTAATGTGTGGAGATATGAAAATAAGGAATTTGTAAGAACAAGCCAGTTTTCCTTCCAGAGGGGGCATGATCTTATTTCAAATTTCTCAGATTTTGTGTGTGTGTGTGAAGTATGGGAAAAGCGAAAAAACGGGTACATGAGAAGAGACTTGAGGCATGAATCGTGTTCTACACCAGGCTTCCAGAGAGACAAGAACTGGTGTCTCCAGGATGTTTAACATGCTGCTCACAGCTTGAAGCCAGGGCAAGATCAAACTGCATTCAAAGCCAGCACTTACTAATGTCAGTAGAGCTGACTTCTAAGGCCTGGAAATTAACGATCAAGAGAAAGTCCTGTGTCTTCATTATGTGAGTTACTAGCATGATTGGAATGAAGGACAGAGAACATTGGACCATAAAATACAGACAATGAGTGTTTCAGAAGATGTCTGTAAGGCGGGAATCATGACCATCCAAACTAAATTTCCAGTTCACCGAAGATTCATTCAGACCAATGTTCTAAGAGTTAAAATGATTCCCTCATGTTTAGTCTTCCCTCTTTTTTGTTTAAAAAAGTTAGGGAAGCCAGGGTCAGATTTGCAAAGAAATGTAGCAATACAGGAGGATGATAGCAGTCCGTACTCCGTTAATAGGTATTCCGTGTAAATCACAGAAGTGAATTCTCAAACAATTACCAAGAGAAAAAATGTTTAAAATAATCTAAAGATGGAAGCCTAGGGTTCCATCAGGTTTTCATGTTAGCTTCACATTTTTTCATCTGAATCTGTTGCGGGAAAGCAAATGAACATACGTATTAACATGATCTTGAAGTGACATGAAATATTTGTTGCATTTTAGCCACCAGCTTTTTTCTTGTCTTCACAAGAATGCTTTTTATAAGAAATGAAGCATTTACTTTTATTTCCAAGACCATTTATTTTCCTATGAAAACAAAAACAAGAACTAAGCCCTCTAAAATGTCTGTCATCTGGAATGTTTGATGATTGAGGTCTCAATTTGGTGTTTGTGTGCTTATTTTTGCTTTTGCTTTTATTTTTGGAGGTAGAAGATAGGGTGGGTTGACTCAAATTGATAATTACTTTAGTTTTCTGTTTTGCTGGTATAGAACAAATATAACTACTTCCTTATTAGCCTTTTTTTTTTTTACTGATTATCCCTATCAGAAGAATAAACCTGTGTGTGAGACAGAAAAAAATTTATTTTATTTTATTTTATTTTTTTATAATTTTTTTTTAAAGATTTTATTTATTTGAGAGAGAGAGAATGAGAGACAGAGAGCATGAGAGGGAAGAGGGCAGAGGGAGAAGCAGACTCCCTGCTGAGCAGGGAGCCCGATGCGGGACTTGAACCCGGGACTCCAGGATCATGACCTGAGCCGAAGGCAGTCGCTTAACCAACTGAGCCACCCAGGCGCCCCAGAAAAAAATTTATACTTATAAATCTCTTGCTGGTTTGATTATCTTTTTGTTTTGAAATATTAATATTACCATTTAAAAATACACAGTTTCTACTTATTTTAATAGATCTCATATATCAAAACATTACATTGTTCTCCTTAGGCATAACCTCAAAATTCCATCATCAAATACTGGTTTTCAGTAATACTGGATAAAAATACAATAAAGACAAAGTTTAATGCTATAATTTCTCTTCTATTAGGTTCACATTGACTGTTGTGAGGTTTTACAAGTATATATTCATGGCTGGCTTAGCCAATAAAGAATATACAGGTCTATACTTTAGAAGTTCAATTTCATGCCAAAGTGTAAATATTCAAATAAAAATCTTTTGAAATGGTCATTGTTTCTCTAAGAATTTACGTACTATCTCACCCTTAGAAGAATTGTGTTCATATTGAGTGTTTCCAGTTTCCTCTGTTAAGCAAAACTAATTGGTGACAGTATGGAAATATTGCTTCCCAATGAACTACTGAATTTTGTAATCAGTACCCAAAAAAGATCCAAAAGGTAAAGTGCAATGCTCTTGTTTTTCTTTTTTTTTTTTCCTTAAGTTGATTAAGCTAAAAGGTAGGGGATATGAAGAGGGATTATCTTTAAAAGAAAGACAAAAATTCAGTATGAACTCAAAAGTCAGATGGCAGAGAGTTATTTTTTTACTGAAATTTTAAAGACCACATTAGACCTTTAAAGCACTAGTGACACAGAAAAAGCCTATAGGAACACACTTATTTGGCAATCATACATCCCCCAGGCCTTTTTTAAACCTGTTTTTCTAAAGGAAAAAAAAAAAAAAACAAACCCACGAGTAATAACTAAGAAAATGAAACAATTACAACAACAAACTACTCACTTAGTAATAGGTAAATTATAATTGGAATGGTTCAGAGGGGCTCTTCCCCTGCTTTAAATCTCTTGTCCCTTATTTTCAGTGAAGGGAAAGTAAGAGAGAGGAAGTGAAAGGGTAGGTGAATCTCAGCTGAAGAGACTTCAAAGCCCCAGCAGGCCCCGGGCAAGGATGACTTTGGGCCTCTCAGAACTCACCACCTTCCAGACAGCAGCCTTGTCCACTGACTGTCCCCCTCCAAGAAGTGCCCTCCCCACGGATATCCTTTCTTCCCTTCCTCAGCAGAGGACCGACTCGAATCCATTCCATGCACTTTAAAAAAATAAAAAGGACTATTTGAGATTTCACCAGATGGAAGAACTGTTACTGTGCTGACAGTTTACATTTTAGATATCATTGAATTTCTGCAAAACAGTGATATATCTAGTGATGCACTTTTAAACAAATAAATAAATAAATCTCAGTTTTTAGATGGAAATGAGCTACTGATCATTTCTCTAGATGTAGCAATCTACAGTCTCTATTTCTAGGAGGTGTTATAGGCATTTTAACTATTTCGCAATGACGTTAAGCATATGCCTTTGAGTTTGAAACCAAAACCATTTCCTCACCAGCAAAGATGTATGGAAAATACAATGAAACAACCTTGATTTCACTGCTGGAAATGAAGTAATGAGACTCACACCTCTCTGCTTTGAGGTTCAACTGTTCAGTGGAGGAAGGACATCAGTGCTTATTTTCATCTGTTTTTCTGCCACATCCTGTTATGATATCACTGTCTTATCTATAGTGTGAAGGGTAATGAGGGTTATGAGACTAGAAATGAACCAAGGCTGAAAACAGATCCCACACAGCACTTCCATACTCATTGTCTTTGCAATGACATGAAAATATGAGTCAGTATGACTCATTTGGCTTCCTGAAAGAACCGATTATCTGGCTCTCCATATTTAACAGCATTACCTGAACTAGCTTCTCTGTTCATTTGCATGACGTCATGGACTTCACCTTCCTTTTGCCAAACATCAGGCTAAACATTTTATGGAAAAATTAAGATGCATTCAAACCCTACATATTTGGGACCACATAGACAAAATATCTCTTTGGTGTCTAATGTCATTGCTAAATTTTATGCTTTCATGGCAAAATGTTAAATTCTTTGGAATCCAGAGCATGTTTATCTTTGAACGAGGAAACATACATAAAAATTCTTTGGGCAACCTAGTCCCGACATAGCCCAAGGACCTGAGACAGAAGCCAGGGAGAGGGGGGCATCTTGCAATGAAACCATAACTGAAACCCCATTTTTTACTTTCTTGATTTGCCATCTTCCTCTTCTCCAAACCCAGCCCTGCTCTGGATCAGTAAGTGTTGACTGTGCAACCTCACAGATGATTTCTTCAACACCATCTCTAGAGGAGGTAATCTGCCCAGAAAGCTGAAATGCCTGGTTCAAGTTGAAGTCAGGCCTGAAACCTTCTCTGGCTTAATCACACGATTCCTGAGTTCAGTGAACAGGACATAACATCAGCTTCAGGGTGGGGAAAAGGTGAGGAAGCTGGACCATTAGCAAATGGGAAAAGGCTTTCCGAAGCAGAGAAAAAGCATTTCTATAGCCCATTAGACAAATCATCCTTAAGGGGAAACATATTTCTTAATTAAAGCCTGCCAGCCTACAACATTTCCCAATTAGTTCAAAGAGCTCAGTCACAGATGTCGGCCAAAATATGCTACATCCTTTAGAAGTTCTGCTATCAATGGTTAGGATCTCTTTGATTTCATGAATGAGTTTAATGTTGGGGGGGGCGGGGAGGGTTGGGTTTTTTTCCTTTAGAAAGGAGAGACTTATAACCTGAGAAATTTAAACAGAAGTACACCCACTGAAAATACATTGATATCATGGCAGATGTTTCACACCAGAGGTCCTCAAATGGGTAAAGTAATAAATACAAGTCCAAATAGTTGGTGTTCCAATGTGTACTACCTTTGACCTAAATCCCACCCAAAAAGCTAAATAAAATGTTCTTCCTTCTATTGAGTATGGTTGCCATATTTAGAAAACAAAAGTCCAGGACACCAGTTAAATTTGAATTTCAGATAAACAAAGAACAATCTGTTAGTAGAAGTGTGTTCCATGTAATTTGGGGGACATTCAAATTATTACTAGTTTATCTGAAATTCAAACTTAATTTGACTTCCTGTATATTATCTGGCAACCCAGCTTGGAGAGAATCAGGCCCTGTATCTTGGAATTTATAAAAGGTATTTATAAAAAATAAACACATACACAGACAACATGCACTTTACACTTCTTGGCAGCCTTGCCTAGCTGTGGGAATTGCTAACAGAGGACTGGTCAGCCCCTGGGAGAATTGTGACCAGCCGGGATGTGGATTCCATCTAGAGAGCCTGGAGGCTTGTACCTCAAGACAATCTGTGAGAGAAAGGACATCAGAGGAAAATCTGCTGGATTAAAGGTAGATAAAATGTTTTCTTGTCCACCGTTTTGCAAGTTCTTTTTGGCTGCCAAGGGACCAGCTGGTACGTTTTTCTTTCTCATTGGGTCAAGTCCATTTATGAGACCTACATTTGTCATGGGCCGCATCATGGGTCAGACTACATCAGAGCTTGCCACAGTGCATGTTGCAAATTAATTCCATGTGCTAAGAGGGTGGGGAGATTCCCATTCTCATAAGACTTGTAGACTCTTGGAATGTTAGAGCTGGAAAAGCTCTATTGTTTATAAAATCATCTAATTCCTTTCTATCACAGATGAGGTGGAGACTTAAGCCCAGGGATCCTAAGTAATTTGTTTGAGGACTCACAGCAGGAAGCAGGGCCAGCACCAGCGTGCTGACTCCAAGCTTGTGTCCCTGTTCCACATCCTGCTACAATTAGATATTATAATTGAGATTAACCGTGTGTGACTGTAAATGAACTACAGTCCATTGACTGATATTTCCAACGCTAAAGGCCCTCTTGTTCTCTCAATCATTTTACTGTGTACCCATGGCAAATAATAGTAGTGATGGGTACTGCTGACTTGCATCAACAGGAATGCCTAGCGGGTAGCTCCTGGGCTTTGGACTCAGATAGACCTACTCAATTTCTTGCCCAACCCCTCACTAGTAATGAGGACTTTGGTAGATTAGGGAAGTTTCCAATTTCTCAGAGTACCTCTTTCTTCATCTGTGGAATAGGGCATTGTGGGGAAGATGACATGAAATATGCACAGGGCCTGGCATATAGCGAGCCCTGATGAACTCTGACCACCGTTCTAAACCGTGAATACAGAGGGAAGTCCTGTTTTCACTGAGCTTCTAGTCTCACCAAAAACAATGCTCACAGGTATCTCTAATAGGAAAGAAATGCCTTAAGGATTTCCTCTTAGATCAAGGTATCATATTCCATGAAATAAACAGATAATTTGGATCAATTATCCAACAAAGCCAGCAAAACTGACCCCATCCTTCTGACTCAGAACTCAAGTCAAACATGTAGAGCAGGCTGGACCCGTGGGGTGAGGAGTCAGGCCACATATTCTAGATCCTCACTCTTTCTCTCCCAATCTTCCAAACTATTCAAATGCGGTGGGGCTGGTTTTATTTGGCTGATTTTAAGAACTGCACCCAATTACGTCACTAACTCATTTAAAGATGACTGAATATAGGAAGAACAAAATCACAAAGTCAGCAGCATTTCTTTCTGGCAGTATCTCACCTCTCATCCCAAACATTCTTTTTGTAACTCTCTGACTCCTAAAAGCCCAACCCTGTCACCCTCCTTCACTCTGACAGAGCACTGGGGCCAAGATGAACCTTCCTTGCACTAGTGTCCACTAAATTTCCCATTTCTTAAATTGACAGATTGCTTTAAGCATTTTGGGGAAAGAAAACAGAGTTAATTCAGTCCAAAGTGTACCTGACTGAAGGTCCAGTTGATTTAGCCAGATTCCAGTTGATTTAGCCAGATTTTTTTACTTTTCTTAAACAAGAAGCTTTCAGCCCAAAATACAGTTGGGTTTTCTTCTGAGTTGCAGTCTACTTTGAGGTAAGAATGTCTATGTGAGAGAATTTTAAATCATATGACCCAGAGAGAGTAACCCAAATGTCCCCACGTTCTCTAGGCTTCAGGGATCACTCATCTATTTAATACCAGCTGACGTGGAATGTGCCCTGTCCTGTCCAGCCAGGAGATGTCAGCTCTCTCCCCTTTGTATTTCTGCAACTCCTAAGGAATGGTGACATGTGGGACAAATTCATCCTGTAGTGATTTGTCAACTCTAGCTCTGACCTGCTGCTCTGAACATCTTTGCCGGATACTTCTTTTCTACCTCACAGCCCTGCTCTGGGCTCCTGCCCTTCTGCTCTATAGAGCTGGGCATGAAACAGTCACTCAGTATTCTCCCTGAATTTTCCTAAGCACAACAAACACCAGGTTAGGTATTCACAAAACTGTATGAAGGCTTGAGACTATGAGAAGTGAATTGCGATACAAAAGAAGAATATAAAATTCAAAATCATTCCTCACAGAATCCAACCTCATACTCTTTTCCAAAAAGATCTGCAACCATCTCTCTTTTGAAGCTCGCCACCCCATCCCACCCCGTCCTTAGCCTGCCACTGTGTTCTAGGATTTGGATCATCTACCGATTCCACAGAAATTACAAAAAAGAACCAGTGAGATGTCTGCAATAATCTTCCGCAGTTGGTACCAGACCCAACGGAATAAGATGGGCTATGGGGGTCAAAGGACAGATGAGTCAATCAGGAGAGAAACTGACTTTTCCCAGCTGAATTCTTCTCCAGGGATATTATAGGAAGCCATGCTTTTCTCAGAGCAATACTCAGCTCAGGAAAAGAGGAATTGTCCAGGAACCATTTCTGAAATTCATTCAATTGAGGAAAAAATAATCCTTTCTTAACTTTAACTTCTCAGAGGGACTGTCCACACCTGCCTCTGTTTCCTCTCAATTCTTCCCTTCTGCATTGTTCTCAGAGACAAGTACACATTCATTTACTTATTCATTCATTCAGCAATTATTTACTAAGTACTTCTCGTATGCCAGGTGCACTGTTAGCTGTTAGGGAAGAGGGAATAAAATAACATTCTTGGTCCTTCCCTAATGGAGTTTGAGGGAAGTTAGGTAATACATACACAACTGGAAGCAACTCTTAAATATATCCATTGGAAACTACTGTAAAGGGAAAAGTCATGATTCTCTGAGACTAAGTGGGGAGCCGTCCTTTAGGTCGAGGGCAGGAAAATGCTTTATGGCCTGGTGGTCCCTAATCTGAGAAAGAAGCATGAGGAGGAAGGGGCCATGTGAAGAGAAGGGACAGGTGTGGGTGTGGGTGTGAGTGTGAGTGTGGGTGGGAGTGGGGTGGAGTGAGAGGGGAGAAGAAGGAAAGCATTCACACCAAGTTTGGTATGTGTACCAGGCCCTCCGGGCATTTTCCAGGAGCTTCGAGGGGAGGAGGGACAAGGATGAATATAGGGGGAGACATAGGCTGGAAGGTTTCAAGGGGCCATTTTTTAAGGCACAAAGCATTCACTTTAAGCCTCAGTAACAAGTTTCCATTTTGTTCTAAGTATAAAGTGAAGTTAATGAAGAAGGGAAATGCGATGTTCAGGGTTATGGTTTTTTCAAGATCACTCTGTAAAGATAAAGAATTGGCAAAACTGGAAGTGGGGAGACTAGTTATCAGAGATTGATGATCATGGTGACAGCAGTGGAGAAGGAGAAACGTGAAAAGGCTCAAGATAAACAATGGAGAAACAATAGTCAGGACTTGGTGAAGGTCTAGACATGAAAAAGGAGGGATCGGTGACTCCCGAGGGCCACCAGGGTACCTCTGGCATTTGGACAATGATCACAAGTGTCTTCATATGTAGAGATTTCTTGAAATGTATGCTTCAGATGCATGCATTTTATGCATGCTCCATAGATTCTACTCGAAAAAAAAATGCTTACATAAGTTTTCTGGCTTGGCAACTGTGTGGATATCAGCATCCTTTTCTCAGCTGGGGAGGAGCAGAAAAGGAAAGGTTTCATTTGGGGATTTGGAGAGGAATCAGGAGATCCAGGCTGGTCTGTGAGCGCTGAGATTTCTGAGTCACCCAAGTGGACACATCACACAGGCAGCTGTATTTGTGCATCTGGAACTTAGAAGAGAGACCTGGGATAAATATCATGGACCCTTCTTATTTTCAGAATTTTACTGCTACATTCTGAGGAAAATCAGATAGAAAATAATAAACACACTTTCTGAAAAAACCAATTGTAGGAAGTTGAACATGCTCATAAAATATTAAGAAGCTTTTTATACAGACCGTTCCTGGTTTCTATTGAAATTCCAAAAGTCTGATGGTAACCAGAAGCCCTATAGGGCTTTCACTTTATGTAACGTCTCTGAAGTTCTGGCAGCAGAGAAAATATACATACAGATCATTTTTTTCAAACCGTGATTGGCCTAGATTTTATTATTGTTCATAACCTTTCACAAACCCACAAAACAACTGCTAGTGTGGGTGATTTCAAAGTGGTTAGATGCCATACAGGCTAAAAACATCATGACATCTATGCCTGCCACAATTTTGGAAAAAATAATCAGAAATATTCAAATTAAGCATTTTAAGACGTAAAGTATATGGTAAGTTATTATGTTGACTTTGTTAATTTGATGCGTGCCAGTTACCAATCCCTGGCAATCTATGTGCACTTAACAGCTCCCAAATTCACATGTTTTTTCTGGACTTGGTGTTGTAACATGAGGAATTGCAACTATCCAGATAATTAAAAATTTTTTAATTGCCCTATGAATGAATCAGATAACGAGGAATTTCCTTTGAAAGTAACAAAATCATTATCTAGTATTTTGATATTTTAATTATATAGGACTCTGCATCACTGATCCTTTCAAGATGAATGAATCTCAAATGATAAAATAAAGACAAAAATAAGAGTAGATTTGTACTTCTGTGTTTATGCACTCCCACACACCACACACACACACACAACTTCTCCTATGACATGCAAATGCAACCATTATGGGATGATGTTTACTATAAAGAGTAGTTAAGAAATATAAACCCCGCTAGGAATTTGCTCCAAGAAGAAATATGTTTAGAAACAGATCTGCCACCCACTGAACAGAGCACACTTCAGATCTGCAGGTTATTATAGTGATTTCAGAATGGGTTGACAGCAAACTGCATGAGAGTCCAACACAACATTTAAGCTGCCTCCAACTGAATCATGGTGTGAGTCACGCAACGATTTCTGCGGGGCTGGGAGAATGATTTTCTGGCCCATCACCATCCAGTTTACACCAAGTCACTGGAGATACAAAAACATTTCGAGACTCCCACATCCTAATAAATTATACAAGTTATCTGTCAAAAGCAAGCTTGATTTAGTAGGCAGGAGTGCTAGGCAAGACACCCAGGGGAGCAACCCAAAAACCACTGATAGAAAATCCAGAAAGGCTGGGGGGGCGCAAATTCAACAGGAAAGGACACGGAGCCATAAGGAGCCGCATGGCGAGGGTGGCTGCCATGCTCCGTGCACACTCACACTGTGTAGACACTTGAAAAGCCAGGCCACACTCCTTTAGAGAACAAGGGCCAAATAATGTAGCTATTCAGTGTCTAGAGTAGATAAAGTCTTGCAAATGCCAGAGTGTGATCGAGTGAAAAGGTAATCAGCATCTGTCTTCTAAATAGCTACCGGAGTCCTGAGAGCTAGGGCTAAACCGGAAGCAGTGGAAAGAGCCAGATTCAGCCTAGTGGGTGGAGAAAGATGAACAAGCTGACCCTTACGGGCCACACAGAAGCCAGTACAAGGTAGGAAGAGCCGAGTGAAGGAGCCAGACTGCTGGGGGTTCTAGGCTGGGGGTTCTAGGCTCACTCAGCCTCTTCCTGTGTGGCTGTGGGCAAACTCAGCACCTTTCTGTGCCTTAGCATCCAGGTCTGCAAGAAATGAGAGTAATGGAATCTTTCTAATGAAAATGAAGTTCTCTTGACTTAAAATGAGTAAAGTCCTCTAAAGCACTAAAAGCAATGTTTGTTAAATAAGTAGACACTTAGTAGATGTTAGATACTGTTTGTTATTTGGAGATGATTAAAACAAATAACTGCGTAGCAAGTTTTCCCCTAACTGTTATTCTCATGGGCTTATTTCATGTTTTACAAGAAGGCAAGAAGAAGCAAGTTATAAAAGTTTGTATCATCACGTACCTCGATTTCTACTGAAAAACAAGGGTGAATGGATCACCTGAGACAATCTTATTCCTTCTTTCTGCTAATTGAACTTGAAGGGAATCTGTGGCCATGTCTTGCTGTCTTGGTTTGAAACTAAGATTCTAGAAATACATGAATATTTAGTACACAAGTAATTTTACAGATCGTGTGCTAGGTTATGTATGGGGGTACAAAGTGTATGAAAGTCTTATCTCCACAACATTTAAAAGCTCTCTGAGACACACCTTGATTTCTTCAGCACATCATGGTTGGGATATAGAAAAAGTAAACTAGGATTTCCCAGGATTCACTCTAATGTTCAAGCCCCATTACTTACTGTTTTCATGCATTGAAAAAAAAATGCTATTTTCCATTGTATTAAAGACTTCCTTTGGTGGTTCCCCACATGGAGAGGAAATGAGACGCATCTATGACCTATTATATCATTTTATGGCTATTTTTTGCTTATATAAGACTTCCCCGTAGAACAGTTGCCTATCTAACTACAACTGACTCGTGTCATGATGCTTCCTCCATTAGCTTTTGAAATTTGAACAATGTCAGATAGATTTTGTGATCAAAAAATTTTACTAATATGGATAATGAACCTAGTTCAGACTAGAAAATGATAATTTTTGGTCCTGGAAAACTCACTTCTACAAGCAGAAAACAAAATTTAGAAATATAAGTAGAAGTCAAGTTGCAAAATGTGTTTATGCTGTCTCAATCTGGAACTGACTTCCCATATTAGAATAGTAAAAATCTTCTGTTCACAATCATTTGTCCATTTCAGGATATCAGAGATGTTTGCTACTATGTAGATCAAAACCAAAACCAGACATTAGAATTTTCTCAAGAAAGAACATTACAGAGCATAATTCCAAAGGGAAGTGAGTGAATATTGATTACCAGAAGAAAATATTTTCTCTCTGTTAGCATGGTACATATTGTGTACATTTAGTACTTTAAATTATAAAAAGCATTAGACTAAATTAATGCTCTGTTGTATAAAATTCTCAAGAAAGGTGAATTTATTTTTGGAATGGAGTTTGGTCCCCTATAATAAAACCATCATCCCTGATTTTCTATTATTTTATGTGCAATGTTGCAGTCCATTCATATTTTTTGACCCTCTATTATCCATTCATTTATTCATTAATTCAACAGATGTATTTATTGAGTGTTTCCCCTCTGCCACACACTGCAGCAGGATCAGAGTTGTAGGGGAGAATAAACAGATGAAAACTCTGTCCCTCTGGACCTGGTATCACCCAGTTGCCAAAACACTTCTCTAAATTCCATAGAAAACACAATTACTCCTCTGAACTCAAGGCTGGTAAAGGATAATTAAGGTAAAATTATTGGCGAACACTTCGTGCACTGTTATAGCCATATTAGAAAAAGAAAACGGATTCATAGCATAAACATTTCCATTTAGCAAATACGGCTATGTATTAGGTCATGAGCTAAGCATTTGATATAGGTTACCTTATTTAGCATCCTCAGAATCTGATGAGTTATACTGTAACGATTCCCATTTAACTCCTAAGGAAAGTATGTTTTACCCTTTGCCCAAAGCCACCCAGCTCTTAAATAACAGAGTGTGGATTTCAGCATAAATCTGGGGCCCAATCTGTGTTCTGAAACATCAGCTCAATAAATTCTGGTTGATACAAAAGATTGTTGTTGCACAATAAATTGCTAGGACATAAAGGAGGCCATCTAGATTAAGGGCTGATGAGATATTGAAGAAACAGTTAAGTGTCCAGACATTTCCTATTAGAAAGCCTAGTTATATGGCAGTAGAATTAGCATTTGCTCAAGGAACTAAGGCTGGAGCAATGGAATCTTACAAATATATGTGACTATCATGCTTCACATGTGGAAAAGTTGGGTGGCCCAAAGAGAAAGCATTGTTCAAGAGGACAAGAAGAGGACGCAACATTCCTAAGCTCTGTTTCACCTTGGTTGTCACCATTCTGTTGTTATATTTCATGTCCTGTTTTGGGCCATCCAAGGATCACCCGATTAGAGAATTTTCTCAATCTTCTTCAGGCACCTCCCATCATGTATATGTAGATGATCCCCTGCTCCCTGTCTAGGGAGAGAAGTATGAAAATAACCTCATTCTTTTCAAGTCTTGGAGAAGAATGCCAAACAAGGAGGTCAATAACACAAAGGACATGGAGCAGCTGTGGAACAAGCAGCAGGTGCTTCATGAGTCAGTCATAGCTGGATTCCATCTCAGGGACTGCATGCTTCAGGATGTCTGAATACTTGAGTCATGATGGATTGTCCTTCATTAGTACAGAGGACTTCGATTCTTTTTGTTTAATAAGTTTCCTGATAAAGTCAATGAAAATTCTGGATAATCTGAAAACAAAACAAGACAAAACAAAAAACTTTCTGAGCCACTGTGAAGGTAGGAAGTTATGGGCATCCAAAACAAAGAGAAAACCAGAAAGCCTAGGGGTTATACAAGCACCAAAGATGGCTTTTACTCTAGGGTTGAAACTGGGAGGTATGGAGTTTCCATTCCAATGGCTGCAGAGTGCACAAAGATTAAGAAATAAGACTTAGGGCTGAGAATTTTCCTCCTGTCTCCCAGACTATTGCTATGGATGTTGAGAGAATTTCTGGTTTGCTGCCCTTACTGCTCCCTTCCCCAAACAAGTCAGAGCTACAGTGAAACAGTGAGAGGGAAGTATGGAGAACAGTGGATATGGGTCTGGAATTTGCCCTTCCCCTCCTCCATCTAGATGGTATTAGAAGCCACCTAGAGCTGCCCTTTTCCCACCCTCCTTCAGGTACAGGTCGAGCTTTCTGACAGATGTTCTGCTGAGTTGCAGAGCACATACCTGACCCTGTCTAACAATGAGCACGATGGACTGTGGAAGTCAAGAACTCAAAGTCTGTGCCAGGATCTGCTCCCATCCTCCTAAAGTCCCAGAGATGAGCCTGGGTGCCAGTCCTCTATAGTTTGGAACAAGGGCGGCCACCTGGACGCTGTGCTGGTGGTGAAGTTGATCTGCACACGTGGCACCATTTACACCATAGTCTATATTTCCCCAGGCAATGCCCTCAGATTGCTGGCAAGGTTGCTTTGTAGGACTTCTGTAATTGGCTCTAGCTCTCACTGTAAGTCTTGGGACTCTCCCTAGGTAACTACAGATGGGTTAGCGGAGAGGACCAGAGACCACCAATAATCCTGTTACCCACCTACTTTGGGCTGACACTGCTCGGCTCTGAACACACGTGGGAGGTACTACAGTCCCCGTTGTATCGATGTTGAAACGGAGGCTCAGAGAGGTCTAGAAAGCCAGCAAAGTTGCACAGCTAATGGGTAAGTCAGGATTGAGACACTGCTCCCTCTGATGCTGCAGTGTGCACGTCAGTGCTACCAAACACGGCTTCTCCCAACCTGGCTGCCCCCACTGTCAGCGACTCTGCTCAGCAGCTGGCCCTGGTGCCCCTCGTCAGCTAGGAATAGTGGCCGCTCCTGGTGTTAGTGTCTCCAGTAACCAAAACACCTCACCATCCTGTTATGGCGGAGCAATGCTCTAAGAGTCTCGATCTAGGACTTCCATTCCAGCAGGCTTAAAGCATTTAGGACACTTTCAAGAAGTGGGAATCTTAAAATTCTGACATTATATTGTTTCCATTTTATTATTTGTTTAGCAGCTATCTTATAAAAATAGCCCAGTTACAATGATCGCAGGGAAAATATTTTTTCCTCTAATTGAATAAGCATGACATATGGTGAGGTGAGTAATCTCTAAGGTCTCACGCTCTCCCAGACAGATTTCTCATGATTCACAGGGACTGTAACTGAATGTCCTTGGGGTCTTACAGATAAATCACTTTTTTTCTGATTGTGTTAATATTCAACTGTTACTGAGCAGGTCAATTCTTTGGCATCTTGGGGCCACGGCATACATTTTTGGAAACCTACTCATTTTCACGAATTGCCTTTTCTCAAAAACCGTGAAACTGGCTTGAATGAAATATATTGAATTATGTTTGGGGACAGTGCTGAGAAAGCCGAACTGATGATGCTCCAAAATCTGCTTGTCACCTGCTGTGAATTTCCAAATCACGCGATGAAGAATAAAGTGCTGCCAGGAGTGTCTCAGATAAAGTGTCAAATGTGTCTGATTTAATTGTTAGCGTAAGGATTTAAGATGCTGTTTCTCCCTGGTGCTAACACCTCTCATGGATTCTGGAGGATTTCCATTTGTTGTTTAACAGAAACAGCCTTGGTATTTATAGCCCTATCACTCTAGGAGGGAAGCATTTGCAATTTGCACTTTCAATTTTGACTCCTAGACTTCTTTTTCTTTAAACACCCTTCAAATGGGTGTCAGACTGCAATTCAATGAATGCTTTGTGAGCGGTTGCACACAGCAGTTCTCGTCCCCATAGGCAAACAGTTCAGAAGGACCCCCGTAATCCTTTGCTAATTGAAATCTAAGCTGATGAGTCCTAGTTAGGCCCAGCTCACTATATCCAGACGTGTGGGTAGTGTGTGTTCTTGAGTGCGTGCCTGCATGATACGCTGGAGTCCTAGCTCCATGGTCCACAAGTATGGTCCCAAAGTAGTTCCGTCAATATATGTTCATATCCCCTGCCACATGCTTTTCTTATGATGAAATGTTAGCATTCCTGCATCAAGATGTGGGTTCTTTGTTTCCTTCTCTTGAAATTAAGGAGAATCTTTATACATTCTTTGACCAATAAAATGTGGTAGAAATGGTGTTGCATGACTTCCAGGGTTAAGTCATAAAAGGCAATACATATTCTGCCTCTCTCTCTCTCGCTCTCGCTCTCTCTGTCTGTCTTAAGGTGCCCTTAAAACTCAGCCACCATGTCATCGGGAAGCCCACAAGTGGATGGGTGTTCTGGCCAACAGCCCAGACTAACACTAGCTGATACCTAACTGCAAACTCTGTAAGACTATAAGATTATGAGCCAATCCATACCCTAACCCACAGAAGCTGTGAGAGATAATAACCAATTGTTACTTTAAGCCACTACACTTTGGGAAGATTTGTTACAATACAACAGGTAACTACAACTTACTCATTTCTCATTTTCCCTCATTTGGAGATCAAACAGTTCAAAAATACATGTTTTCCATTTTGGTATTACAAATACTAAAACAATAATTCTGAATGGAATTTTTTTTTATCAATAGGCTTGTTAAAAGTAATAGTTATGAACACCAAGAGTGCACCATAGTCTAAAGTGAACCATAAATATAAAGTCTGGACTTTAGGTGACAATGACGTGTCAGTCGGTGTATGTTCACCAGTTGTAACAAATGCTCCACTCTGGTGGGGGATGTTGGTAATGGGAGAGGTTGTGCATGTGTTGGGGTTAGAAGTGTATGGGTGATCTCTGTATTTTCCCTCAATTTTGCTGTGAACTTTATTCTGCTTTTAAAAAAGTTTTAATAAAAGATAAAAACTGAATTACTACTACTACTAATTTTAAAAGTTAACATTTACTGAGGACTTGCTAATGGACCAGGCATCATTCTAAGCACTGTACATATATTAACAAATGCATCTTCAGAATAAATCCATGAGGTGGGCACTATTAACTGTTAGTCTACACTGCCATGGAAGGCTTACAGAACACCCAGGGGACCCAGCAGCTCATCTCATTCTGTGATGAGAAGACTAGGACTAGGGGTTGAGTGAAGTCGGTGTGTGGGGAGGCCTGGATATTTGGTAGGCAAGGAAGAACAAACAAATTCATTCATTCATTCATTCATTCATTCATTCATTCATTCATTATCTACAGGCCATCTATATGTGCTAAGCCTTGTTCCAGGTGCTGGGGATTGAGCAGTGAGCAAAGTGGAAAACCCCTGCCTTCATGATCTGACCTTCCAGCACTGGGCCATGTTCCCGCTTGTGTCACAGGGTGACTACTGTGGATGCCAGGGTGCACTGCACGCTGCTCCCTCCTGTTCTGCTGCATCATCCCAGACTTTGAAAAGGAGCCAATTATGGAACACGCACAGGGTCACGAGCACATTCTTTACTCTTCCATAACTAAGGAAAAGAGTACAGCTGGGGTGCCTGGCTGGCTCCGTTGGTTAAGCGACTGCCTCCGGCTCAGGTCATGATGCTGGAGTCCTGGGATCGAGACCCACATCGGGCTCCTTGCTCGACGGGGAGTCTGCTTCTCTCTCTGACCCTCCCCCTCTCTCTCTCATTCTCTCTCTCTCAAATAAATAAATAAAATATTTTTTTAAAAAAAAGTACAGCTAATAGAATACAAAAAAGCCAGAAGAGAAGGAGGAAAATTTTTATACCAAATGAGCAATAAATTCAATTAAAAAAAGGAAAAAAAAAGAAAGGAGAGATTTTGGTGGTAATAAATTCTGATGGGAAGAAGGGAGGTGATTTAGAGCATAGGAAACACCACGGAAAACAATGCATCTGAATAGGGACTTAGTGCAGTCAGGCCTGGGGACACCCAAAGCCATGGGGACTAATTTAGGAGAGAAGATGGAGAGACGCCAAGGGAATATTTTGCTTACTTGGAAATTTTGCTCAGACTTAGCCCTGATGGAGACACTAAAGGCTAAAAAAAATCACAATTATTTCCAAGTTACCCCAAAGCTCATACGAAAAATTGCCTACAGCTTCTATTCTACTGAGTTTTGAGGCTTTGTAAGAGGAAGAATGAGGGGCGCCTGGGT
This sequence comes from Mirounga leonina, assembly GCF_011800145.1. Lineage (NCBI taxonomy): Eukaryota > Metazoa > Chordata > Mammalia > Carnivora > Phocidae > Mirounga > Mirounga leonina. The sequence goes on along the minus strand of NW_023270377.1, from coordinate 78,301,109 downwards.
GGTTCAGTCAGTTAAGCCTCCGACTCTTGATTTTGGCTCAGGTCATGATCTCAGGGTCCTGAGATTGAGCCCCAGGTGAGGCACTGCACTCAGCACAGAGTCTGCTTGAGATTCTTTTTCTCTCCATCTCCCTCTGCCCCTCCCCTGCTTATGCTCTAAATGAATGAATAAATAAATAAATAAATGATATATTAAAAAAGACAAGAGGAAGAGTGAAGCTACTGAAACTAATTTCTTTCCAAAGGAGTTCAATTGACTGCACACCTTAGGTGAATTGTGGATTTTGCAAACCTCTAGAAGTTTTAATTGCAGATTGACTCCTCTAGCTAAGAAGGACATTTGTATAAAGCCCTTCCTGAGGCTCCAAGCTGGTAGAGAGCCTGGCCAAACAACTGTTGGTGCTTCATGACACAGAAGCCCAAGCCAGGAAAGCAGCTTGTGAAGAAAAAACTAGAAGCGCTGCCAGGACCCTAAGGAGTTCCCAACATGCCTGCCATGCAAGCGCATGGCCAAGAGATGGCCAGCTGGGAAGCAACCTTGGGACTCAGTGGATTTCTCTATTATCTTGTGAGAAACAATGATCTTTCCTTCATGAAATCACTTGGTTAAAAATCTTACTTCATTAGTTTCGAAAGTTGTACTACATTCTCAGAAATTTCTGGCAGGAACCTGGGTGGCTCAGTTGGTTAAGCATCTGCCTTTGGCTCAGGTCATGATCCCAGGGTCCTGGGATTGAGCCCCGCATTGGGCTCCCTGCTCAGTGGGGTCTGCTTCGCCCTCTCCCTCTGCCCCTCCCCCCTGCTCCTGCTCTCTCTTGCTATTTCTCTCAAATAAATAAATAAAATCTTTTTTAAAAAAAATTCTGGCTATCTCTCATCACAACTAGGACTAGGAGGGAACAAAGAAAGTCTGGGAATCTTGATATAAACTCCTATTATTTCTTTACTAAACAGTTCCTATGGGGCACCTGGGTGGCTCAGTTGGTTAAGCGTCTACCTTCAGCTCAGGTCATGATCCCAGGGTCCAGGGATTGAGCCCCCTGTCAGGCTCCTTGCTCAGCAGGGAGACTGCTTCTTTCTCTGCCCCTCCCACTGCTCCTGCTCTCTCTCTTTCTCTTTCTCTCTCTCAAATAAATAAATAAAATCTTAAGAAGAGTTCCTAAGATAAACCTGCTCTCTGCAGTTTCTTCAAAACTCTTTAAAAGTGTCATTTCAATAAAAATGCCCCAAACTAAAGCTTGTTTAAACAGAGAAAAATAATACAGTGTGTGACCTGTGTTTTGAAACCAAAATAAATGCACCCAAAATAAAGTGTTAAAAGCTGAGAATTGAGAATCTTAAAGTGTATTTAATGTCATATATAGAATTAGTTTTAAATTTGAAGACAAAACAAAAATACCGTTTCTTTCTCTTAGTAGGTATTTCAGGTTTCTTTTGCTCCAAATTAATTGAGAAGGGGAAGGAAATAAATAGTGCTTTATCTGACCCTGAGAAGGCAACCGAACGCTCTGGGCCTAGCTCCCCACCTGGGCAGCCCGCGCCTGGCTGAAGCCACTCCCTCTTCTTCCCTCTTCTCTGCTAAAAGAATCAGCCATTTTTGAACAGTAGCACGCACAGTCATTACCTAGTGAGATAAAACTTTAAGAAAAAAAATGAAGATACTCCTTGGGAGGCATTTGGTTATATGGTTAAATAATTTTGTTTTTGAAATGATACATAATGGAAAAATTAAAAACCTCTGTACAAAAACACAAACCACCTCAAAAGAGCAAGGAAAAACATATCTGTCATATATATGAGCAACAAAAGGCTCTATTTTTCTATTTATAAATAGCTTATTCAAATCAACCCAATAGAATTATGATTTACAACTTAGTAGAAAAAGGATGTAAAGGGTCAGTTTGCTGAAAGCAATTCAAATAGCCAGTTAGCATACAGAAGGAGAATGCATGTCTCATTCACTGATGAAAATGTAATTTAAACATGTAAAGTGATGCCATGTTTCACTTTGCAGAAATACCGAAAGTTACATTTGAGGTTATCTTGTACTGTCGAACATCTGGGAAATAAGGGCTCCCACACAATGTAGGTGAGACAATACTTTGGTACAACTTTATGATAGGGAAGTTTGCAAATAGCTATCAAAATATAAGACACACGTGCTTTTTAACCCAGTAATTTTACTGCATACACACACACACAAATAAAAATTTACTGCTAAGAATTTCCCTCGATATCCATGAAAATTGTCTATATAAATGTATATATGTGGGGCGCTTGGCTCAGTCAGAAGAGCATGTGACTCTTGATCTCTGGGTCATGAGTTCGAGCCCCACTTTGGGTGTAGAAATTACTTAAAAATAAAAAATAAATATGTATATGCTTAATTTTGTGTAGGGATGTCTGTGGTGTGACTGTACCATCGCGCAAATGGGTGTTTATTGTAGCATGGTTTGTAAAAGACTAAAACTGGATAAATCAGAGTCCATCAACAGGGATTAAACAAATTAAAGGATATGGTGTAAAGTTATTAAAAAGAATGAGTTTAATTTGTATGAAATTATATGGAAATATCTCACAGTGTAAGTGAAGAAAGTGAAGTGTGGCATAGTACATGGAGTAGGATCCTTTTGGTATAAAGTGAAGATGAAAATATACAGGGAAGAGAGAGATGCAAGTATACGTCATGTTCTCCTCACTGTAAGATACATAAAAAGCCATTGATCAGTTGCATTTTGGAGAAAGCCTGGATGTTGGGCTGAGGGCAAAGAGAAAGAATTTTGTTTTTCATTTTGTCCCTTTTTACATCTTCTAGACTGACACATTAATTTTATTTTATAAAAATACCAATAGCATTATCTGAGCAGGGAAACTGTACTCCAGCTCTTATTCTTTGTATTTCTCTTTGTACTTTGTACATTAAAAAAAACATACTTCTAGCTATATATAAAAATATGTGTATCTTCCTCTCTCTTTCTCTTGCATATACTGAGAATCCAAGTTAAATTTCTCTACCACTTATATAAATAAAACCCGCCAGATTCAAAAAGAAATTAAGAGAAACATTTTTTTAAAAGATTTTGTTTATTTACGTATTTTAGAGAGAGAGAGAGAGCATGCAAGCAGGAGGACGGACAGAGGGAGAGGAAAAGAGAATCTCAAGCAGACTCCCTACTGAGCATGGACGAAACACGGGGCTAAATCTCATGACCCTGAGATCATGACCTGAGCCGAAGTCAAGAGTCAGAGGCTTAGCTGACTGAGTCACCCAGGCACCCCTAAGAGAAACATTTTTTAAGAAAGGGAATATATAAGTATTGGACCACTAATACTCATCTTAATAAATACCTATGTCATAAAATAGGAATGGATTTCCTAGTCATTCTTTTTTATGGGATTCTTCTGTTACGTCGGTTCATGTCTGGGGATGGTTGATAGGTCTTTAGTTAAACACTTAAGAAAGTAAAAGTATATATATCTATGCATAAAATATGTATTTAGCAGAATCACAACTAAAGAAGCCTGGTGGCCATGTTCACTAAGGAATTTATAAATTTGTGGTATACCAGAGAATACCTAATAGGATATTGATATTTAGCCATAATAGTACTCATAACAGTTTTTCAGAGCCTTCAGCATTAAAACAAAGTCAGGGCGTATCTCCAAAAAGATGAAGACTTTTGCCCCAAAGGGAGCATCATTTTAAAGACAAAAGTATCTTAAGTAGTACAAAAAGAAAAAGAAATTCTGAATAGCCTATAGCTAGTAAAAAAAATTGAATTATTAGTTAAAATTCACCAAAAACCATGGTACATATATTGAAAGTGCTAAAATCCAAAAACTGACCATAGCTGGAATAACCCATATGATGGTGGATTAGAGTTGGAGACATCAGTATCTTCTGGTTAGCTTAATACAGATACAGATAGCTATAGAAATATTTATAGATGATACACTGTGGCAATGAAGGGATACACATATCTGTCTGAAAAAAAGATCATCATCTCTTACATCACAGCATATAAAAAAGCTAACTTGAAATAGATCACAGACTTAAAGGTAAAATTTAACTACAAAACTTTATTTATTTTTAAAGATTTTATTTATTTATTTATTTATTTATTTATTTATTTATTTATTTATTTATTT